>NC_050450.1:13502327-13842169 GCF_903995425.1 Onychomys torridus | reverse complement strand
TGACCTGGGTTTTGGTACCCAGGACCCACATGGTAGCAAGACAGAACTGATTCTTACAAACTGCCCTCCGATTCATGCTCCACTGGCATGTGTCCGGGTTTGTGCACAGACACACTACTATTTAAATGTATACATGCATATATATGTATATATTTAGTAATATATACATATATTAATAATACATGTATATATTTAAATTTTATAAATATATTTAAATTGTTTTCAAATTTAAAATATACTAACAGAATATGCTGGACAAGTTTATCCACTTGAATTTGAAAGCCTGGAGAAAGCAAACCAACTCCTTACAAAGCATATACTCAGGTATGTTCGACCTGTGCATGTGACCAAAAATAGCTATAAATGTAAGAGCAGAATTGTAAACTTGCTTAAAACATCAATATTTTTGTGGTTGTCTTGGTAACTCAATTGCTTAGTGTTCAAGCTTGAACATTGTAGATGGCAATATTGCGTCTCAATGTCCGGAAGCCGGGCACTGCTCTTCTCTCTATTCAATATTCATTCAGTAAGGATCTGCATATCCTAGAACAAGTAAGAGAATATTCACAATCTGCAAATAATTTTTAAAATAAAATTTTTAGATGGTTCCCCTGATGAATTCTACATAATCTTAAAAGATGATTAATATAACATTTTCCTTCTAGAAAACAGGTGAAGTACTATATCCCAATTAATTTAAGGAAGCCAATATAAGACTGATAATCATACAACAAGAAAAAAGAGTGCTACAGACCAATATCCTTCATGAACATTGACATAAATTACTTAAAATATTTACACACACACTTTCACTATATAGGAAAATAAATATGTACACTCATTGAATAGGGAGAAGTTCAGGCATGCAACATTGGTTCAATATCTGGAAATCAATGCATCCACTCTTTTGATTGCCTAAAGAAAAACTGTAGCATCTTAAAGTTAATGCTGTTTCCCATGTGAGAAATTGATAGACATCCAGAATTCTCAAGAATCTAATAAGAAAAGAGAGAGCAAATTTCCTGGGTTTTTAAAAATTTGCAGGAGTTTGAAGCTAGAACTGCAGTTGATAATACAGCAGAGTACTTTCCCTGAAAGAGTGGGATGGAAATAGCTGTCATTCGGCATAGTATGAAGGTTCTATCATTTATATATAGTCCTGGTTTGAAGAACATATTTACCCCCAAAGTGAAACCTGACATATTTGGACATCTTGTTGTGTTTGTGAAGAAGTCTACTTTGGTATCCCCCCTGTAGCTGGCAGACCAGGAACTGACCAGGAGTGCATCATCAACACTGAACCTTGGAATGGTTTCCACATCATCTTGGGTCTCTGACTCAGATGGTTAACTAACAGGTAGCTACAGATTAAACACTATACTTCTTGAATCTAATTAGAAAATGAAAAAAAATATAAAAATTTTATGAGAATGTGTCCAGACAGAATAATGTAGATAAAATAAGTGTCAAAAGGACATCCGTCGTCATCAGCTAGTGCAGAAATTCAAATTAAGAATATCATCACACTCATGTGGGATTAGTATAAGAGTGTACTGATGCTTATAGGAGGCAGGCAGTGGGTGTCTTCTGTATTTCTGGTTGGGGTGTAACATGATGCAACCCTTCTGGAAAATGATCTGGCAATTTCTCAGAGAAGGTAAATTCATGTTTACAGTATGAAACAACAGTATTCTCTGGACATCTTCCCCCTACAAATAAAAACTTATTCCACACACAAAATTTAAAAATCCTTTCCTAACTATCATTAACAGTTATGCTTACAAGTTAGACTCTTGAAATAAGGCCTATGTTCTCATACAATGAGTATTCATGCTATGAACTTTGGCTCTTCTCCCATGGCTCAAGGCCAGAAAGAATATGAGCCTGAGGACTGGGAGAGTACTGTGGAGTGCTGTCCCCTGGACATGATGTGGCAGCTGGACACTGACTTGCTGCAGCTGGGATGACCAGGACAAGGCCTGCAAAAGATCAAGATAGTTAACAATTACTAAAAGGAGTTGGGAGGGTCTCTGACATCCAGTTCTTAGCTGAGGAGATATTGGCAGTTGATGACAGTTGGAAGAAGGAGAGTTGCTTTCTTAGGGTGAAATTGACCTTAGATTTCCCCATGCTTCAGTGGATGACCCCATATCTATGTATGTAAGGGCAGCAATAAATGGACTCTGTGAGTAAAAAGTAATAAGAAGTAACTTTTGAAAGAAGGGACATAAAGTTGGGAGAGAGATGTGATGGGTTCAGACTGGAGGGAGTTGGAGGAGGAATTGAGGGCTGGATTTGATCAATATACATTGCATACATACATGAAATTTTTAAATAGTTAAATAATTAAATTAGCTATTGTTCTCTATAGCACTACCAACATGAATGAATCCCAAGAGAATCTTTCTGATGGACAACTGGAACAATATTGAATGGTTGGTCACCTTAAGCATTTATTTTTGTGGCTTCAGAATGCTACTTGAGGTGGCAAATACATTAGTGACTATCAGTATGGCATCCCAAAAGGCAGATGGGTATGGGCATGAAATATTGGGAGATGGGAGATATTGATAATAATGTCTACATTCCATGTGTTAATGATAGTTGGCTTACATAACCCTGCACAGGAGAAGAAAGGGCATAAAACCACAGAACATGGTATGTCAATGTCAGTTCCCAACTATGATACTGCATGGCAGTTTCATAAGGTAGATTACCAGTGTCAGCAGATGAAGGAAATAGGTCCCTCTATTTTACCTTTGTAACCGTCTCTGAATCTATAATCACTTCAAAATAAAATGTTCCATCGATCTCACCTTTACAACGTGTACTATAAACTCTAAAGCACCCACTAAAACAACAAAATAGTGAAGTGTAGCTAATAAGCTCACAGAGGACACAAAATGAAATCAATCTAAAAGAAGAAAAGGAGAAAGGGGAACAGAAAACAGATAGGGCAAAAAGAAAAAAAATGAAATATGGATTTAAACATACCTATATCAATGGTCACATTAAACACGAATGACCTAAATACATCCAGTTCAAAGTCAGCAGTAGTTGGGATGAAAGGAAGTCAAACTCAATTTAGACAGTCTATGAAATATACAGTTTCATATAATGATATGAAAAGATTAACAGTAAAACTTGGAAAGGATATACAAACATTGGTGTTAGGAATAGTGGAATATTCCTCAAACTGGGTTGCCTTGCCCAACCTTAGTACATGAGGAGGTGCTTTGTTTTACTGCAACTTGGTATGCCATGTTTTGTTGATATCCACAGGAGGCCTGCCCTCTTCTGAAGAGAAGTGGATGAGGAGTGGATGAGAAGGGGAGAATGTCAGGGGTTGGGGGAAGGACTGGTAGGAGAGAAGAAGGGGAAATTGAAGGTGGGCTGTAAAATAAACAAATACGTTTTAAAAGAATAGTGGAATATATATATAATATATAATATATTATATATTATATATATGTACTATGTAATTGCTATATGTTCTATAAATATCAGAGATGTTCTATAGATAAAAAAGAGAGATTTGCTATGGATAAAGTCATTTTACAATGCAAAAGGGCCAATTAAATTGAGAGATCATAGCAGCTCAGTAGACATTAGGTATGTACAGTGGTGCATATCTGAAATCTCAGCATTCAAGAGGCTGAGGTAGGAAGATGGTGAGTTCAAGGCCAGCCAGAGCTACATAGTGAGATCCTGCCATGAATGAAATAGAGAAAGAACAAAGACAGGCAGACAGAGAAGGAGACTTCAACTTCCAAACACACAAAAGAAACAAATGAAATTGCAAAAATAAATAAGTAACTATAGATTTTAGTAATGGTCTCTAGATAGGATAAATGCTCCCAAAATATCATACATATGGAAATTTTGAATGAAACTATCTATACTCTGGTTCTAATTAGTGATTATTGAATTATTTACCCCACCACATAGCTGAATACAATTTCTTTTTAAAAAAAATATATAAAAGAACTACTCACTAGAAGAAGGATTTATTTAGGAAACTCTATTCTGGACTAATTCTAGAAACATCAACAAATGAAAATGAATTGAAATTAAAATATGTTTTCTGTCCACAGTAGCATCAAACAGAAATGGCAAAAGGATAACAGGAAAATTACAGACACATTGCAACAACCAACATATCAATGCATGTATGTAGTTCATGGGTTAAAGAGAAAATCAGAATAAACACTTTGGGCCATTATAGAAGAAAAGCCTACAAATAATCTGAGAGGGAAGGTGTGGGAGGGACTGAAGAAGTGAAACTGTGTTGGGATATACTGTACGAGAGAAGAATAAAAGTTAAAAAGAAACAAAACTTTCACCCTGTGTACATAATTCCCACACGCATTGGGACTGATTTCATTCTTAACACTCTCTTACCCCTAATGCAGTTTTCACCATATTAAAACATAGACATTTTTGGTCAGATTTGCTCCTCTAAATACTTATTCATTTTAATGCTGAAGAAATATTTGTTTATAATTTAACTCTGCAAATTTTGTCACTAATATACAGAAATAAAAATGTCATCTAGAAAGATATGCATTGTATCTGAAACCTCATGAATCTACTTCCTTGTTTCCAGTAGCTTTAATGTAAATATAATAACATTTTCAATTATGGAACAAAACATAAATTATACAGTATCACATATATTAATTATCTATATTTTTCTGCCTACCTACCTGTCTGTCTGTCTGTCTGCCTACCTATCTAGATTTGGTTCACTAAAGTTCATTAGTGTGCATAAAGAATGTTCCTCTATAGTTTCCCATCCTTTTACTTTCTCATTGACTTAAGTATGAAATTAATGATGACTTTGTGAAATCATTAAGCACTGTTGGTACATTTTCCCATTTTCTATTTTCCATAAGACTGTTTTACATAATTCATCAATAAAATCAAATATACCTGGAATTTTCTTTCTGTGTGTATCTCACGTAAATTGGTCAGACACCAAACTTGGTACGTAGCCAAGGATGATCTTGAGTTTTATCTCCTCAGTGCTGTGATGAAAGGTGTGAGCCGCCCTATTCATGCAATTTAGTACTAGGACTCAGATGCAGGTTTTCATGCTTGCTAGGCAAATACTGTACCCATTGAGGTGCTGAAAGCTGATGACTGACATATAGCATTCAGATTTTGTGTGGTGTTATTGAACTATGCTTAGAAAGCTCCTCTTTTCATTAAACATCCACATAGAAGGGAGTAAAGAAAATTTTCAAATTAATGACTTCATCTTTTGCTTTAGAGAAATATGAAAAAAAGAATAAATAAGATTCACATTAGTATAAGAAAGGAGTGGATGTTACTGAAATAGAAAATCAGCTGAAATGGAGAAAGACAATGAAACCACAGGCTGGTTCATTGAGAAAACCAACAAAATAAGAAATCTTTAGCCAGACTCTGGAAAGAGCCAAAAAAGATTTGTATTACTAATGCCAGGCCAACATGCTAAGATAGCCACAGAAGCCCACATAGGAAAAGAATGGTGAGGGGATATTTGAAATAACTTTTTATTCTGTGATGCCTTAAGTTATAGATGAAAGGGCAGGATTCTGTAAAATAAGCAAACAAATCTCATTCAAGAAGAAATAAAGGGCCAGTGATGTGGATGTGTGGGTAGAGGTACCTCCCACCGACCCTGACAATCTGAGTTTGGACCCTGGAACCCAAATAGTAGAAGGAGAGAATTGATGCCCATAAGTTGTCTTTTAATTTATACATGCATGCCCTGATGTTGTGGAATATCAATGTAAGATGTGTTGCAGTTGTTTATGCTGTGGAGCATTTGTTTTTAATGATGCAAAGATGTGTTGCATACTTTTATGCTGCATTTGTGTAACTCTGAAGCTGTGTTACTTTGCCTGTTTAAAACACTTGATTGTCTTAATAAAGAGCCAATAGTGAGGCAGGAGAGTGAAATAGGTAATGCTGGGAGGCAGAGAGAATAAATAGAAGGAGAAGAGCATTAGAGGAAGAAGAATGAGAGAGAAAGGAGGAGCAAGAGAACAAGGACAGGAGGACATCAGGGACTAGCCACCCCATTATTCAGTCAGTCACGGACTCAGAGTGATAGTAAGATATACAGAAGTAAAAAAGGGGAAAAGTCCAGAGACCAAAGGTGGATGGGATAATTTAAATTAAGAAAAGATGGCTAGAAACAAGCCAAGCTAAATGCCAGGCATTTATAAGTAATACCAAGTCTCCGTCTAATTTATTTGGGAGCTGGGCTTATGCAGGGACACTTTGCTCAGCCTGGAAGGAGGGGACTGGACCTGCCTGTACTGATTCTACCAGGTTGAATTGAATCCCCAGGGGAGTCTTGGCCCTGGAGGAGATGGGAATGGAGGGGAGGGGCTGGGGGGACAGCATGGGTGGGGGCAGGAGGGGCAAGGACAGGGGAACCCATGACTGATATGTAAAATTAAAACACAAGTATAATTTTAAAAATATTTAAAAAAGCATAAATGCTAAGAGGAGCAGATTTGACCAGAACATCTATATCTTATATGCTGGAAACTGCACTAGAGGTAAGAGAAGCTAAAGAATGAAATCAGTTCCAATGCATGTGGGAAATATGTACATGGCGAAAGATTCATGAAAAAGACCTTAGTTCTATAATGGATCACAACTGATCAAATCCAAGCTGTCCTTCTGTCCTTTTTTAAAAAAAATCTATCTATCTATCTATCTATCTATCTATCTATCTATCTATCTATCTATCTATCTACCTGTCTGTCTGTCTGTCTATCTATCCTGAAATTAATATAGGAATACAGATAACCTAGAGTGGCCAAAGTATCTTTTGACAAGGTGTAAAACCTGTGTCCTCATTTGAGTTCCATTGCTGTGATAAAACTGACCCAAAGAAACTTGGAGAATAAAGGATTTTTCACAATTTTCCACTCCCAGGTCATAGTTCATCACCAAGGGAATTCAGGGCAGAAACTCAAAGAAGGAACCTGAGAGCAAGACTGCTTGCTACTCCCACACAGAATTACCTCTGCCCAAGGAACTCACAGTCAAAAAGTACAGGAGGAACCACAGGGGATGCTGTTTACTCGCTAGATGGTTTGCTCTCTGGCTAGAACACAAACTCCATGGTCACTTTCCTGTATAGCTTAGGACCATCAGAATAGGGATAATGCTGCCTATCGTGGACTAGGCCCTCTACATTAACTAACATTCAAGACAATCTCCCCATAAACATGCCCACAGACCAACCTGATAAAACAGTTGCTAAAGTGAGTCTTTCTTGGGCGATTCTAGGCTATGCCAATTTGGCAGTTGATGAGGATACCAGGGTAGACTAATAATGTTCAATTTCCTGGCTCACTGCAAAGCCATCCTATAATGGATCACAACTGATCAAACTGAAGCAGTAGCATCTCATGGCATGGAGGGTAGAATGAGAAAGGTCAACAAGTGTTACCTAGATGTTACAACGCTCCTTGCTCTCTCTGCTCTGGATGACCACACGAGAATTTAATAAACACAACTCAAATATTGATGTCTAGCTCCAGGGAATTCCACCTCCTAGCTGTCTTTCAAATATACTTTCAGAGGCACCAGCAGGTGCCTCCCTGTGTACAGACTCACACACTGAGTCTCCCAAGGATGCTCTTTACCATTTTAAAGATCCTCTTTCTGTGTGCTCCTGAGATCCTCACCCACCCATGCTCTGTGAAGCCTCCTCAGCATCTTTCAGGATTTCAAAGAAGGTTTACAGATTATGCCTAATGGGAGACAATGTTGACAGACCTTCCTAGGGTTGCAGTGGGTCATGAAGGAGGTGGATGGTATACTGTTTGCAGCATCTTTTCTCAAAGTGATACTTTCTGTTTCTTCTGTAGTTTTTCTCTTCAAAAAGTCTCAGTCCTTTTGAAAATAAATGCTACTATGCCACACCACCCCTCACACTGTTCATCAGACTATTACCTCTTCTTCACATGCTGAAATATATCTCCTGGGGACTGTCTACTCTGTGAGTATCAGCTCCTATGAAGGGTTCCCTGGGAGTTAGGAACTATGTGCTCAGATTTATGAGAGTGACGGTTTGTTCTTTGTCCCTCCTCAAATTCTGAAGTCATTTTCCAAACACAAGACTTTGATGCCTTATTGTTGCCTGGTATAAAGCTGCTAAAAACCATAGTGCTCTGTTGACTCTGGCATTTTGAAAACTGGGCTGCATTTCCCAAGTCTCATTGCAGGTCTTAGGCTGTGTAAGCTGATAGATTTCCTACCAGTAGTGACACTTTTATTGTACCATTTTAATGGTAACTTTTTTTTGGATTAACTGCACTTGTGTATCTAATTAGTATCCGGTAGGATCATTTTTATTCTGATGTTATTTATGATGTGATTTACTAGCATCTCAATTAGGCAATAAATGCATATTTAATTGAATGCCATTATGGGTTCAGTACCATGCTGTGCATAAATACTAGAGATATATGGGTTTGGCCCTGCCCATATCTTTCCCTCTCTTCTCAACTCCTTTTCTTGCCTTCATACTTCCATCCCCTCATATCCTTCCCTTTACTTCTCTCTGTCTCTCATCTCTCTTTGTATGTATAGATTATATGAGATATGTTATGAAATTGGGTTTATTGAGGAATTACCTGAGGGTATAATCACTTTAATTTAATTTTTATTTTCTAAGATTTTATTGTGCAACTTGATTCAGTCAATGAATGAGACCAGCAAGTTTTCCAGTGATATAAGGAAGTATGAAGTCTTCAGGAAACAATTAAGAGATAAATACTGTGAAGAGAAAGGAAAGACCTTGAAAAAGCATGACTCTACATACTAATCTGATCCTTCATGAGTAATGTTGCACTGCCATTTACAATTTCAGAAAGCCACCTTGACAGAACAAGTTCCAGGGAAGGTAGGTGGTGTTGGATAGTGCATGTTATGGTTCTGAGATCTGGACTCAAGTTCTGGCTCTGTTTGTATTTGATGCAAAGTCCTGCTTGAGCAAGTTGTCTGTCTTCAGAGTGTGGACTCCTCTTTGTGGTATAGAAAGTGAGTAATGTTGCCAGCTCCTGTCTGTGTGGAAAGAGATGCACCTGGGCAGCCTCTCACACACTTATGATTCACAGTGAGATGTGTGGATGTGAGTATCAGCCCCACTTCAGGAAGCCCTCAGTAGGCCGTGGCTCTTGTTCCTTTCACTTGCATGCTTTGTGATGCAAACCATCCTTGGAGGTAGGACTCCTCCTATTTCTTTAGGCCTATAGGCAAGAACATGGAGGCAAGGCTAGCTTACCCCTTTATCTGTTCATCTGTTGATGGGTATCTAGGCTGGCTTCATTTTCTAGTTATTGTGTCTATCAACAATGACCATGTATAAGCAATATCTTTGTGGCAGGATATAGAGTTCCTTAATTATATGCCCAAGTGTCTTACTGGGTTAAATGGTAGTTTTATTTTTAGTGTTTATAGGCACTTCTGTACTGGTTTCCATGTATCTGCACCAGCTTACACTCCCACTTGCAATGAATTGGTTTTTTTTTCTTCTCCCACTTCCTTGCCCCAGCCTCAAAAAGAGAAATATCATAAGCTCTCTTTCATTTGTGGATCCTAAGATCTAATTTGTTTATATGTATAATTTTGATGTATTGAGCATAGGTTTAAGCCATGAAACTAGAAAGGGCCCTGGCTGGGGAAAGTTGGTTTTGAGGGCTGGAAGTGGTGGTGATAGTACTCACATGATATGAAAAAGGAAATGATGACATAAAGATACAAGCCTGTGGGGACCAGGGGAATGGGGGAGGGAGGAACAGGAGCATATGTAGAGACTCAGACAAAACAGTGTCTGAATATTCTGTAAGAAAACATAGTTCTCTGGGTACAAGTTAAAAATAAGCTTACCCATGAGCACACAGGCAGCGGGCAGCCAAACTGCTTTCAAAGCTCCTTCATTCATTCATGGCAAAGCCTATTGGCCTCTTCTCTCTTTACTGTCTCTTGGGATCTGTATCTATACCAGTGTGAGGCATGTATGTGGTCACAGTGATCAGTGATCGGTGAGTCCAAAGATCTCCAGTGCACAAGGCCTTGCTCAGAAACAACAGTGATTCAGAAAGTTTCTGCTGTCAACAGACTGGACAGTGCAAAGAAAACCTCTGAAGAACATGCTGTAAAATATGTTCATTCTCTCTCGCTGTCTCCCTTGGAAAAATACCGAGCAGTTCTGAAAGGCTTCTCTCTCTATTCTCAGAATATAAGGACCAAGTTGTCTGTCTTAGGATGTTGGGAGTCAGTAGACACACAAATGGAAAAAAAGAAGACACTCTCAGAGATTTATGGATTTTTCTCTTTTGCCTCTTTGACTTGGAAGGGCACCTTGGAAATGGATGCAGTGATCCCCAGGGCTAACAGTAGCACTAGTTGAGGTATGGAGGGTTATGATCTCACTCTGTCAGAGCTGCAGCTGTTCTATTTGCATTTAGTGGTATGCTGGAGGAAATAAAATCGGTTCTAAGAGAAGGGGATAAAACCCCAAACCTGTTGAATCCCAGGCTGTACTGGAGGGCACTGTGAAAGGTAGATTTATCAATAAATGTTCAGACACTTTAAGTAGCTTCACTGTAATTCTTTATTTTAAAAATGTTTCAGAGGTGGGAGTTTGGTTATGGATGTGGTATTCTGGCAATTAGACACTTAACTGTGACTCAGCTTAAAAGAAAAGTATAGGCAGACACAAGTCGGGGGTGTATATTTCCAGACAAATCAAAACTTTCATTCAGACTTAGCATTTTTCTTGATATATGTTTAAGTGAGTAAGGTCAGCAATAGTTCATCATAAGATAGAAGGACTTTTAAATGAATTGGTGGCTGGTCTGTGGCCTTTAAGAATACCTTTTGTCTGTCACTGAAGGAGTGCAAATGGAAGAGAAATATGTAGAGCTAATAAAATGTGAAGGCTGCTGTGATGCTGGGGTGTGTCCACCTTTCCTCTCCTGCAGGCTCACCATTCACTGGTATAATTGAAGCAGTGCTGTCACAGGGATAGGGCAATCGGTGAGAGACCCTGCCCTTTGCGGATTGATGATTTCAGTGGCAAAAACAGGAAGGATATACACAAACATGATTTAAAAGAATACTAGAGAAAATGGATGTGATGAAGATACCAGACTGAGACAAAAGAAAAAAAGGTAGAAGGTACAGTTGTTAGAATGGCTGGTGTAATTGCCAATTCCATACAACCTAGAACTACCTGGGAAGAGAGACTCAGTGAAGGATTGTCTAGACCAGGTTGGCCTGTGATGTGGGAAGCCTCTGCCAGAAAGTGAGCAGCTTATTTTCCTTGTTTGGAGGCTCTAAAGTGTGTGGAGAAATGTGTGTTATGTTCTGAGCACATATGCATTCATTGCTCTCTGCTCTTGATTGGGGGTGTGTTATGACTAGATGCTTCACTTTCCTGACTTGACGTTCCCCTAGTAATGGGCTGTGACCCACAATTATGAGCTGTATAAACCCTTTGTCTTCTATATTGCATTGTTTGGTTATTTTATCACATCAAACATAAATGAAACCAGGACCTCATGGTTGCTTTGAATCTAGTGAGTATGAGAAAACTCTCTAGGAAAAAACAGTTTAAGCATATATGTAAATGATATGAAGAACCAACTGGCAAAGTATTCTATAAAAGGAGTCATCACATATAAAGATACTGGTATGAAGAATTGATAGACAAACAGTGACAGGAATGCAGAATATATGCGCTTGAATAGGAAGAAAGGAATTAGGCCTCTTAGAGCCTTCTACGATGAGACATGTATTTGTTCTGAATATAGTGGGGGACATGAAGACTTTGATAGAGGAGGGCATCAGCCTCTGGACACCCTAAGAGAGCCATTTTATTGCTATAGAATTGGTGCATATCAGGTGGTGATGCGGAACACATTGACTTGGTGTGGAAGACGACAATGGAGGGACTAAGATGTGTTTAGTGGAAGCAGGAGCCAAATAGAACCCAGGGAGGATATTCCCCAAATAAAGGTGATTCCTGGAAATATTTATATACTGTTGGCTGATCTTCTGACTTTCTAGGCCATGTTCCATGTGACAAGTGGTTATGGGGTCTCTTCTTAGATAAATCCCTGCTAAGGTAGACTGCACGGATCTACCTCTGCACATGTCATTTGGGAATTTTGAACTTTATTTGTCCCAAACTGAACAGAATGTAAAAGAAAGCCAGTAAGAATGCTTTATTTCTTTGGTTCACTGGTTATCATTGGTTTGCTACTTAAAATGTATGAGCTGATGAAGCCAGGAGTATGATGCAGTTCTGGGTTTTGAACCCACACTGATTACTGCCCCCATGATCTTATGAAGAATAGATGATTATTGTAACCCACTTGTTATTATTTTCATAAAGAAACTGTCTCAGGCCAGCTTCAGCCTTGCACTTACATAATTGAATTTTAGATAGGGATGTGCTGCTGGTTTATATGAATTTTCCACAGGTGCCAGCATGAGGCCTGGCTTTAACAAACAATATTTTTTAATTGAGATTTTATGTCCTTGCCCTCAAATCAAGCACTTTAATAGGTTCCCAGTTGGAATAGGTGACTTAGTAAAAAGTTACCACCACTTGCAACTTCAGAAAGATGTTATTTTCTCCACCTCCTGGTGAGCGTCCTGCTACTGTGGTGACCCACTACCTGGCATGCACAATAAAATGAATGTTTTGTATTCCATTATGTTCAAAGTGTAGCCTTTACAATCTGCATATTTCATCCAGGGTGTATTGGCTCTGTTCCACCAGAAAACATTAAGATGGAGAGGCATTAGAAATATTGATTTGTCATTTATAACATGGAAGTGATAGATTGAAAGGAATTTTGGATGTTCTCCAGATTTGTAATAACTTGAGCATTGTTATACAAAATGGAAGGATTTCTGTAGCAGAAATTTCTTAGACCACTAGCCTCAAAATCATGACATGTAGACTTATTATTAATGATGAATGCTCAGCTTTAGCTTACACATGTTTCTAACTAGCTTTTTAAACTTAAGCTATCCCATTTCTATTAATTTATGGGCTACCCTAAGGCTCATTTACCTCATCTATGTACTGTCCATGCTGCTTTCATGTTTCTTCTGTGTCTATCTGTGTGGTCCCCTAGATGCCCCTCTCCTTCCACACCACCCTAACTAAAAAACAAACAAACAAACAAAAAAACATGCTATGCTACTTCCTGTCAATTAGTTGCTAACCCTGACTCTCTGAGCCCAGGTTAATTGTATTTAATTTAAATCTTGCATAGTTAAATAAATGCAATATAAACAAATGTAACATGTTTTCTCTAGTTAAACAAGTATTCCACAACATTTCTCTTTTTTGTCTAAATAAAAAGAAAGGTTTTAACTTTAACATAGTAAAAATATACAATAAGAACAGTTATCAAGTATGAATTACATTTATAATATCCAGTCCCTTTGCATTTGGAAAATTCAAAGAAATCAATCTATTCCCTACCTTGTCTTGATGAGTCCAAAGTTCTGTTCCTAATTTACCTTCTATCATAATTAAGGAAAACTCTAACTATAACTGTCTAATTTTCAACTCCGTCAAAGGCCCCAGAAGAATATAATGTTACCTTAGTAAACAGAAATTGCAGTGTAAGCCACTTCCAAAATTATAGAAACGACAGAGATATCTTGCTGCCTAGACAATCATGAAAGGTTCCTCTGCAACATTTGGGCATGCACCTTTGTCCTATAGGCCTAGAATATTGAAGGACTGTCCTACCTTGTCTTGGCAGGACACTTTGTGTCCGGCTTGTCCAGTGTGGACTGTATACTGTCAGCAGTCAAGACAAGGGCAGTTTCAAGCAAACTCCATATGGAAGTTCTTCAATGCCAATCATCCTTTTATGAAGTAGATTGGTATTGCCAGGAGCAAATGTGTCTCACTCTTATGAAAAGCCCTACTTTAGTAAAACATTCTAAATGCCATATTCTTTAGTCTTCGCAGTGTTTGAAGACCACCTTTCTATCCAAAATATATCTCTATATGATCTTGAAATCATACATAACTGTAAGTCTGATTGTTATAGATTACTGACTACTAACCTGTGTTTCTTAATTATCCTAAATGGTTTATAATAATAGCTTTCAAGAATTAGAACTTTACCTTATATTTTTAAATGAACTGCATAGGAGTAATACCTTAAAAAAAGAATGGAAACATATATACAGTATGTTGTAACATAAAGAACCTTAAATTTTTATCAATATACAAAAATCCCTTAAACTAGAGTAGAGACATATATATGGAATGTCATAGTAAATATAACCAAAATTATATCAATATACAAAAATCCCATAAACATGAGTAGAAACCTGTATAGAGTATGTTGTAATAAAAATGCTTAAATTTGCATCAATATATAAAAATCCATACCAATGTAAAATATTTGAGATTAATAGTTACTTTTAATCTAAAATAGATTCAATAAGCTACGCTTTCATCTTGTCATTCCTATACCCTCCTATTCTTTTTCAGAAAAAGATCCTCGAATCTAATCTCCCTTGCTTAGTTTATTCGAATCTAACCTCCCTTGCTTAGTTTATTCGAATCTAACCTCCCTTGCTTAGTTTATTCCTCTACCACAATCAATAACAATTTTCAATCCCCTTCCAAATGATGACAAACATCCATAACCCGCCAAATGACCCAAAACTACCCACCCCACCTCTTGGGAATGTGGGTGTCATGTTCTAAAATTACTTCCTGCTGTCTGGGGACAATGGTATCTTTTTTTCCAGAGCTGAGGGCCGAACCCAGGGCCTTGTGTTTGCTATGCAAGTGCCCTACCACTGAGCTAAATCCCCACCCCCAACAATGGCATCTTTAGGGGACTCTGAGAAAACTGAAATAATGGTCCAAGTCCTGGGAAAAACTAGCTGTAACATTTGTTGTCTAGTCTTTGTATAATGGGGAAATGCAAAGCTTATCTTTTGTCCTGAACAGTTTGTAGTCTGAAACTGATCTTTAGGTGGTGTTTGTCAGCTTAATGGCATTACCACAATCCAGATGGATTCATCATTGTGGAGCCCCATCATATTTTTAGAGACTTCAGAGGTCACTGTTAGGAATGGTCATGGTTCACTGCAGAAAACTTAAACATTGTAAACCTCATATGCAGCAGATCTCAGAGAGGTGAAAGGAACACCTATTATAGATTTCAGTCTAATTAATATGCTCCATCCATAAGAGAGAAAGGAGATTGACTGAAGAAATCAGTCATAAAGAAATGCTTACTTTGTTTTTCAAATATTCTAGGATTTGTATATTCAAGATGGTGCCCTATAGAGTCAGGCTTTGCTGTGTGCTGGAATGGTGGATTCTTCTCATGTTTTCTGTATTTGAGAACAAATGGGCTGGTGAATAGGTTTTGATGCCATCTGAACTCTGTAAATGTCTTACGCATTTCAGCATAGGTAGCTGATTTCGTCTGCCATTTCTTTGCCATGGAACTCCAGTAGCAACAGTAGTATATGCTGTATAAGCACATTTGTGTGTGTGTGTGCATGCATGTGTGTGTACACAGGCAGGTGCACATATGTGCATGTAGATGGTAGATAACAACAAATACTGGACCTTGTTATTATTATACAGGGTCTTTCACTGACCTGGAACTCACTAAACGGGCTATGCTATGTGACTAGTGAGACCCAGGTATCTGCCTGTCTGTCTTCTGAACACAGGGATGACAGGTGCATGCTGATGTGCCCTTTATATACATGGATTCTATGAATTGAACTCAGGTCCTTATACCTTCACAGCATGCATTTTACCTACTGAACCATCTCTCCAGCACTTTAAAAAAATACTTTATCCTTTGAAAATTTCCTATCTATACAATTAATCTTGATCTTGTCTATTTCCATGCCCCTCCAACTCTCCCAGGCCCCCAAACATATCTTCCTTCCAGTGTCATGTTCTTTTTATTAGAATTGATTTTTTTTTTATAATCTATTGAGTCTAGTTAATGTGTCTGGTGTGTGCATAACTGTGGGGTCATCTATGAGGTCATTGTCCATCACATTGTCACCCCCAAAGGTGGCACTTCCCACCCCCTCTACTCTCAACTACCACTATGTCCTCAGCTAGGGATAAGGCCTTGATGGTCTCTCACCAATTCATGCTTGAATTTTAAATGGCCTGATTTATGTAAGTAGGTCTTTTTCAGGGAAGTACAGTTGCTGTGAGATCATAAGTACAGTATCAACGACATAGCCAGAGCCGAGCATTTTATACCATTTCCCCCCTGCCCTGCTCCTGACTCGTGTTCTTCCTCTTCCACATCACCTGAGTCTTGGGGAGAGAGTAGATATGGCTGATCCTTTCGTGGCTGAGCACTCATAGGCACTGATTTCAGCATTTTGGACTGACCTGCCTTTGGGACTGTTCTAAGCCTCCTCATCTTGGCTCCCTGATGCTGTTCACCACATGGTGCTGCTACAGAAATCATCACATTTTCTTCAGACTTTCGTATTTCCTCCATTTTTCAACATGTTCTCCCTCTCTGCTAGTCTGTGCTTGCCATTTTATAGAATCTTAGATTTTTTGCTTCTTGGTTCCCCATCAAATCCCATGGGCAAGGTGCTTACCAGCAGGAGTCCATGGCAGTATCATTGAGCTGTTTGGGGAAAGAAATGACTCTTTTTCACAGCAAGCACCTTCTGCGTGGAAATCTCTACAGTTCCACTTCACTCACAGCACCTGTGGTCATGTGATGAAGGTGGAATATTAGAAACACAAGGTGGAGCTTCACATGAGCATCCTAGGTAGAATGTGGTGTTGCAACAATCTGTGAAATGTACTCTGAAAATTAAACTAATAAAATAAGAATGGAGGGTGGATGGATAGAAAGGTGAAAAGACAGAATATTCTGGGGAAAGCAGGTGTAGTAAAATGTGAGGAGGTGGCTCAAAAAAAGATTATATGTGCTGTGTGGTGGATTCTTCAAGGCAGACCTCTTTCCGAGAAGTTGGCAGTAGAGTGGTAGTTGACAGTGGTTGGCAAGAGTAGACAGTAGAGAGGGCTGAGGAGATACACGTCATTGGTTACTAAGTTATAGTTAGGAGCAAAGAATTATGGGATATTCCTATGCTGTAGGGAAAGTTTGGAAAATGATAACTGGCTACACACTTTTAAAAGTCTAGAATGATGTATTCTGAGGCTTTTTACTGTAAAGAAATGATGGATGTGAGTGAAAGAGATGGCTCCATCAGTAAAGGCACTTGCTGCTCAGCCCAACAGGGTGAGTTTGATCCCTGGTAGAAAGAGAGAAAACTTGGGAAAGTTGTCCTCTGTCCTCCGTGTTCATGAACCGACATCTGGACTCTCAATCCATCCATACATGCACAAAAATATGAAGTAAATATAACAAAACATACATATACCTTAGCTGGTTGAGAGCTTCGTACAACGCATCTTTATAATATCCACCCCTCCCAGAACTCTTCCCAGACCCACTCCCTTCTCTACTCACCCAACTATGTGTCTCTTCTTAACCCATCAAGAGCAATCTATGCTTAAAATGAAATGGTAAATATTGAGTTGGATGATGTGTTTAACCTGATTTAGATTTCACACAAGGTATACTATGGAAATATCATATACTATCCCCCATTAATATCCCAAATTTCTAATGTTTTATGTGTCATATAAATAACATTAAATTCAAAACTGGAATTGTAGAAATTAAAACAAAGTGAAATTTAAATGCCAATAAGATCACAGGGGATGGGCATGTGGAGGTTTGGTGCAAATTTGTGTTAGCCTTGTTTTATGTTTGAAAGATAGAGAGATAGCTCAGCAGTTAAGAGCAAGGCCTGCTCTTCTAGAGGACCTGGGTTCTGTTTCCACCACTCACATGCAAGCTAACAACTGTCTGTAACTCCAAGTCTAAGGGATCGGACACCCTCTTCTGCCTTCTGAAGGCACTACATGCATATGTTGCACAGTCATGCATGCAGGCAAAATACCCATATACATAATATTAAAATAAATAGTTTTAAAGGTATTATAATGAGAACTGAGGAACAAAGTGCTTGTCTCCCAAACACAGGTATCTGAATTTAAACTCTAAGACAGATGTAAAAAAAACAAAAAACAAACAACAACAACAACAACAAAAAAAAAAAAACAAAAAAAAACCCAAAAAACCTCTGTGTTGCGTTTAGTGCCTGTAATTTCAGCACTGGGGAAGTAGAGGCAATAGGATGTTAAGGGTTTGCTGACCAGCCAGCCTATCCATATTACTGAGCCAAATCTAGGTTCATGGAGTGTCCCTGTCTCAAAAAGCAGGTAGAGAACTAGCACATGCACACAAGCACACACACACACACACACACACACACACACACACACACACACACACCACACGAAAGATGTCACAGTGAAATATTAAAAACTAGGACTTTCCTGTGGATAATCAATGTACTGACTAAAACTGAAGCAGAAATCTGGGGCTTGCATCTCTTCTTGTGTTCAGGGATGTGCCAGGGATCCATAAACACCATAAGCCAGTACCTGCTCTCTCCACACTAATCCCCCCCCCACATGCCTGTTTCTTCCATGTCTTTTCTTGAACATGTTGAGGAAGCAAAAAGCACAGCTCCAAAGGAAGAGAGAGACATATCTCTTATCTTCCTTATTTTTTTCCTCCTGGTTCTGGGCCAGTCCACCCTCCTCACTCATTTCTTGTGTCCCAGATAGTGGTGCCATTCAACTACCTTGGATTTATGTGACAGTTTAAGAAAGCCATCACGGCTGACGCTACTGCTGTTCTGCCTTGATAGAGCTCCCTGCACTTCAGGGACTTTATCCGAGCCCAGTTTTCCAGTGGATATGGTCTCAGTTATTTGTCATAAGATCATTCCAACCAAACAAATGACTGGTTTGAATGCTTGAGTACTGAAGGATATGGGCTGACTTTTGTGTGGGTGTGAGCCTCCAGTCCTTTCTGCTGGGTTACATCTTCTGGTATTGACCGCGGATGGGTAGTTCAGCCATTACTAATTAGTGCTGATGCATGGTGGAAGCAGAATCATCTCAGGGATCATCTTCTGAGAGTCACAAAGGAGAATTTAAGAGATGGTGTCCCTTCCCAGGACCAGTACATAACTTCAGCTCCTTCTTATTTAGAGGAAAATTAAAACATGCTTCTTGCCTTCATTCCTCCCTCCACCATCAATTCCCAAAAAACATTCTGTGTGATAATGGGCCTCAACTAACACTTGTCATTTGTGGCATCCTATTGAATATTTAAGGAATATATATACATACACACACACACACACACACACACACACACACACACACACACAGAGAGAGAGAGAGAGAGAGAAGAGAGAGAGAGAGAGAGAGAGAGAGAGAGAGAGAGAGAGAGAGAGAATATGTTTTCATGCCAAGATAACCTGTCAGAACACCTTAAATATTTACCATAGTTTTGATGTTTCATTTATCTCCAAGTCAGCAGGGTATAGTATCAGTTTAATTTTTCATAGTAGTGTATTGTAGCCTCTTCCCCCTTTACTGTAATAATTAGAACTTTAAAAAAACTTGTTTAGCCCCATCACTATTCATATAATAATAGATAATCCTTACCTTGAAGTGTCACTTTCCTATTAAAATGAGTTGCTCATCAGCCATCTGTTCCGAGCATCCATTGCTCATCCCCCCTCTGTTCTGACTATCTCTTGATCATCCCCCCTCTGTTCTGAGTGTCCCTGCCCTCTCTCCCTTCTCTTAACTCCAGCCCTTCTTCAGAACTGTCACACTTTAAGTCATCTGGACTCTTTCAAAACTGCCAGAGGTGAAATTGACTTCTGGAGAATGAATGGCTGAAAACTGCAGCCAGTGCACTTTTGGCACATTGAGATGTCCTCTGTATAGAGACTTGAAGGGATAATGCATAGCATATTTCAGACTGTGAACAGGGGACAGGCCGAACCCAGGTCTGCACTCATACCTGCCTTTGTAGATGACCCTGCACAGTGAAGCCTCTCTTGAGCTGCCACCCAGAACCTCTACCTCCTGCTAGCCTCCTTAAAAACTTCTCCAGTTTTATTTATTTTGACCCCCATAACCTCAACCTTTAAAATAGATGCTGTTGCAAGGGTTATGCAGAACAAACTACATTGACAACTCCCATATGCATTTATTTAATAATTATAACATCACAGAAAACTTACTGTCTTGAACTATCCCACACATGGCTCAAAAGACTTTCTCCAGGGCCTGTGAGATGTTTCAGTGAGTGAAACACTTGCTGTGCCCATGTGAGTATCTGAATTCAAATCCCAGAATCTACATAAAGCCAGATGCAATACTGCACATCTCTAATCTCAATACAAATGGGAGCTGGAGACATAAGTATCCCTACAAGCTGTGGGCCAGTCAGCCTGACATATGCTTCACTGACCTACAAGGGACCCTGTCTCATACAAGGTGTAAGGTGCAAACTGACAGCTGAGACTGTCCTGTGACCTGTATGTTCATGCTCTAGCACACTAGTGCCCACATTCACACACAAAAAGTAGAAAGAAAAACACACTTTCTTTATTCTATCAAAAAGATAAAATGAAGTGTAGAAAGATAAGTAACTGGCCTCAGTAGGTAAATTTGGTCCTGGGATTTTCAAACTGCAAATTGTGTTCAGTTACCCTCTCCACTTCTTGTCAGATTTGAGAGCAGGGACAATGTGGGTTTCTTGAGATACTGGGAAGCTCCTGCAGCATCAACACTGAATTTGCTTTGTTAGTGTAGACTAGAGATAATTTAGTGTAAAATGCCCCAATAAAAATTTTCCCCAAAGCATATGTAAACCACGACATAATAGATTTATCAAAGTAGCAGAATGCTATTATGTTCAAAAGATTAACCAGACCGAAGCTATTTGTCATAGCAACGGGTGCTGGAGTTGACAAATTACAACTGAACTCAGTTTGTAGCAAAATGTTAGACAGTGTCTTGGCACTGATTAATTGACATGAGAGTCCAGCTTGGAATATATTACAGGAATTTAAATATCATTCAAAATAGAACATAACCATGTTTCAGAACATCCCCAAACTGTACCAAGCAATTATGGTGTTTCCTTGATGATAAAAATGCATCTGGAACAAACCACTCCATCAACTTAGTCATTTTTAATTGAAAAGAAAAGTAATTTTGTTATGTGTGTAGACTGACTTCCAAGAAGCCTGATTAGAGTTTGTGGTAGGGGGCAACCATTGTATCATCTTTGAGAAAAGAAAAGTTAGGAGCTGAGGAGATGACTTGGTTACTGAAGTGTTAAGTGTTTCCTTTGTGAAGCTTGAGAACTTGAGCTCAGATCCCCAGCACACTTGTTGGTATGTACCTGCAAATCTGCAATCCCAATGCTGGGCAGGATGAGAAGGGAGGATCCCTGGAGCTAGAGAGACTCCCAGTCTAGCCAAGGTCAGTGAGAGATCCTCTTCCAAGCAATAGTGTGGAGAGTGACTGAGTAATACTCCCAATGTTGAGCTATCACTTTGAACACAAGTGAATCTGCAAATATACATGAACATAGACATACAAAAATATACACATATGTATACACACCAAGAAAAATAAAGAAGAGAAAATGTTGCCAAAGCTTTACTGGTACAAATCTGTTATTCTAGCATCCAGGTTGTAGCAGAGGGGAGATCATGATGTCAAGGGGGAGGTTTGAGGTGGAAAGATTGCAGCAGCATCAGGAGGTTGAGGTGGGAAGATCAGGACAGCATCCAGGGGGTGGTAGGTTGAAGTGGGAAGATCATGACAGCATCAGGGAGGTTGAAGTGGGAAGATCATGACTTCAAGGCCAGTTTGGGCTATTATAGTGAGAGGGGAACAATTAACTCTGATAATGTATTTTATCCTGATAAAGTAAAAAAATACTATTTTTAATAAAATACAGGCAGTGGAAAATGATATGTGCTCCTAGAGAGAAGGAAGAGACTTTTAGAAAGAGGAAGAATTTTGCTTTTATGATCAGCAAACAAATTCATAACATACAAGTCTTTATTTGATGATGATGACGAACATGCCACCTCACCTCTCTTGCTGGTTGGCTTTTTCAATATGAAACAGAGGGCACTGTTAGGTTCTGAGAGGAAGACTGGAGTCAATGGTGTTTCACATCCCTTATCCTTGTCTGGCAAATTAATTCTCTAAGCAATCTTCTTCATTCCAAGATGTCAGTGCCATGACTTATGGGATTATGGGTGTGCTCAGTTTCTGTTCATTGCCAGTGAATAACTTCATTTGTTACTGGAAGGTAAGTTTGTAATCTTGTGTCAGTGTTCTCTAGAGGAACAGATTTGATAGAATAAAAAATATATAAATGTATGTATATGTATGAGATTTATAAAGTGGCTTATAAACTGTGGTCCCATTAGTACGGTAATAGTTCTCTACCAGGGAAAAACTCAAGAATACAGTAGTTGTTCAGTCCACAAGTCTGTATGTCTCAGCTGGTCTTCAATATATGCTGGAGTCTTGAAGAAGTATACTCTAATGCCAATAAAGGAATGAACTTGACATTGAGAGTGAGGCAAAGAGCAAGTACTTTCTTCTTCCACGTCTGTTATATAGGTTACTGTCAAGTGGATCTTCCCACTTCAAAAGATACAGATTTCAGGTGGGTCTTCCTACTCAAAATATAAGGATTTAAGGTGGCTCTTCCTACCTCAAAAGATCTTGATTTAAGGTCTTGATTCCCGCTTCAAATGATTTAATTAAGAAAAACCCCTCACAGATGTACCCAGCTACTTGGGTTTTTGTTAATTCCAGATGTGGTTAAATTGAAAGCCATGAATAACTACCCAGTCATGGACTCTGAATGTCCTGTGTCAGGAACTCTGTTCTTGTTCATGAACAGTGCTTTTCGGAACCATCATACCTTATATGTTCATCCTCTCTTTCTCTCTCCTTTCAAATTTTGTTTCTTAAATTCCATCATTGAGTAAATGTAACAATGTTTTGTCCTTCATTGACTGAATTTGTTCTCAGAAAACAATACTAATGAAATAATGAAGACTGTGGGGATTGAACTCAATTGGTATAACATTTGCAGAGCATGCATAAGGTCCTTAGGTTCTATACTCAGCACTGTATAACCTGGGTGTGGTTGTATTTTTTGTAATCCCTGCCCTTGAGAGATGGGGATAGGAGGATCAGAAATTCAAGGGCAACCTTGAGTACATAGGGAATTCAAGGTCAGCCTACATGCATCAAGAAAATTAGCCAAATATCCTTTAATGGGCAATTGAAGTGTGGAATTGATTGTATTATGCTAGAATTCATATAATTTTATTTTATCATCTGTCTAACAAATACAGGCTGTGAATACGTTTTACATAGCTTTTGTTAGGATAAGCAACAGTCAATGATCCAGTTGGAGGCAGGCAGCACTTCACTGAGGTGCTCCAAACTGCGTAGTCATTACTAGAAGGGCATTAAGAATCTGTAATGTTAAGGGAATCAGAAATCTAAACAGAAACTGGGTGGATTTTATCTTTTGACTTATGAGGTATTTTATTCCTAAATAGTGCACAATGAGCTAGCTCTTCATGTCTTATGCGAAAGCAGATTTGGATGTGACTTGGTAATACTGTTTTTGAGGCCAGAGAAGCATATTAACCCAGCAAAAATATTCACCCAGCCCTACTTTGAGTTTTCTGTGCTATGCTCTGTAGAAGAGGATCGGGATGGTCTCAATTTACCTTCAGTGTAAATTGAAGACTTCAATATATCATCTCCCTCTGACTCTGCTGTTGTAACACATGCCCTTGGTAATCACGTTTTCATGTAAATTTTAGAAAAAAATTTAAAAGACCTAAGGCTAGTTGGGCGGTGATGGTGCACGCCTTTAATCCCAGCACTCAGGAGGCAGAGGCAGCTGGAACTCTGTGAGTTCTAGGCCTGCTTGGGCTACAGAGTGAGTTCCAGGAAAGACACAAAGCTACACAGAGAAACCCTGTCTCGAAAAATCAGAAACTTAAGGAGGTAAAGGAAAAGTTGGGAGAGGTCTTATACCCAGAAGACCGGAAGTCTGCTGTGAGATTGTTTCTCCTAAAATGATAGGGAAGGACAACCATTATACCTCAACAATATGGCTACCTAAACAAGACCTGAACAATATCAACAGACATGTTAAAACATAATAGAAAATCGTATGGGGTCCCACCCTTAGGCAGAGTACTACAGGCTACTAATGACTGCTGAGAGAGAGGGGGAGAGAGGAGAGAGAGAGAGAGAGAGAGAGAGAGAGAGAGAGAGAGAGAGAGAATGAGAGAATAAGAATGAACTAGTTTCTCCAATTGATGATCCCCCTAATTTATTGTCCAATTCAAAGTGGCCAGAACTAAAGTCACATACACACAAACCACACGAAATGGACTCAGCAAGTTGAAGATTTTATATATGTGTGTGTGTGTGTGTGTGTGTGTGTGTGTGTGTGTGTGTGTGTATAATCATGTAATATATATATATGCCATCAATATGAGAGAGAGAGTAGGGGGCATGGGAGTAGTTAGAAAGAAGAAAGAGAAGGGAGAAGTGAAATAATTTTATTTTGATTTTTTATAATTTTTATTAAATAAAAAATAACAAAAATATTTACAATTAATAATTTCCTCTTCCAAATTCCATATACAATAAATAGTATAAAGGTAAATTGACATAATCTAATTCATGCATTAGCTTTTAAATGCAAATTTTAAAAATTGAAATGATTTACATTAACATTATGTGGTTTGGAAGGTAGTGGATTAAAGAAAAAATGTTAAGGTACAAAAACCAATCAGCACCTCAACATTAGTGCTAACTTAATCATATAAGACTGAATGGCTCATGGAAAGCTAGACCAAATGCTTTCAGAAGGAAATGTTGACAGCCTGCACAGATTAGCAAAGACAATCTTGGCCTTGCTAGGAGCCTGGTTTTCATGGCTGATTTACTATAATCAAATGAGTTTGTGCACTAGAGTTCCTGGAACCTCAGCTACTCAGGAGGCTGAGGTAGATGGCTCACTGCTGAAGACCTGCCTGCTCTCCAGTGCAAGGTCACAGCTATCCTGGGTAACTTGGTGAGATCCTGTCTCAAAGTGAAAATCCTTAAAAAAAATAACTGAAAGGGAAACATAGAGAGGTAAGAGGTTTGAGGCAATAACTAATCTGGGGCAAGGCATGTATCAGACATCACCATTACCTACTTCATACAATCACAGGTGTACAGAACTAGAGAAAATACCTCCCTCGTGTGGCCCCTGGGGAGCTGAAGTGGCATCTGTCCCTCCTGACACACGACTGGACATTAGTTTGTATCTTTTTCCAGCTCTCTGCCTAAGACTTGGCTGTGCTGTGCCATCTTTCCAATTAATAAGAAAACACCAAACAGAACATTAAAGCTTACAGCTTCACATTTTCAAATTAAATTATCTATTGATTAGTTCAAGACTGATATTAAAAATCAGCAGAACCACAGCTGACGGCGCCTTGAAAATATCCATCATCATGACTTTGATCAAATCGTAAATGGTGGGTCTGCACTTTATGGGTAGAAGTAAAGGAAGCAAACGAGCAATAAATTTGAAGTTCAGGTAATTGGAGGGAAAGGCATCTATTTAATCTGTCCCGAGAGCTAACTGGTCCTGAGAAGGATGCTCTCATATTTGGTTAAAGCCTTTTGTCTTAAAAGATCATTTATAAGTGCTTAAGGAAATATTCCGAGTGACAGGCAGAGATTGCTGCAGGGCGGCAGGCAGAAGCAGGGAGAGGCTGTCAGCAGGTGCAGGGTCTGGGCTGGATATGGAAAACTAGTTCTGCTGACCTATTTACACAGTAAGGTAAAGATGTTGTTTGGAAAATTTTAAGTGTAAAAAAACAAAAAACAAAAAACAAAACAAAAAAAAACAGTTTTCAGTGTTCTTATCTCAAATAAGTTAATAAGCCAAGCATAGTGCCTAATGCCTGCAACCCCAGCCACACCAGAGGCCAAGGGAGGAGAATTGCAAGTTAATGACCAGAGTGGGTTCAAAGCCAATCTAAGTAACTTGGTGAGATTTTGTCTCCAGAGATATGATAAAAAGAGGACTTGAAATATGGCTTCTTAGTGGTACAGCAGCTGCCTAGCGTGTTTGGGGTTCGATACCAGGACCACAGAGTATAGGTGAATTGATGTATGGGCTGTGCATTCTTATTTGTTAGGTACATAGGAACATCAGAACATCAAACTGTGTCCTAATAAATATGCACAACTATACTGTGTTAGTTATTTGTGCAGAGAAGTTCTGGTTCTTATTACAATCTGTACCTTCTTCTGGATACCTGGTCACTCTTCCCTCATTTCTAAGTCTAAGGTAATTTACCTTTGAGTTTTTGTTTTCACTTAACCTGTGACCCATCAGGTCAGAATCACTTTAGAGACCTGTCGCCCATCACTGGTGACTAACTTACAGGTGGGAATCAACCTATTTCATTACTGCTCTTTGGCAGGACCAAAGAAATAGCTCAAAAGTTAAAAATGCTTGTGGCTCCTGCCAAGGACCCAGCTACTTGTGGCTTCAGCTCTAGAGGATCTAACAACTTCTTCTGACCTCTGTAGGAAAGCCCTGAATGTTAGATGCACTCACATAGACATACACACATGCACATAAGTACAAAGAATAAAATTAAATCTTAAGAGAATTTTCTGGTAGAGTCATTCAACCAAAAAAGTGAATCTTCTAGCCCATATACCTCTATAAACTCAAGGTTTTGCTTCATTCAAGGGTAGATGTGTGACTTCTGGATACTCTAATGGCTTTTGTCTTGATCTTTGGCCATAGAAGCTGTGAGCTTATAATAATTATGTTTTGAGACAGAGTTTCACTGACTATCACACACACACACAGAGAGAGAGAGAGAGAGAGAGAGAGAGAGAGAGAGAGAGACAGAGAGACAGAGAGACAGAGAGACAGAGAGAGAGAGAGAAGAGAACCAGTTTCTTTCCCAGTGTTTTAGAATCTTGTACTTCTTTTTCTGTTCTTTACCCCGACAAAAGCATTAGGTCTGTCTTAGGTTCTATTTTTGTTAGAATGTTCTTTTAAGCCATATGCTAGCTTTATAATTTCCCAAACACAGTTTGCACACAAACATTAAATGTTTATATGAAATTGATGTCAATCACAAAAGTGTCTTTAGTTAAAATAATTGGATATTCTGCTTATTATGTAGTTTCTTTTTTATATTTGAGTACATACTATGTTCAAGTTCTTGTGCTGTTCAGATCTATCCAGTGTTGCAACTATTAAATAAGGCTGCATTAAAATAGAGTGCAAAATTTTCTTTTCAGTAGCCATCAAGAAAATAGGGTACCAGGATGCCAATGCTACCCAAATGTTATGAAATTATAAACTCTGCTTAGGGCCTGGATAGATATTCCAGGTTAAGTATGATGTCTACTTTTCTAGAGGACCTCATTTAGAATCCCAGCATTCAGGTCAGACTGCTCAAAACTGCCTGTAACTCTAGTTTCAGAGAATCTGACTTCCTCTTCTGGACCCCATAGGCATCTACACTCACATATACATGTCCACCACCATCCCACTCCCACTCTCACAGATGCACAAAATTAAGATAAAATAAAACAAACTCCAGTTGGGCAAACTTACTCATCACACTTGATATGATGGGAAATGCACAGATGTCATTCTGCCTCACAGCCTTCATACTGTGGAAGGAAAGGTGAGAACCATTGGTTATCTTAAACTCTGGATGCCCTAGACATATCTCCTTTGTGCATTTTAACCTTTGCTCATGTGTGTGTGTGTGTGTGTGTGTGTGTGTGTGTGTGTGTGTGTGTGTGTGTGTGTATGATAGCAGCTCTGATACAAATTGAGAAAGACTTATGAGAACTAGACTTCACTACAAAGTGTTCAGGTTCAAATCATGCCTAATAGAAATCCTCAAATTCTCTAAGACCCATATTTAAGACATATATTTCCTTAAGGTAATGTCCCAAGGAACATCTAGTAGGCAGTATTCATTCTACTTCTCCCAGGAAAGCTTGGTAAATGTACCTGTTAGTTTTTTCTCCAACTTAACTCTTTTCTTTATTCATATATCTCTCAACTATATGCACAGAGTCCACTTTGCTTGGAGGCAATAGAAGAACACTGTATATCTCTTCTGCCCCCATGAAATGTATAGTCTAATTGGAGCTTTTAGAGTGAACAAGTAACCTAACCAGAGGTAATACATGTTACGAAAAAATACACAGAATATTATGGTACGTAATTTTTTTTGAAAACTTTGTGATGGTAGGACACTTAAGCAAAGACTAAAATTATGACAGTCTTGGAAAGTGTGTTCAAGGCTGACATAATAGCAGGTGCAGACATAGAGGGTGGCATTTCTCAGCCTTGTTTGGGCCTTAGGCTCTAGCCTCAGGTGCCAGATCGTGTTGAGTAAGAAAGAGAGGATGAATTCTGGAGAGATGGGCCAAGACCAGAATACAGAGTCCCACAGGCACTGGATTCCGTTTTAGTTTCAGACATAATTCACATCTCAACCTGGCACACAGCACAGTTAATTCTGTTAACCTCAAAAATGAAGCATAGATCACATCCTACATGTCAGTGTGTAATTCTCATTATAGCAAACTTTTAGATGGGGCTAAATGAAAGAAAGCAGTCTTTCCAGCCCTGTATCTGTGATTGAGCTTCCTCTTTATGTTTGCTTTGATATGTGCTCTTTGTTACTTTGTGACAAGAAATAAAATAGTTTTGCTTCTAATTCGTTGTGTTACTCTTCAGAAGTAACTCTTCCCACTCTGGTGTTTGTCAAGCTGTGTGTGTGGAGGGAAGTGTACACCTGTGGAAGATGGAGGTCAACTTTGGGTTCCTCCTTTAATAACTCCTCCATCCTATGTTTTGAGACAATGTCTCTCATTGGTCTCAAGTTCATTAATAGGCTAGTGTTGCTGGACATTAAGCCCCATGGATGCTCTTGTCTCTTTCCCCAGTGCAGGCTACATAGGCATACAGCTCCTTAATGCACTTTGCATCTTACATAGGAGCCATGGGTGGTACTCAGATGCTTGTGTGGCAAAGTCCCTAGCCCATTATTAAACTGTAATTATTGTCATGGTCTTTAAAGCCCTTTACCTCATTCCTAACAGAGTCAAATGTCCTTTAGTTGTAAAGATTGGGAAAAGACAAGGTTTTAGAGTAGTATCATTCAGCAGAACCTTCTCATATAATAAATGTCTCATATCTTTAGCCTCCAACAAGGTGGCTGAGACTAGCTGGCAGGAAAGAAAAGTCCAACTACAAAGACCCACATTGGATTTCTGAGTTCCCCTATTCAAGAAAGTGTAACACAGAAATGGGATTTTGTGCTTCATCTTATTTCAAACATTTACAATCTGAACAGTCATGGGTGGCTAGTAGTTATTACTTTGGAAGCACAACATCAGAGCCTGCTTCAAAAACTACACTAGGGGCTCCCTGGAGATCACAGCTCACTTCACATCAGTTGCTGATGTTCATGACAGGCTTGTGTTAATGCGCCTGTTCTGCTGGTGGTGAGGATGCCTCCACAAGGCAGCTGCTGTCTCCATCTCTCCAGCATCCATTTCTTCCCCCTCTGGCCATAACATTGCATTTTTCTTGGGGTTCACTCTTCCCTGTGCTTTCAGGGAGCAGTCATCTTGCCCAGCTATGGAGTTGACTAGAAAGGCCCACCTTGGCCTTTAGGATCATTCCCTCTCTCAGCTGAGGGGAAGGATATTGGCTTGGAGATAATGATATGATCTAAGGCCACAGAAGACTCTCAGCTACAAAAGTCTCTGAAACTGTTGGTAAATGGACTCCACTGAGCCTGAATGGGAGGATGTTTTTCTGTCTCTGTCAGAACATTGCCAATGCTACATGTACCTATAAGTGTAATCTCATATTCTCCTATTTAACCCTACTGAAATCCTAGCTATTTCACTTACATAAAGCAATATGTTCCTTTTTGCCATGTATATGTGTATGCATATGGTTTTTATATGTTTGCTTTATGCAGGTGCTGGGGCTTTGAACTCAGGTCCTCCCACCAGTCACTCTTTCTGAGCCATCTCCCCCATTTTCTTCTTCTCCTTTTTTCCCAAGTCAGCCAGTTTCACCAGCTGTGTTTGAAACCCTACCCACAGATGTTTAAGCAAAGTGATAACCGATGCCAAGACATGTAGCATTGCTGACATGTATACTAATGACAAAACTGGAGAAAATCTCATTGGGGGAATGGTAAGTAGAAAACAATATCAGAAGGTCAGAAGGGAGAACCTGAAGTTAGTTAGCCAGACTTACGAATTTGTTGCTTTTTGTACAAATTAAAAAGTGAAAGCCCTACCATTAATCAAAATTAAATTTGAGTGATGGTTGTGATATAGCTTGGAGGTAGGATATCTACCTAGCTTGCCTAAGGATTTGGGTTCTATCCTCAACCCAGAATGAATTAATGAATGAATTATTGAGTAAATAAACAATAAATAAATATGTACTAAGCTGGCACTAAGGTTTATATTCAGAATAAAATACTATAAAAATTTTAAAAAACCCTCAAAGGGGGCATAGTGAAGTTTAAGACAGTGTTGGCATTGTTCTAGGTCTTTGTAGGTGGCATTTTGGGGTGTATGGTTAAATTTATTCAGAAATCAGTCGGTTGTTATCAAATTATGAATCCAGTTTGTTTTATTGCAACTTTTGGAATGACTGTCGGTGGAGGGTGAGTGTCAATTGGGGCTCCTGCACACACAGGTGTAGCTTGAGTTCCTACCAATCTCCTCATTCTCTCCTTGACCCAGGACTCATTGGGATGTGCAAGGTGATCTATTTGCCTTCTCTCTCATCTGGAACTTTGTCTATGACCATGGATGAATTAAGCCCTCAAGACTGAGACTTGGCATTTGTCTCTCTCCCCTGAAACAATAATGTCTGTCCTCCAATAACTATGCCCTGTACATGTAGAGTGTCAGGCTAGGAGGCAAATTCTGGATATGCTGTGCACTGTCTTGGGATGACTCCATAGTCATTGGATGTGTTGAACTATTAACTGTTTCAAATTATTTTCTGTTGATACATACCTATCTCATTGGCCATAGTTCAAAGTTGTAGAGTATGAGACATTGCCTAAGCTATTACAGCAGGGCTTCATAGATTCTCCCAGTCAGAGGCACTGGGTGACACCATGGTTCACTCGATCTCAGGACTCTCAGGTGAGTGTTCTGTCTTCAGTGATAGCTGACAGTGCACTGTCCTCCAGACCACACTTGAGATTGTGGGAACTGGGATTCTTCCTTCACAGCATCCCCAGCTCCTGTCAATTTATGAGGCAAGACTTCTCAGGACCAAATCTATTTGTTGCTTCAAGAATGTGGAAGCTAAGCATGGTGGCATATCTCTGTAACTCCAGTACTTGAGAGGCAGAGGCAGTAGATTCAGTATGATCAGTAGCTCAAGGCCATCCCTGGTGGTGTGGCAGATTTGTGGTCAGCCTGGCACATAAGAGACCCTGTCTCAAAACAAAGCAAAACAAAATAATGAAAGGAACAGATATTACCCTGCACTAGGGAGGTGGGAATAGGAAGATTGTGAATCATCTTCCTGAGACAAGGCCTGGTTTAAAAACAGCAACAACAACAACAAATGATGCTCTTTTCTGAGAAATGCCTGTTTTCATTTAACTAAGTGCCTTTATTTCAGGACACATATTTAATTATAGTAAATTTCTCCAGTGGCTGTTGACTATAATTTGTGATGCTACCATCTCTTCTACATCCCACTCTCCTCCAGTTCCCTGATAACACAGGACAAGCTCAGTCCATAGTCACCTTAACTTTGAGGATGATGTGTTTAGAGTGATTTGAAATCAAGAGTTCAGATTTACTTCTCATAAGACTGTTATTTGGAGGTGGATTTTATGACTTCCTCTTATCTCTCTCTTGCCTGTGGATAAAGCTCTTTATGAGATGAGTGTTTTCCAGGGAACAACTTTATTCTTGGGAAGGATGACAGGACTTTTAAAGAGGAAAGAAATTAGAAACTGGAGCTGGAGGCAATATGGGCAACCAAAAAATAAAATAAAGAAGGAAGAAAAATAAAAGAAAATCCAGTTTAAAGTAGCCAGTATGTGAAATATGTGTGTATATAACCTGGACTATAAGGCAGGTTCACATCTCCATTTCCCCAGATGTTCCATGTCTTCCTTAAACCCAGCCAAGCCTAGTAGCAATTGAAAATGCACACCAAACAACATTAGCAGTATTCTAAGACCTAGTGTAGCACACTGTGTGGACTCTGGGCCCACAGCTGCCCACCAGCCCAATTTTATCATACACTTGTATGGGAATGCAGCCACACCTACTCATTTGAACATTGTCTATTGATGCTTTTGTGCTCCAAAACTGACTTGAACAGTATAGTTTTGTCATCCAAGTGTGTATTATTTACCATCTAGCCTTCCAGAAAAGATTTGTGGATGTGTTTTGTGGATCTCATGATGGAAAGAGACTACCTGTAGAATTACTTTTTGAATGTAAGGAAAAAAATTCATTTCTTTTCTGAGGCAGCAGAGCCTAAGTGGATGGAAACATGAAGTTCTTCCTGAGTAGGAGGGAGATGTGCTTGAGATACAAGAGAAACATCCAATCACTTGTGCTCAGTCTTCCTGCACTGCCTCCTTAGGGCTGGAATCTACATCATCTATAGTGAAATTAGAATGAGCAGTGGTTAAGATGCCTCATCTTTAATAATGATTAGTGACAGGAGAATCATGTAATTGGGGCTGGCAATGACCTCCTATGACTTCTCTTCCCTAAACCTTGTCTTCAAGTCTTTATCTCCAGTACAAAGATGGGGTCTTTACAGAGTTATTAGTGATAGCATTGTAAGTGTGTTCCCTGAAATAGCATGGCTGGTGTCTGTGTGAAGAGGAGATTAGTGTTCAGGTATATAGGGAAAAGAAGCCATGAAAAGACTCCAGGACTTCATCTCCTCAGGGTTAGGAGGAGAAGTCTGACTTAGTTGCTTTTTTTCATTATTGGGATAATACACATGACAAAAGGATTTATTTTGTCTCATGGTTTGAGGGATCTGTCCCCTTGTGGTGAGGGGACTGGCAGGAGAATGGGATAGCTGTTTGCATCTGCAACCTGGAAGCAGAGCCTGCATGTCCACGCTCAGCTGCTTTCCTCCTTTTTTCTTTTCTATCCAGGTGACTCCAAGTCACAGGACTGTCGCCCACATTCAGGAAGGTTATTCCGTTTCAGTACTTCACATACTTGCAGATGTGTGTCTCTTAGGTGATTCTGAATCCAGTCAAATTGACAGTGAAGATGAACCATGACAAAGACACACTCACAAAGCCTGCCCATACTCTACAGTCTAATGTCTGGCCTCTAGAATTTAGGGAGGACACTTCTTTGATTTTGGTCAACCAGACTATGCAACTTTTGGACATTATATCGGGCAAATGCACTCACTTGTGTGTTCAACCATAGCTGCTTCTTGTGGATGATATAGACTTTGACATAACACACATATCTCTTTCTGATGTGTCAGGCAATAATTCTGAACCATAAATAAATTTTTATTCAGGTATATATAATTAGTTGTATCTGGAGACACTTCCCCATGTCATAGTCAGAGGTTGGGATTATGAACTCCCTTTGTGTAGCTAGGAAGGCTACTAAACGTCTTGGTAGCACATAGCTACTACCTCAGAACCAACAGTTACTCCGCCTGAAATGCCACTGATGTCTCACAGGACATACTGTTCCCAGGCTCTCCTCTCTCATCCCTCACAGACCTCCAGTGTTCTCTTCAGGTGCTGGAGGAGATTTTCTACTCATGTGAGGTTATCAGAGTTAACAATGCTGAGTTACTTGGCTCTTACTGCTCTCCTAGTGAATTCCCAATGAGCACCAAGAAAAACTAGTGGGTGCTGCATGACATCTGTGACAGGGACTCTGGCTTCTCTGAGAGACATTCTTCCCCTGAGGGCCTATAACTTTCCCAGGTATGCAACCTGTGGTTGGGACTGGTGTGGGTGAAGAGGAATGAGTGATGGATGGACTGCAAGCCTCCCAGATGAGGCAAACTGTTGGGAAGCTTTCTTTAATGTCACAACTATGGGTCAGGCCAAGCTATAGATACACTAATCCTGACCACAGTACAGAGGTGTGATCAATTGTACTCAGAAAGTCATCAAATAATTTATTTATGCAGCAATGCAGCTCTTGGGTTCTGGTGGTGAGCACAGAAGGGACAATTTCTCTGTGTGTGCCTATATATATGTGTGTGTGTGTGTACATCTATGAGGGTCTCTGTGTATACCTGGGTACATGGACATATAGATGCTTTGGATCATATGTATGTGTGGGTATATGTGTTTGTGACTGTGGATGTGTGTATGATTGTAGTTGTGTGTGGATGCATATATTCATATGTATGTTTGTCCATTTGTATGTGTGTATATATATATATATATATATATATATATATATATGTATGTGTGTGTGTGTGTGTGTGTGTGTGTGTACATGGTTTTGTGTATACGTGATGGGGGTATGAATATGTGTGTATGTATGAGTATAACAGTGTATACATTTGTATGTCTTTAGGTATGTATGTAGGTATATATAGTCATATGGGTACTTTTATTTGTATGTATGTATGAGCATACATGCTTATGTGGAAAGAATGGGTGTATGTGTGTGTGTATAAGGACATATGTACAAGTATGAATGGATGCATTCATATATTTGTTTGTGTGGTAATGAATATATATGTTCATGTATGTATTGTATTTTTATGGATGTATATGCATGAATAAATGTAGTAGCATGTGAATGGATATGTGCACATTCATGTATGAGGGTGTTCATATATGTTTACAAATGTATATATGAATATTCATGTATATGAATATACATTATTTTAATGTATATGTGTATGTGCGAGTATAGATATGTGTATAGGCATGTGTATGTGTGTGTCTGTGAATGTGGATGTATATGCCTGTGTTTAGTGTCCTGTGATCTGCCCATTTTTAGTTAAGCCTGTAATTAGCTCTTTAGAGACTAGACATAATCACTCTTTGCTTTTTCTACCTGTAAATCCTCATTTGGCTTTCAGATTCCTTGTTCATATTCCAGCTTTAAATCACAGGGAATTGGACTTTTGGTGAATAGCAAGCTGTATTAACTCTGCATAGTGCTGTAGACGAGCAACTGAAGAAAATCCTAGAGTCTCTGTATCTTGGAACACACACAGACACACACACACACACACACACACACACACACACACACACACTCACACCCCTTTGTCTGTATTGGAGACATTTATGAGGGATATGTTTGCACACATTTGCTAAATCCCCTTCCTACTGGAATCAGGTCCATTCAAGGAAGTTACCAGAAGGCATCTATTGTCTGTTCCTCATGCCTGTTGAATCCATACAGGATGACAAACTGTCACTTGTACCCAGCTGCAGATAGTGCAGTCTCTATCACAAGTGCTTTAACTATCAGGGTTCAGAGCCAAGTTAAGCATATGTAGCCCAGGCACATGTTGCATCTGCACCCACAATGCCTTGCAATAGTTATTGCCTTGCTTATGTCAATATAGTGATGTTCAGAGAACCTAAGGTGAAAGAATGATGTTCTAATCCATTGTTAGGACAAATGCACCTGCTTATGATGATGTTATATCTAAATAAACCCACTGGAACTTGAGATATTGCATATATATGACATATTAAATGAACCTAACCTATGGAATTTCAGTGTAACCCTCCTGAGGACACAGTCCATGGAGTTGCCCTGCATTGTTTACAACTGTTTTACTGTTGTGAGCTACACTGGTTTGAGAGAAGATCAGAATTCAAAAATATTCTGTGAGGGCAAAGTGCTTCAGTCCAACTACTGTGAGCAGGGGATGGTCTGTGCTGCATGTGTTGGTTGCTATCCATGAGATCTCACTAGCCTGGGGAAGTTGTTTTGGGTCTATGCTCTCTAGTATAGTGGGCTAGAGTTATACAAGCCCCTGTAGTGTCTGAAATCTGGCTTGTGTGGCCAATGGTTAGATCTTTTAATTTTATGTAATTGTAATTATTATGAACTCTGATCTCATAACTTGAAATAAAATTTGGGTATACTGCATATTTTTATTATCCATGTAACACATTTAAAAGCATAGACACAAGCATACAAAGATATGTGCCAAACTGTTAATGCCTCTCAAGCTGGGATTAGAAATTCGTAAAGAGGGGATTTTAATGTCTTATCTTGCCTAATTCCAAAAAGAAAAAGAAGAAAGGAGTGGGATTATAAACTAATCAAATCAATCAGTGAGACTAATTATATCATGGAACCAATTATGTAGAACCATGTCCTGGAATTAAAATGAAAAGGAGAGAGTTGGAGAGTTGGCTGATTATGTCTGTAATCCAGGCAGGGCCCTCCTCCACTTTGCAGGGAAAGTGAACTCTGGGCCTCAGGCATCTGCTGCTTAAGACATATGCATTTGACACTTCATGACTGTTTGGACAATGCTCAAAAATCTGAGTACCCTGCAGGTGGGGATCACAAAGAAAAGCAAGATGTGGAAGCAGAGATGTGTTCTACCTCCAGTCTCTAGAACTAAACCTCGGTGCATATCCGTCTTTGTTGAAAGCCCTTGCCTAGGCTGATCAACAATGAAGATGTTTTTCTAATTCTTATTAAAGTGACATGCAAATGGGTAACTAAGGGTAGTGTTGGCAGGCCTGTTCATGCCACATTTGATCGCAACACAGGAACAGAATTTTTTCTTAGATTTTTTTCCTCCCTTACTCCCTCCCTCCCTCCCTCCCTCCCTCCCTCCCTCTCTCCCTCCCTCCCTCCCTCCCTCCCTCCTTCCCTTCCTTTCTTTTTTTATGTATATGTGGTATACATATGTGGGCATGTACATATGTGTGGCAGTCACAGGTTGACATGAAGTATGTTCTTCTATCACTGTCCTCTTTCTGAACATGGAATTTGCTAGGCTGGCTGGCCAGCAGGCCCCAAAACCCTCTTGCCTCTGCCTCAGTTCCAAGACTAAGACACAAAACATTTTATTTTCTTTAAAAATGCACTCCTAAACATTAAGTACTTGTGCCAAAGAGAATAAGGGGCCATTCATGAGTGACCATGTGGATTCAGGTTAGCTTGAATGACATGTTCCATTCATGAAAAAGTTGCATGAACATTCAGAGTCACAGAACGGTCAGTCATAAATGAAAGCATTTACCCAATGTGTTGGTGGGGCCATGAGGTAGGTGAGGTACAGCAGAGGGGAAACCTCTGCTTTCAGTTTCATATGCTATCTCATGACACTCTTTGTTTTTGGGTTGGTGGAAGCTAAGCTAACACATATCAAAAGATTTTCTAAATAAACAAGTGTAAAGTCAGCTAGAGGCAAATGGTAGCTGACTACTAAGGGAAAGAATGATAGCCCAAGGTAATTTTGACTGCCAATCTGCAATATTTCAACTTTGTACAATTAGACATTTCTAAGCCTTCAACCAGTCCATAGAATCTTCAACACAGGACTGGCTTTTATGGGGCACTTTATTTCTCAGCCCCAAGGATATCAGTTATCATGGAAGGAAGTGGAAGTGCATGTCAGAAGACATAGAGGAGAACTCATGGGGTACAGTTAAAAACAGATAGAACTAAATCCTCTTCTAGAACAACACTGGCCAAGTCCCAGGCCATGGACACTGCTCTCTCTGAAGTTGGCAGAAAGTTCTTTGTGCGTGTCAAATTGATATGCCCTGGCTACATCCCTGCCTTAATGTTATCACAAAGGCAGCCTTGTCATAGAACTACAAGGGCCTCTGGGACTCAGGTCTAGTCTGAGGTCTGAACCACACTAGGTGCTAATTTCCACAGAGTTGCAATCAAATTAGAGGTTAAATCTGACTCTGAAGCAGGGGACCACATGGGACCACAAATGGCCTGCCTTTTATTTTCCCTTCCCAGCATTGTGTAATGAATGCAGCATATGGCACATTTTAATTTCAGCAAATATTAATTTTTAATGGGAAGTATACACCTGGCTTTGTGTTGTTCCAGAATTATCACAAAGGCCAGAACTTCTTTATGTGATGCAATTGTAATTAAAGTAAAGATACATATATATTGATTGAGAATGTGTGTGTAGCCCAGGTTGGCCTTAAACTCAAGATCTTCTGAATGCTAGGAACACAGGTAGACCACCATATCCAACCACCTATGGACACAGAATCTGTTCAGCATGTTGCATCTTCAATGTAGTAAATTTGCAGAGTCCATGCTGTTTTTTTGCCATCTGCTGATATTTCAGTATATTTTCGATCCTCTGGAAAATTATAAAATGGCTACCAATACTGAGGGTAAATATGCACCAAGAAAAGGGAAAATTCTATTGTGTTATTATCTGGCAATTAAAAAAAATAATGTTTGATGATCCCCCAAGTACTTTTTTATAGCTGACAATGCCCTTAAAGTTCCAATTTTCCCCTTCTACCTCCTATGTGCTAGGCTACAGGTATATACTGTCACATCCAGTTTTACGGGACACTGGGTACTGAATACAGAGCTTCATGCTTGCTAGGCAAGCACTCTATCACCCCGGCTACTTCCTCAGCCCTCTTCCTCTATCTAGTGCATAATATTTGAATTCATCCCATCTGTATGCTCCTGTGGAGGACTAAGGGGAGAGAGAGGAGGGGCGGAGGAAGGAAAAACAACAAAAATAAGAATAAGAATCACACCAGGTATCCTTTCTTAGCTACTTGTAAACACAACCCCTTTTTAAAAAATGTTTTTATTAGAGAGGCATCCGTATTCTATTTTGTAATTCATTTACCTAAGGGAACTTTAGAACTTATAGATCTGTTTGCAATTCCTATCAGACTGGAGGGTTGCAGAAAGAGCATAATAATGGAAAATTCACAAGGTGCTCAATTTTGGAACACACACACACACTCGTTTCTTGGTCTGACAGTTTCTTAAAGTCCGTAGACCTTGATGTCCTCATCTCATGCATTTGGTTGGAGCCAGATATTCATAACTGGCAGGTTTGCTAAAATTTTCAAGAGGAAGTTGAACCTGATGAACAAGAGCAAATGGAAGTTTGTAGTTTGTACCTTGTAGCTGAGCCTTCCAGTTTCATTTTTGCTCTGTGTTCTGGGAGTATTCCTTGGAGGTGCTGGTGTTACTCAGGGATGACTCTCATCTGTGCTGACATGGCTTCTAGGGAGTTTTCTGGCATTCCAGTTTCAGTGCAGGTGGTCATATCTGCGAATTCAAGACAGAACAGACAGCATTTTAGAATTCATGTAAATATACACTTATACTCCTTGTGTGAACTCATAATGGGTGGGATTGTCATTTCAACCTAAGTGAAATAGGAAATAGCTTGAAAGGAGGAAGAGGGATTGACCACAATGTCCTCTGGATTCTCAGCACAAACTGACATAGAGCATTGCTTGAGAGTCATATGATCAAGATCCAGCTGCACAATAGGTGATAGCATTGCCATCTCAATAAATACTGATTTTATCTTAGAAAGGTTTTCCAATCTGTCTGCTTTACAGAGTAATAAACATACACTAAAGTAAAGAACAGGGAAGCCCTCTTGTGCTCCTCCTCACACTCTGCAATTATTGATTTAGGATTGTGCTTTATCTATACTTGTTTTCCTTCATGTGGTGACTGCCAAGTCAAGACATGATTCACCTATTCCATCCATAAAGATCTTTGTTCTGTATCTAAGCATGGCCGTACCCATTGCTACAGCCATGAACTTGGTTCTCTAAGATGGGCATGGAGTTCATTTTCCCAGGGGTGCAAAAATTTCAAACTTAGTTTGATTGAATTGATAACTAGACAAGGAAAAGGGCAAATGGTCAATATACCTACAGTCTCCATTGCCTTTCTCCTTATGCCCTTCCCACCGCCCCCTACCTTTCCTTCTCATTCTGCCTGGGGTAGAACCCAGGAACTAGAAGTGGTAGGAAAGCCCTTTATCACTGTTAGCTGCACTCCGGCTCAACCCTCGCTCACATTTGTAGTCTCTATTTTTGAAGACTCAGTATTATTTTCCTGTCTCTCTCTGTCTTTCTCCATTTCCCATACCCCTTTCTCTGCTGCAGATAAAAAAGCAGTTTGATGCATCATTGATGGAACAAGTGAGAACCAATATCTACTCTGGGGTGAACATAGGTGGCAATAATATGATATTAATGCATATGTAGATGTGTACACACAGACATACACACACAAACACAAACACATATGAACTCACACTCATATACTACCTTTCAAAGGAAAAAAGCTACAAGTTGAGAGACTTTTTCCCCAAGGACTATGTTAAGGTAGGTGAGCCTTAATTAAGTCAGGCAAGCACTCTCCTTTAGTTCATTCCTTCCTCCTGCCTTCCTCCTGTTGCATCCTAGACCAGTCTCTACTCAGGTAGTAGTCATTTGCAGAGGCCATCTCTCTCCATCCTCATAGTTAATGCTTCATCCAGACCCTAGGCTGACAGACACTCCCTCCACCCAGGGTTCCCTGAAATTAGAGACAGCCTGACCACCAGGGTGCATTCTGGGCTACTTACCTATAGTGTGGCAAAGGGCCTTTCTTTTCTCTAAAATAGCTGCTTCAGGAGCCTGAACTCTCTTCAGATGCTCTACCATGCTGCTTTTTGCCTGTACATCTGTGATGTTAATATCTCTTCTTATAAATCTTTTCTTCCAAAGGACAATCTGCCTCAGTGTTTCCTTTGAATCCCAAGCCAAACACTTTGACCTCCTCACTCCATTCTTTAGGAGTGCTACAGTGTGAACACAGGGTCTCCTGTACACTGAGCAAACACAGGGATTCTGAGGATGCTTCTAAAACATCAGAGACTGTTTCACTTAGCTACCTCTCCAGGGGATGGATTTATTTATTTGTTTATTTATTTATTTGTTTGTTTGTTTGTTTATGGTTAGGTAAATTAGAGTCTTCTGTAGTTGAAGTTTTTTTGGTCCTGCTCAGCCCCACAGATCCTGTAGCTGCTTGGACCCAAGTAAACACACAAAGGCTTATATTAATTAAAACTGCTTGGTCATTAGCTCAGGCTTATTATTGACTAGCTCTTACACTTAAATTAACCCATAATTTTTATTTATGTTTAGCCACATGGCTTGGTACCTTTTCTGTGTTCTCCCTTCACATCTTGCTTCCTCTGTGTCTGAATGGCGACTCCTGACTCAGCCTTCCTGTTCCCAGAGTTCTCTTCTCTGCTTGTCCTGCCTATACTTCCTGCCTGGCTACAGGTCAATCAGCATTTTATTTATTAACCAATCAGAGCAACACATTCACAGCATACAGAGTGATATCCACAGCGGGCTTCCATTGGCCTTGAGTATTTTTTTGTCCTTCTGAAGTAAACAAGGGTATTTTACATAAAATATAGTGGTTTTGGGAAACACAGGATATATCTTTAGCACATGGCCATCATTTCTACCCAAACTTTCATTAGTATAATAGCATGTTTCATTCCAGAATGAAAATATTGACCAGATATCGTCTGTTATTCACCGAAATAACCAAGGACACACTCTCATGCTCCCTTCCCAACACAGACTTGACACAAAATAGTAAAGGTTCTCCATGGCAGGAGGATGAGCCATTCACGACTGATCCCACTTCCAAAGTCACCAGCTGTGGCACCACACATTATCTAGTCGCCCTGGATACCAGATGCAAAAGGAGTAAAGTGGAAAGTGCAAGGATGTGTCAGTGCTTCTGGGCTACACATAAGCACACTGATGCTTATAAAAACATGTAGACCAGTCTGGTGACAGGAAGGGCTATTTGACTTTCTGGTTAATCATCTACCCATCCCAGTTTCACCAGTACAACTTGACAATATTTCTCCTTACCATTTACATAAGCTGCAACAAATTTCCTATTTAGGATATAGCCTTCATGTCTGTTTCCAGTCACAAAATAGCCACCAAAATATACACCAGAGGATCCTTATGCACTGTGCTCTACAGGAGCCTTTTAGAACCACTGTCTTGTTGAACATCCTAGGAATTAAAGCCCTTCCTGATGCTGTCACCATCCTCCCCGGTGGGGTGGTGCTGAGGCACACATACTCAATACAACACAGTGGCTCTTAGCTCTGGAAAGAACTTTCAGGAAGAGGGAGAGCTGGAATCTGACTCATGGTCCAGTGGAGTTTAAAAATGTTAACCTAGTCTTAGAGCTTGCCAAAAAGCTAGCTACTAAGGAGACTCATGTATGTGCCTCTGACTTCCCAGCAACCTAACAGCCTATCCTTCCCAATGGGTGACATCCAGACAGTTTCCTGGAACCTCAAAGGATACACATGGTACCCCAACCTGACCTGCCTTGGGCACTGTGGAAAAAAAAAAAAACTCTGTGGTTAGGATCTCCCAACTGATCAGGTTCCAGTTAGACACTCCTCATTATGTTGACCTATCATCTGGTGAGAAGGAATATGTCAGTAAAAGATCAAAATAAGACCCTATCAGTCAAGGGTTATCCTAAGTATTAGCTGTAACCTTTTTTTTTCTTTTTCTTTTTTTTTTTTTTAGACAGTGTCTCATATAGCACAGACTAGCCTCCAACTCACTGTATACAAAGAAGGCCTGAGTTGTTTTTTTTTTAAATCCTCCTTCTTTTATCTCCCAATATTGATATTACAGGTGTATACTAGAACTGAACTCATGTGCTATGTAGACACTCCACCCACTGAGCTGCATCTTTATCCCTCTGCCCATATTTAAAGGACTCATGCTGTTTGGCCCCAGGATAATGGGATCCTTTGTTGACCCAAACACCATTATCCTTGTTCTGCTCTTGAACTTAACACTAAGCTTTCCAGGAAACAAATAGAAACAAGAATAACAACAGCAGAAGAAACAATAGGAAAAAGATTGCAGGTGCTTAGTGGAACCAAAGAAAGGCAATGTAAGACCTACAAGACTACACACTTGAAGGGTTAGTATACAGCCCTCAGCTCCTCTAATGGTATCCATGTGAGCCAGAAAGTCTCTCCCAAGATACACTAGATGCCCACGCCCCTGGCATTCATGGACATAGGGGTCTGAGCTCATCTACAACTGGACTGATAGAGTTGCCTATGAGCATAAACCATGAAGTGCATATCCAGTACCATGGAGTGCATGCCCAGAACTTTTCTAAGGCTGGTGGCAATATGATTATTGGATAAAGACCAGTGGAAGTGGGCATGATGCTATGGTGAGGATCATTATCAGCATCAACTAATTGGAAAGGATATTGATTGGAGGACAGCATGTTTCAGGCCAGCGAAAGGAAAGTGCCTAGCCATTGGTTCCTTTCCCTAAAGTGGCTTGTAGACTCTGAGGGACCTAACTTACAATATGGAAAGATGTCTCCTGTCTGGCTACAACTGCTAAGCTTTGGAAAACAGTAGATAGTTTTCAATGTATCAGTGGGATGCAGGCACCAATGTGTTTCCATCAAGGTGCAGGGGTCTGTGGCCTCTCCACAGTGGTCCCCAGTATACTGATAAGGTACACAGAACTGAGGTCATGTCTGACTTGTCAGAGAGATGCACACTGGATAGGTAGGACAATGTTCTCTGCAGCACTTTCTTACCTGCCCAGTCCATTCCATGACTGCAAATAGACAAACAGGTGGTGGTTCCTATCACTTTCAGTTATTCATCAGTATCAGCACATAAAACTCATTCAGCTGGGGATTTTATGTATAAACAGCAAAGTGATAGCCAAGTCTGCAGCAGAACTAATGCCCTGTACTTGAAAATCTTAATTTATTGTCTTCCTTGTCATATTTGTATGTGTGAACTGTGTGTTAGAGCTTTAAGGTAACAAACAAGCAAAAACCCGTGCTCTTGATAAGAGAAAATATGTGCAAATGCCATGCACTACTTCCTTATTTAACCACAATGCTCAACATGTGATGCACCATAGTCTCTTTCTACCATTCCTAGAAATCCCACAGCCCATGTATTATAGCTGCCATATGACATCATGAAAGAGATTGAATTCAAGAATGAATGCAGACCACAGGATCCCACAGATTACCCTGGATTGAACAGCGAACTCTTATGTATGTTAGTTCTTTTCATCTATTGTGGGTTGTAGGATTTAATCTTCCCCAGTAAGGCCTCAACTTTATCCAGTGCTGTTAACATGGAATGACATTTCTGTAATCCTATAAGGTTCACAAAAGAGAGATGGGATATTACACAGTCCTAATACCCAGCCCACTGTTTCTAAACAAATGGAGAAAAATAAGTTAGGAAGGTCAGCTGTGATGAGCTGTTCCAGTCTGAGAAGGCTTTGCCTCATCCTCAGTCATTTCTACTTGCAAAAGATCCCCTGTATGTACAGTAGAAGCCAGTGAGCATCTGGTCAGTGATTGTTATTCTCTCTCTGAAAAAGTCTCCTCTACTTTGACCACAGGAAGCCCATGTGATATCTGCATCTGCTTCTGTGGTGCTCCACAGGTATGCCCAGTGGAACATTTTTGTATCTTACATGATGATTCCCAGTTACTGCCAGACTGAAAACAAGTCACTTAATGTGGTTTGGAAGCAAAGCGTGCTTCCATAGGTTCATGTGTTTGACCACGTGATCCCCAGGCAGGGGCACCAATTTGGAAAGCAGTGGAACTTTTAGGAGGTGGAGCCTGGCTAGAGAAAGTGAGTCACTGATGGAGGGACTTGAAGTTTTATAGCCCCACCCTACTTCTCGTCTACTTTCTGCATTCCTGATACAATTCAACAATGCTCCCATCATTCTTGACTTTATCTTTTGGAATTATGAGCCAATATAAAACAGTCTTCCCATAAGCTGTTTCTAGTCAGGTATTTGGTCACAACAACTAGAAAGTACCCAATTTGCCATATAAAAGTATGGGTCTTATGAAATGGCCTAGGGTTTCCTATTGGATAATCTCCCTGGATTAGGCTTTTAGTAATGAATGTCCACATTACTACTGTGTGTGTATAGTTTTCACAAGGCAGAATGTGAGGTTGAAGACTGTAAGCTATGGAATGAAAGCAATGCCAGCATGCCTTTCCCGCACACTGCTCCTTCTGCTTTGTCCTTGCTGGTTTCATGAAGTCAGATGGTCTTGTGAGGAGTGACATCAGGACAACTATTTTGAGCCCATGGCCATAAAAATCACAATGTTAAGAGGTTTTGTGAATTGTTCACTTCAGTTTTGTCTTCTAAGGACAAAAGACCTGAGAGATGTCCAATATAAAGGAAACGTTAGAAATAGCCAGTCCTATCACTGCAAATACTACCTGCATTGTCTGTGAATTCAAGTTATTAAAGCAGTACCTCTTGTCTTACATTTATGATTGCTCATTGTGAGACTGGAGGAGGAACTCAGGGCCTTGTGTGTTCAAGACAAGCACCCGACCACTGTGTTTTCAATTATTAATTTTTCCTCTGTTCTTGAGACAGCAAATAAAATAGGTAGACCCTTGGCTCAAACCAAAAGAATCAATGAACAGAATTGTAAATGAATAGAAAAACATTTCAAGACAATAAAGTATTCTATGGGGATATTTTAAAAACATGTACTCCATTTATTTAGAAAAACTAAAAGAAATGAACAAGTTTCTAGATTTACCTAAACTACCTAAGTTTAAACAAGCAGTGATCAACAACCTGAACAGACACAAGCAAGGAGACTGAAAGGGATAAATGGCATTCCAACAACAACAAAAAGAAAGAAAAAAAACAAAGAACAAAGGAAGGAAGGAAGGAAGAAAGAAAGACAGAAGACCAAGTCTAGATGGACTTACAGCAATATTCTACCAAACTTTCACAGATCTACAACCAAGAAGTTTTAAATTATTTTTAAAAATAGAAACAGAAAGGACACTTTGAAATTCCTTCTAGAAAGCTAAAATTACTTTAATACCAAATCCAAGTAAACACACACACACACACACACACACACACACACACACACACACACAACTATCCAGATAAAAAACAACAAAAAAAGACAACTTCAGGCCAATATCCCCAATGAATATAGAAGTAAAGATCCTTGGTAAAATACCTGCAGGCTCAATGCAGACATATATGATTTATTTGACTACTGATATTGTTTTATTTGGATTTGCTTCATGGTCATGTACTATTTGGCTTCCCTGTCTTTCCCATGCCTTCAAATGTTCTACAGTTCATCCCATATGGAATTCCTGTTGTTTTCTAAAGCCACATAGGTGGAGTTAAAGAGTGGGCTGTGGAGGTATTTGTAGCTGACGTGTTGATGGTCATTTCTGATTTTCATAGCTTATGTTCTAGGAGGCTCATGCCGTTTAAAGGTGATCTCTTCTCTTGGTGTAGCAAAGAATGTTTTAGTTCATAGTTGTATACTGGAGAAAGAGAATTCTGTATGTCTAGTCATCCACTCATCTATCAAACAAATCTGTATGTTGTCTGTTTCTATCTCTCTCTACCATCTATCTATCTATCTACCTATCTATCTATCTATCTATCTATCTATCTATCTATCTATCTTGTATCATCTATCTGTCTGTTTGTCTATCTGCCTTCTGTATTCACGGATTGCAGTTCTCACTCTCTAGTTGCCCTGGACTCCCTTGAGCACCTGCCTTCTCAGAACTGCCTCAGGACTCAGCTTAAGCCCCTTCTCTGGAGTTAGTGCTCTGTTCTGTTTTTTTGGGGAGGGAGAAGGGGATTCCATGCTTAGAGCAGATATTCTACTTCTGGCATGATTTTTGTACAGTCTTCATTTTCAGCTTCTCTTCTCAGACTTACCCTTATTCCCAAAGCTTGGGGTGACCAACATTGAAGTAATTTTGCTAGAAGGTGGTGCTTGTTTTGAAATCCAAGTAGTTTCCTGCTTTTCTCATTTGTGTGTGTGTGTGTGTGTGTGTGTGTGTGTGTGTGTGTGTGTGTGTGAGAGAGAGAGAGAGAGAGAGAGAGAGAGAGAGAGAGAGATTTGGCCTCACAGTATTCTTCAAAACCAGAGCACTAATATGAAAGTTTTTCTTTCCTATCTCCATAGAATTTAAAGAAGTCCCTGGAAAAACTTAATGCAAATAGCTGACCTTACACAACTAAACAGACAGTTTATCTTTTAATGGATCAATTATGTAGTTACTTACTGATTATTTAAAATTAGCTTTTTTTTTGTACAATTCTTTCTTTTACAAGCAGGACTGGCTGCCCAGTATTCACAACCCTATGCAAAATAAAAGTTCAGAAACCCCTGCTTAAAATGATAAATTAGCTTAAACTAGCAAAAACAAATATCAAACTGAGTGTGTCTGTTTTCTGAGTGAGGGATTCCTTGTGAGCACAAAGCCAAATGCCCATGAGTTTGGCTCCAGTTCAGTGCTATGTATATGGAAAGTGACTTTTGGTCAACAACTTTTGAAGTAATTAACTCTCTGGGAGACAAAGACAGAGCTAAGCAGAGGGAGAGGGGGTTGGAGGAGGTATGCTACCATGCTGTTTTAGAGAGCAGCTTAGGGGGCTCAAGTTCCAGGTGTCATTTTCCATTGATTCGACTATGATTCTTGAGAAAACCATTTTCTGTGTGTGGCATTCTGTTTCCTAACAAAAAAGGCAATATTTTAACCTTGAACTGTTTTGGAAACTTGTATACACTTCTCACTGCTGATACTTACACACACAGCCATAACATTAAGTATATCATACTAGGAAAAATGAGGCCCCAGAACTTAAAACCTGTGTTTTTTTGTTTTTGTTTTTTCATTAAAGTGGATTATTAATTGCCCCAAATCAATTCCAAAGCATTCTTAATGAAATCTAAGAGCAAGTGATTGTCAGGTATGGTTAAAAGCATTACAGTGATATAACACACCTTTGATTTGAGAAAAAAGACTCAGAGTGATACCTAAGACAGCATTTTATGGTTCTATGATTGTGGGATAGCAGATATGGATCTGCCTCTAAATGTGCTCCCTGCTCTTCCAGGGGACATGAGTTTGGTCTGAGCACCCACATCAAGGTAGTTCACAACCACTGTTTGTTTAATTCCAGGATTGTTGGATCCAGAATCCTTTTCTGGCTTCCATGAGTACCTGTGCACATGTGGTATACATTCACAGAACACACATACACACACACACACACACACACACACACACACACATACACACACAGAATAAAAGTAAAAGAAAATGTGCATATTTATACAGATTATAGCTACATCTCTTTATATTTAGGAAAGAGTTAATGCGTTTAATATATATTTAGAAATTTTTAATATATATTTACAAGTTAACTTGATAACACAATCTCCAAACTACTTGTTGGTGAGATTAATTTCCTATTCTTATATTAATAGAGTTTACTAGAAAATTACTCAGGACAGAAAAGCTAAGGAAGCTTTTATCTTTTTTTTTTTTTTTTTTTTTTTTTTTTTTTTAAGTATAATGCAGTCCTGAGCTGAAAGGCACTTAAATAGTGATGCATTTTGAAGAAGCACTGGTGGAGTCCACATAGAGTTCATGCTCAGTTTCTCACACAGGTCCACCTTTACAAATGAAGGGTGGGAGAGCTGGGATGACTCAGTCGTGATTGGTCGGTTTTAGAGCATAGCTCATTGGTCAGGTCTGGGTAGCAAATAAGTGTTTCTGGGAGCTTATTACCTAGATAATTGAAACAGATATGTGTCCTGGCAAGAGCCAAGGCGAAGTTCATGGCTCTCCCAGCAACACAGAGTAAGTATATCTGTGTGGACTGATTCCACACCCTACCTCAGGCTGCATGCTTCCTGTGGGCCTGCTTATCCATGGGAACCATTCTTGGTGATTTCGCTTTGTTCAAGGTTCATATTTGCTTCTCTGTAACCCTCTTGCTTAAAGATTCCGAACTGCCATGTCCTCATCTACACTTGGTATCATCCAGTATGTAGTCACCTAGCACTAAGTCAGGCGTGGAAAGAACCTCCTGTAAATGATGCTATCTATGGAAACTGGATGTCAAGCCTTCACAACTCTGGATGTTCATGTCTGCCATTCTACAAAATTCAAAATAAACTGTTCTTGAAGGGAATAAAAATAGGCATGGTAGTGCAGTACATCTGTTAACCAGGGCCTTGTATGTAACCTGCCAGATCTCCCAACAATCCAAGTACAGCTGCACAATACAATTACTCTAGTCAGATCTGTTTATTAGTCTTTTAAAGACTGCAGAATCTAAAACAGTACTGTGTTTCTGAAACCCAAACTGTGCCCTGTATAATAAGGTATTATGTATAATTTTAAGGAAATCTAAGTCAAACAATAAAAATGCATCTTTAGTCCCTCTTTTAGGCAGACTTACACTAGCCTTTCATTAGTCATTGCTGTAGAGTGAACTCAGGACCTTTCTCTGGCAGGCAACTGTTCTACCCCTGTGCTAAATCCTCAACCCTTACACAGGAATGTAACATGGGATTGATACTAGTGAACTTGAATCTTCCTTCCATGAACTGAATATTTTTCATTTATGTTAATAGGCCTCTGTAAATTTTCTGTAGGATGATTTGACTTCCTGTAATTATAATAAACCTTAGTGGAGGAAATGGTTTATGTGGCTTACACTCCCAGGTCACAGTCCATCAATGAGGGAAGTTAGGAAAGGAACTCAAACAAGAACTGAAACAGAAAGTTCAGAGGAATACTCTTGTCAGCTCATTCTCATGCTTAATTAGTTTTTTGTTTTATATAGCCCACCCTCACCTGTCTAGGGAATGGTGCTGCCCACAGTGGGCATGGCCTCCTATATCAATTAATAATCAAGGGAGTCTTCACAGACATGTCCACGGGTCAATCTGATCTGGGCAATCCCTCAGCTGAAAATCCCTTCTCTGGTAAGTTTAGGCTGTGTCAGGTTGTCAGTTAAGTTAGCCAGTATATTTTCCCACCCAGTCTGAAGCCAGAAGGTCCAGACACCTTTTGCCAACATCTTAGTAGCCATTGTGAGCATCTCTGAGTGACCTGAGTGACCTTTAGATCTTATCATCTATGAACATTTCTCCTCCCTGCTATCAGCCTGCTTACAGTTTTAAAGCTCAGAGTTTTCCACCTAATGCAAACATGTTTATTTTTTACAACATAAAATAGATTTATTTATCTCAAGGTAAGTCTGCAGCTAGAGAAATATGGAAGGAAAGCAGCTTACTCTGGAGGAATTGATGACAGCACATTGGCTTTTCCTCTTCTAGACTATAGCAGACCAACAAGACAGTAGCAGATTCCACTGTGCATTTTAGACCGTGCTTCTGTTTGTTCTCTTCACCTAGGAGAACATGTTGTATTGGAATGGGGGACTTCTATACCTGATGGAAAGGATGTTTTTTTAAGATTATAAAATACATCTGCCCTTCTTGAGGAATAGTCCAGGGAAGCAATCACATATCAAAATAAAAAACAAGAGGGAAGTAATCTAGCAAGCGTGGCATGATTCAATAACTCTACAAGATTGCTTTATTAGTTAGGTAATGAAGCATGTGGGTAATTTCTACCAAACATGACTCAACATACCACCAACTAACATTTGAAATAACTGAACAACAAGTTTAGGAAGCATGGAATGAGGTGAACTGTTAAATTACGACTAGATTGGAAAATGTCCCCAAGGTTCTTCCTATCACTTCCTGGACAGCTTGACCCAAGGTTGTTGGGGAAATGCCAGAAGACATTTAGTTCTTCAAAAAGTGCTTCATATTGAGCCACATTCTGCTGTTGCTTAATGGGACAGCATCCAGGCCCCAAAGAATTCCCATCTAAAGGAGATTATCGTTTTTTATTTGCATAGTTTTAAAATGGATTTTCATTACTGAGATTTTCTCTTATGTTCAGGTTTTCCTCAGGTGTGGTGGGGAAGGATTGGGAAGAACAGTTTCTATGCAGGAGGCTTTATGCAGTTTTCCATGATAACTACATGTGGTCATTTCATAAGCTCCCAGTTATTCTAAATGATTTGTATGTGATCATTTGCATAGACTGTTCGTCAGAACACTAGTTGCAGTCAGTGACCTATATGTATAAATCACAGAACATTCTCTGGGTACTTGATGCAGGTGGGAGAAAAGCCTCTCCCATTTATAGTTCCAATTTGTGCATTCCAGAATATTTGACATGTTTCTTAATAGCAACTTGGATTGGTATCTCTTTATATGGATGGGTGCTAGTATAGAACAATATGTTTAGTATATCCTTTTAGTATCAGATGGTAAATGGAAATTGTTTAGTGACAACACTGCTTTCCAAGGTAATTGTCAAGTATCTGCCCCACCCCACACCACTGTGAGAACAGAGACAGAAGGTTTCAGGGTTAAGCTATTCATTATACAGATGAGCAGGCTGAGACCTCACAGGCTGAGCAGTTTTTCCCCCTGGAAGTCACTAGTTTTAGACAGAGTAAAGGTTACAGTTCACACTGACTAGGGTCATCCTAGTTTCTTCATACTGCCCATTTCCTCTTGATAGTTGATATATGCCACTTTTAAAAATGGTGGGGCACCATGCATGACTACTTTTTGTCTACTTCTTTTTCTATAGGCCGAGTTCCAGTGACTCATTTGAAGAGGTCAATGTGCTCTTTCCAAATCAGGTTTAATTTGTCACTTGAAAGTGATGCACTTGTGCCCAGAGTCTACCTAAGTTGTGATATGTGGTGATATATTGTGTACTCTAATGAAATTTGCCTGAAGATCATAGAACAGAACAAGCCACTAGATGAAACATAAGAGGTCAGGCAGTGGTTACACACACATTTAATCCTAGGACTCAGGAGGCAGTGATCTGTCTGGATATCTATGAGTTAAAAGCCACCCTGGACTACAGGAGATTAACTCAGTCTAGGAGAGAAACAGAGCCAGGCAGTGGTGGCACACACCTCTAATCCCAGTACTTGGGAGTCACATGCCTTTAATCCCAGCACTTGAGATCTCATGCCTTTGCTTGGGAAGCACACATGCCATTAATCCCAGGAGTGATTGCTGGGTAAAGAAAGGTAGATTAGATGTGCGACAGTAACTAGAGGCTTTTTCAGGCTGAAGAGTCCTAGAGGTAAGACAGTGGCTTGTTCCTTTGTCTCTCTGATCTTTCAGCATTTGCCCCAATATCTGATTCTGGGTTTTTTATTATAAGACCTTTAAAATTCGAGCAACAGTGGTACTTGCATATTGTCTTAAGAGAAGGGGCCCTGAGTGCACACCTAACTCAGTGATTTCCTAATGTAGATTCTTCTGCTACTTTCTTCCCAGTTCACAGTAAAATACAAAGGAAAAAGCCCTGGGTGAAGAATTCTTCCCTCTCACTAAATGAATTGCATTTTACCTTTAATCCCATGGAATAATGATTAAAAGAGACTCCCCTTGCCTTAATCTCTCTCCCTTCACAAAGCAAAGTATGTCATGTGTATCTCATCTCAAATCTTCTCTTAGTTACCCAAACTGATCCCTAGTTTTCCACCATATTCAAATAATCCTTTTGCTGCACATTCCTTTGTGTGAAATTAAAACATGGGAGGGATTCTTTTCCAGAAACCCCTCCTCAGGAGACATTTTCTCCATGGTTCTTTATGTTGTAAACTGAGAAACTCTGGGCTCAGTTGCTCAGCAGATAAACTGGGACACTGTCTGCCGTAAGTAAACACTCAGACTCTTCCTCTGGGCCACATTTTCCCCATGTTGGTAATTAAAAAAACAAAAACAAAAACAAACAAACAAACAAACAAAAACTTTCTTCCTTTGTGGACAACAAAACAGGTGCTGTCTGTGAGTCCAGGTCATTGTCCAGCGCCACTGCTGCCGCCGCCGCCACCGTTGCCCCCCCCCCTTTAGTCACATCGATTTTATACCTGATGCAGAGGAGTCCTGCACATATTCCATCCCTTCCTCTCTCCTTTTCCCTAACTTTCTGTCACAACTACTTATCGTTTGTATTTGTGTTTATGTGTTCGTGTGTGGGTTTTGTGTGTGTGTGTGTGTGTGTGTGTGTGTGCACATGGAGGTCAAAGGTCACCATTGGGTATCTTCCTTAATTGTTCTTTGTGTTATTTTTGGGACAGTCTATTACTGAATGTTGACGTTCACCAATCGGCTATATTGGTAGAACAACAAGACTCTGAGATCCTCCTTTGACTCTGTCCCCAGATCTGGGGTTACAGGCATGTGCTACCATGCTTGGTTTCTTAGGCAGGTGTCAGAGGTCCCGAATCAAGTTTCTGTACTGTGCTTCAAGAACACTTTAATGCTATGACCACCTCCAGGATGCTTTTGATTCCTGAATGTATATACAAGTGCTGCTAGGTCACTTGCTCATATCTGAGGTACTATCTCATCTGAATAGGTATTGATACTCATGAACTCCTCATAGAAACTCAGCTTATCTACCCTCCCCCAGCATTTTCTATGTCTCTATCCATAAATACCAATACGGTTGTTGCTTCATTGGCAATTTGGGGCCATGGAATAGAGAGATAATTTGTTGTATAAATAATTACCTGTATTCTAATTTAGTATATGGTTGTAGGTCTCTGTTTCTTACTTTTTTCACATTTTAAATTTGAAACCCTTGACTGGCCTAAAAGAAGAAACAGGGCATCTCTAAACTGGTAAGCACAGGAAAGCAGGGTGCAGCCTAAACATTGGGATTTCAGCTGCTTGCTTTCAGGAAAGCTCCAGCGATCCAGATGAAGAATAAACATGGATCCTCCTTAAAGGAGAGGCTAGCTGCTCATTCTATTGCCACTTGGCAGATTGGCATAGAGTGGGCAGCATTTCATGGGAAGGGGATTTCCAAGTTGTCTGCATCTATAAAATAGTGACCAATTTGGATGCTTTTTAAAAAAAAAATCCAGGTGGTGGTGCACACCTTTAGTCCCAGCACTCAGGAGGCAGAGGCAGGTTCCAGGCCAGCCTGGTCTACAGAGTGAGTTCTAGGACAGATAGTGCTACACAGAGAAACCTTGTCTCAAAACAAAAACAAAAACAAAACTAAAACAAAAACAAAACCAACAAACCAAACAAACAAATCAAAACCAAAATAAAGAAAGAAAGAAAGAAAGAAAGAAAGAAAGAAAGAAGAAAGAAGAAGAAAACGTAAAAGAAAATGAAGAAAGAGCAATGTGGAGTTGGGGTAGGATGCATGAGTATATATATGTGGAGAATAGAGGACAGGTTTGGGTGCCAGGTCATCAATCTCCTTTGAGACAGAAGCTCTCATTGGCTTAGAGCTCGCCTATTAGTCTAAACTGGCAGGCCATTGATCCCAATGGATTCTCCAATCTCTGCTTCCCCAGTACTTTCATTATCGATGCATGTCACCAAACAACATGGCATTTTACATCTTTCTGGGATCAAACTCAGGTCCTCATGCTTCTGAAACAAGCCCTTTATAGACCACACTATCTTCCTGGCCCCTTAACATTAAAATGTTATACATTTGATGGAGCATTGCTGGTCCATAACTATCTCTGAAATCCTGGTAAATCTGAAATAGAAAATCTTCTTTGAGGTTAAAGTCTGAAAACAATGGGTGAGAACAAAGGCAAAATAGGGAATGTACACATAACCAGGTGAGCAAATATAATCAGAGTGACATTAGTTAATAGTAGGGAGGTAAAACAGTTCAATAAATATACCATATGACATGTACCTACCAAAAGAATAATGTGATCCTGATTTTGAGTGAGCCTGGTTATACTCACTTCTTGCATTTGTGATATAACAGTGGAGTAATAGAAGCATTTTCATAAATGGTAAAATAGCAGCAGTGAACTACTACAGGAAATTCAACACTGTAACTATTATCTTCAATACTGGAAAAGAGATTTATGGCAAACCCAACAATTCCAATGGTCTGATGATGTTCCTGAACTGTATTGGTGTCTGTGTTTATTATACATGACTTCCCAAGCTTAAACACTCAAACTTTTTTGAAAAAAAGCCATATGACATAAAAGTCTAAAATCATGAGCTCCAGAACCATTCTCCTGTAGTAGCTACCTGGTTCGTATCTAGCTAGTAGTAGATTGACTTTAAGATGTAATCCTTCATTTTCTGTGCCATTGTTTCTCTGTCTATAAAGTGGATGTGGTAGAGATGGTATTCATGGAAGTAATGGTGATGATGCTGGCAGTGGTGATGATGATTCTTATGATAATGGTGTTGGTGATAATGATGCTGCTGCTTGTGCAGCAGCTGCTGGTGTTAATGATGATGATAATGTGATGGCAGTGGTTGCTATGATTATGTGATGATGGAGATGATGTTTATGATATGTAATGGGGATGATGGTGTTGATGACATCAATAACACATGACTCACAGAGATGTAAGAAAGACTAAATTATCTATTGCATCTTTACACAGCCCTTGAAACACATTATGTACTTAACAAATATTTCTCATTATGAACAAATTCAATACAAACAAGATTTCTGATCTTAGGTCACATCCCAAAGAACCACTGTATGTATCTGTCCTAATGAAAATAGATCATGGTTCCTACTGCATATTTCTTGAATCTTTGATAAACTCTAAATGGTTGAAGTTTGAGAACTCATGAACTGGGGCAAAGGTGAAGAACATTCTGAGGCACAGAAGTGTGGGAGTTATCTCCAGGTGGTCCTGCATAATAGATCACAAGCTATAGAGAGTTCTATATTGCTTAATTCAGAATCACAGGGAGATGAAACGCTCCTTAATTCTGAAGCAGTAACAATGCCAGACCCCTGATGTTTAAGTGAGAAGCCCAGATAACACCCCTAATTCCAACTGCAGCCACCCTTACAGAGATAACAGCTGTGTCTGCTCAATGACACATCTATCTGTTCTTTGTTGAGTAGTGTTTTGCATTTCTTTGCTCAGAACAAATGAGCTATTTTGGCTTTAATTTTGTACTTTTAACTAATTAAATTGTATATGTGAGCTAAAATATTTATATGCCCGAGATAATGAAAATAACCCATGATAAATGGAACAAATGTAGTAATAGGAAAGTTGATTTGAGAATACCATAGTTTATTGAGCATTTGTGATTGGATTGTGTTCCCTAGTATGCTTTGGGGACTGTAATTCAATCTGTTGTTGGAGTTGATGGCTCTTCTCTTGAGTGGAGTTTTAGAGAGAAGATAAAAAGAGTTCTTTAACTTTCTACCTCAAATTTCTCCACAAATCACCATCCATTGTCCATTAAATTGTAGGGTGGGAAGAGGTATTTTGCTTAGGAAAAGGAAGAGCTGCTTTTGATGTGATTCTTATGTGAGTGAGTGGTGGGCAGAGAATGGCTAACAGGCTCATGGATAATCGCAATGGAGCATATGAGTGTGAGGATGATGGGGGTGACTCATCATCCTTGTTTCCAGATTCAGCATTTAGCATTGAAAACTCAGCATTCACGTGGTGAGGGAATATCTTTCTGTATGCTGTGAATATATGTTGCTCTGATTGATTGATAAATAAAACCTAAAACAAGGCAGCTTAGAGGCAGGCAGGAAATCCAAACAGATAGACAGGAAGAGAAAGGAGAGGCAGAGGAGACACCAGTGAGCCGTTCAATGAGCAACATTTAATTGGACGAGGGTAAAGCCACATAACATGTGGCAATGCATAGAATAATAGTTATGGGCTAATTTAAGATATAAGAACTAGCTAGCAAGAAGCCTGCCATGACTGTAGTTTAAAAATAACATTAGCCTCTGTGTGTTTACTTGGGGGACACAAGTGGGACAGATTTGTCCCGACCTCTGGCAGGCAGGGACACAGGAAATCTTCTGACTACATCCATGAAGTACATTGGACCTGAGAAAATCAGAAGGACTGATCAACCCACAAATTAGAGTGTATATAGCCACCTAAGGAAGTAGATTGCTTATGCTAGCACAAGTTTTGTGTTTGTGTCACCTGACCTTGAATTAAGGCTAAAGTGTGATCTAAGATTGTACAAGATGCCCTCCAGAGACCTCACCTTAAGTAACCAGCTTCAAAAGGGCACAGCCAATCAATAGTTGACAAGGTTGGTAATGACCCAACCCAGGCTCCTTTCTCCCTGCTAGTTCTAGTTATTTGTCTTGTACACAGGCACCAGAGTTGGCCTGTGGACCACTTGTGTTGGTATACAGTATCATCCCTTTTAGACAGTGACTAAGAAGTAAGGGTCCCCAAATACCAGTCAGAACAAAAGTTACTTTGTACATAAATATCTCAAGAAGGTGACTGGGTATGAGCTGAATGGCAGATGGAGAGCTTGCCCATCACCTTCTGGTTGTTTCACTCTGAGCTTGGTGGCTATTTGATTTCATCAAGAAGTCTTACAAACACATTCCCACCATTGTTGCTCCTGGCTGAGTGTCCTCTGCAGGTATCTGACAACAGCATAGGTTGTCAATAAATACTTGTCAGAAAGAAGTGGAGGATTCACAAAAAGCAATGTTCAGACATTTACACATGCAGGGTTGGTTGCGGGGGAAGTATGTTGAAAAGGTAGAATCAAATTCAACCTTTGCCTGATACCAAACATCATTTCTGTTTGTTTGTTCAATGTGCTGAGAATTTGATCTGTGCCTCATGCAGGCTAGGCAAAGTTTCCGCTACTAACCTACATCCCCAGCCATTAAGCATTTCTAAGCATCACTCATGTGATGCTGACATCAAAGTCCACTTTTTACATGGCAGAAGTATAGAACAAACATGTAGAAAATGTGAAGCTTCATTTTTTTCTTATGCATTCTACCTGTTATTCAATGACTAGGGAGCCACTTTACTACTGAGAACAGAGAGATTAAGCTCGAAGGGTGACAAACCCTTCAAAGTCTCTGATCCTGGCCAGACTTCTATATTTAAGTTATGGTTGCTTCTGTATTTTCCTTGGCCCCTTTACTTTGGAGGAACTATACAAAACAAAGTAAACATGGGAAACAGAATCAGATGTGTCCCAGTGGCTCCCAAATAGGTGCCAGCCCAAATAACTAAGTGATGTTTCGTTATGTGTGCATGGAAGTGAATCCACTTGAAGTTTAGGATGCAGTGGAGGAAAGCCCATGGTTAGAGAGTGGGCTGGTGAGGGCAAAGGCTCTCTTCAGTATCCACCATGAGTTGAAAGAGGTCTATCTATGATCCTCTGGGAATTTCCTTTTTTGGCTATTATAGTTAATTTTTAACAGTTAACTTTTGGGGAATTATGCTGGCTGAGGTTTTGTTTTCTTTTTTTAGTTCCATTAACACTTTTCTCCCTTGTCATTCAAATATGTGCATTTTAAGAGCTACCAGGCTAGTGAAGAAAAAAGTTGAATTAGACTTGCAGAGACTGGGTATGAAGATTTGTTTTTTAACTGTGCTAAGTTTTCTCTCTTTCCAGGATTGAACAAAAAGGAATTCAAGATTCCTTTTATGCTTCATATTAAAGGGAAAAGATGTCTTTTCAATCAAAGGTTTTGATTTCTCCCTTTCTAATATGTTCTGAAAATGTTTTAGTTAACTTGTTAAGGAAAGAGATGTGGTCAATTCTTTTGTACTAAACATTTGTGTATTCCACTGGGACCTTAGTGTCAAGTCCTCAGTCAAGCACTTTCCTAGAATGGGTAATGCCTTAAGTTCAGTTCAGCAGGACTTAAGCCAAGTGTCTTGCCTGTAGTCTCAGTACTCAGGAGGTTAAAGCAGGAGGATCACAAGTTCAAGGTCATAGTTTGTCACACAGAAAGTTTGAGACCAGCTGGGCTACATGAGACTCTGTTTTAAAAAGAAAGAGAAAAGGACCATCTTCTTGGGCTGGACTTGTAGGTATACAGCCTTAATTCCAGCAGTGAGGGGTCAGTATCTGTGAGTTTGAAGCTATCCTAGTCTGTATAGTGAATTCCAGCTAGCCAGGGTGATATAGTGTGTATGTATGTGAAATGGACAGACAGAGAGAGAATTTAGAGACAGATTAATTTCTTATGCAACCTACCCTGCATACATCTTCTGAATTAGACCTTACCTTGATTATGTTTTCATTTTATTTTGAAATTAGAATGATTACTTCATATCCACTTCCATTTATTCCCTCTAACCCTCCCTATGGCTTCTTTTTCTTTGTTATTTTCAGATGTGCATACACACATATGTATGTGTGTACATACATATGTAAATACAACCTGCTGAATTTGTTTTGTGTTGCTTATGTGTATGTGATTTCAGGGCTGACCACTTGATATTGGATAACCAAATAGGAGCTCATCCCTGAAGAAGACTACTTTTCTCTTGTTCTCAGCATTCCTTAGTGGCTGTAACTCTTTGTCTGGAGGTGGGGCCCTGTGAGATTTCTCCTTCTACATTGCATGACTATTGGTGATATAATTATTCCATTTTTGTTTAGGAAGCAAAACATAGTGTCATGGTGGCATCTCCCTGTCATTTCTAGGCAATACATTCTCACAACAGATTTTCTGGTACTCTTGCTTTTATAATCTTTAAAATACCAATGGAAAGAAATTATTTAAAAATGTTCCCTGAATCTCATTGCCTATTAATTTGCTGTCACCTCTCTGCCCAAAATACAAGCTGCGATTCTGGGACAGTCCTTCATACCGGGGTAGCTTGTATTCCTTAATTATGGGAAACAGCAAGCTGTTCAGAAGTGTCTCTTTCAGGCTTACAGAGTCTGTTCTGTAGGAACAGAGGAAACACTGTCCTCCTAGGGAAGGAAAAAGGTAAGAGAAATTTTCCGGATTGTATTACACAGCATATCAAACATACCTTACCATTTTTGGACTATTGAAGTAGTGGATTCCCAGGGTAGCTTGTGTATAATCTTTATTAATCATATTTGTAAAACACACATAGTAATTTTTATTTCCTTAAGTTACTTGTGGGAGTAAGTTATTAAAAGGACAAGAAGATGAGATTCTTATCACAGTGGGACATTGACCTTAGACTATTTCTCCATGGCCCATTCTCCACACAGATAGGCAGATACTTTACAAGACAAGGAATAGAGATCTTAAACTCACTTTGCTTATAAGTCACTCTCGGTGTGCATTGTTTCTAAGAGTAGTACAATTCTTGAGCTAGAAAAGTCCATCATACAGTTTTTCTGGGAGAATCTAAGGTTCCATTTGGGATTTCCCATAAGCAACCCCCTTACAGTGTAAAACCAAAGTCAACTTGAGAGTGTCACTGCATTATATGCTGGGATTCCATTATGTAGATCTGGGGTGCTGTCTAGAACTTTCATGAAGGTAAGGTGTAAAGATAAACAGAAGCTACAGATTTTTTTAAATTAATTTATTTTTATTTTATGTGCAATGGTGTTTTGCCTGTATATATATTTGTGTGAGGATGTCAGATCCCCTGGAACTGAAGCTACAGACAGTTGTGAGCTGCTATATAGGTGCTGAGAATTGAATATGGGTCCTTTGGAAGAACAGTTAGTGAGTGCTCTTAACTACTGAGCCATCTATCCAGCCCCCAGTACAAAGATCTTAGAACAGTGGTTCTCAATCTGTGGATTATAACCCATTTAGTGGTCGAAGAACCCTTTCACAGGGGTTGCCTAAGACTATTGGAAAACACAGATATTTACATTATGATTCATAACATTAGCAAAATTACATTTATGAAGTACAACAACAATAATTTTATGGTTGGAGTCACCACAACATCAGGAACTGTATTAGGGTCTCAGCATTAGGAAGGTTGAGAACCACTTCCTTAGTATACTTTGATGCAGTGATCTCTACAATTAGAGGCCAAGGGTATGTCTTACCCAATACCCCTCTTGTTGTGTGATTGGGATGCTGCAGTAGGCAAAAATGATGCAAGTTCTTTCCTTCACAGAAGTTAAATGCTAATAGATGACATATGTCATATCTAGCTATACATAGTTAAGGAAAACATAGTTCTGAGTAGATGGCAGTCTGTACAGATGACATGTTCCCTCCAGTGGAACCACCTGGGTCAAAAGCTTAGATAGCCTTCCTGTTACAGATAAAAAATTGTCAATTTGACTAAATACTGCATGTAGTTGCTGTAGAAATTGGCAAGATTGATTAGATTAATACTATCAGATCCTCATGATGTATTCTTTCATTAGAATGTCAATAATGGGAATAAATTATTCATTAGAAAAGCCAGATTCCTAAAGAGTGGGTGTCCTGATCTTGCACATGGATTAGGACTGTATGCTGTGTTGGGGCGCTAGAAAATCTATAGAATGGGAGGCAAGGGGACCATGGCCATTTACTTTTGGACTGCCACATGTATATTTGTCACTATGATTTCTGGTAGATAAATTGTAAGAGCTATAGTTGCGTCCTTCATTATTCATTTCACCTCCGAAGTAACCAACTGTCCCAGAAGTGAGATTTCAGTAGAACTGAAAAACAAAAAGACAGGCCCAGTAACTTCCTTTCTTCTTTGCTTTCATCTAAACATTTTTTTTCATAAAAATGTCCTAGCAAAATAATTGAGAGAGGGAAATGAATGTAGCTCAGTGGTAGAGTGCTTGCCTATCATGTGTAAGACCGAAGGTGCTATCCCAAGTTGTGGGCATTGAATTGTGTAGTGAACACCTGTGTGTCCTTCATGATTAATATTTTACTATTTATATTTTTTCACAGTGTCTGATAGCCCTTCATCTATCATCCACCTATTATTTTAATACATGTCAAAATTGAAAACATTGATTTTTCAGATAAATATAGCTATGCATGGTAGCACATGCCTAAATCCTAGCACTCTGGAAGTTCAGACAAAGGATCAGGAGTTCAAGGCAAGCTTTTTCTACATAATGAGTTCAAGCTCAGTCTGGAATACATAAGATTCTGTTTCAGAAAGAACAAGATAAAGACAAACAAATACCCGCAAAAAGATCATCTGATAATTAAGAGACAGACAAATAATCCCTGGATATCACTTCATAGAATCTTATGAGAACAGAAATCATTTTCTAATGGATGCTAAAGTAACCTTTAACATCATATTTTTTCCATCTGGTCTGCCTTTTACAGGTTCTAAATAATTCACACTGTTCTACTCAGTCAAGTATTCCCTACTTTGCCAGCTGTCAAGTTTCTAAATACGCAAGTCACCCAAAGCTCTTTTGCCATTGTACATATCTTCTATCTACCTTTTACCCTGATTACAGTATTTAGCTCTTCTCAGGATATTTTTGGTTCTAACATTTTTGTTCTTTGCTTATCTTGAATTGTAATATTTCAGTGAGCAAACCTGAAAAATATTGGCTCTTTCAGTAATGACTTTGCTCTAGTGTGTGTGTGTGTGTGGGGGGGGGTCTATATGTGTATTGTGTTGTGTGTGCACCCAGAGGCCAGAGTATCGTTCTCAGCCACTTTTTACCTTTTTTTTTTTTTTTTTTTTTTTTTTTTTAGCTAAGGTGGTCTGTAACTGAACAAGGTGATCACCCATTTGGCTAGACTGCCTGACCATGGAGCTCCAGGGATATGCTCTGATTCTGCTTCTCCTGAGCTGGGACTACAGACATATAGTATCACACTTGATATTTACATGTGTAGTGGGAATTTAATTTCATGTTAATGCTTCTGCAGCAAGCTATTTATTGATTGATCCATATCCCTACCCCAAACCGTAGTCACATCCTGATAATAATTTCTTCAGTATAACTTTCTAAGACATTAACAAGCATCTTGGAGAAGTATGTGCTTTACAAACATGACCCAGCCATGAGCAAGTTATAATATTCAGAAGATTTAGCATATAACCTACCATAGCCATTACTATAAACCTGCCACAGGCTATAATTTAAGAGATTAATTAGTGAATTAATTAATCAACTTCTAGTCTGTAGCAAGTGTTCGTATCAGTGGTTTTTAGACAGTACTATTTTTTCCTAATGTCATTACAAAGCTTTCTATTAGTCTGATGTTTGAGAAAGACTCTGAAGGTTGACATCTAGCATTCATACCTATATGCACAGATGTATTCCTGCTCATGCACTTACACGCACAGGTATACATCAGCATATGCACATGCACATATACCATACACAAAATACTTTAATTTATATTATTTATTCCTTTATTTTGGTTCTTTTAAAACAAAGTCTTACTCTGTAGCACAGGATGGCCTGGAATTCCATATGTAGTTCAGACTGGTCTTGAACAGTGAGTGGCTAAAACTCCTGAGCACTGGGAATAGGGTAATGTACCACTACACTGGGATGTTGTTGTCCCCTGACATTGCTGGAGAAGATTGTAGTTCAGGCATAACTCCATTTTCGTCTGTTATCAGCCACTCATGTGTTACCTCACTTGAAAACTTTTTGTGGTGGCACATATGAAGTGCACTCCTTGTTGTTAACTATGGTGCATGAATCTGACCATAGTCATCTTCCTTTGCAGTAGATCCACAACTGATTCCTATGTAGTTGACATGTCTCCTAGACTAGTAACTTCTCACACCTTTGTGGAACTCATTCACCTTGTTTTGTTAATCACCCTTGACTCCATTATTTTAGAAAGTCAACTAAATTTATGGGTGCTTTTACATATTTAGTTATTTATTAGTTGTGTCAATGTGTGCGCGTGTGTGTGTGTGTGTGTGTGTGTGTGTGTGTGTGTGTACCATGCTATGTGTTTGTGGAGGTCAGAGAACAACTTGAGGGAGTCAGTTCTTTTCTTCTATCATGTGGATCCCAAGGACCAAACTAAGGTCATCATGCTTAGTAGTAAGTGCCTTTACCTGCTGAGTCATCTCACTGGCCCCAGATAGTCAACTTGTTAAAATTCAAGATGATATATTATATCATGTTTAATTCATCTTCCTATGTCTGCATTATTCCTCCTAGACAAATGTCCTTCAGATTAACCCATGTTGAATCATGTCACAGAAATCAACTCATTTTGAAGGCTATGTATCATTGCATTTCATTTTATACCACATTTCATGTAGAAGTTGATCTTTTTATGGAAGCTAAAGATCATTCTATGTCTTGGTTACTGTGACTAACGCTTCCCTCAATCCAGGAGTCTGCAAACATGTCTTTGACTTGTCTGTCATTCCTTGGGATATATTCCCAGAAGCCAAATTGTAGACTCATAGGTAGATAGACTCTTAGTGGTGTGAGGAACTTGCATCCTGGTGTACTTGATGACCATGTAGCATACATCACACACAGCATCCAGAGGCCTCGTTTATTTCCATTCTCCCAAACATTTGTTTGCTTTGAGCTGTTATAACAGATGCTAGGTAGCAAAATTTCTATCCTATCTTATTGGTGGAGAGATCTTAATTCACATTTCTTCAAATATGAGTCATGATAGATGTTTTTCATGTATTTACTGAGTATATATTCTTTTAAAAGTTTTGTAATTATTATTTCACTTTATGTGTTATGAGTGTTTTTCTTCCATGTATATCTATGCAGTATGTGCATGCTTAGTACCCTCAGGGGCCAGAAAGGGCATCATATCCGCTACAACTGAAGGGAAGGACAGTTGTGATAAGTCATGTGGGTACTGGGAATTAACCTGGGTTCTCTGAAAGAGCAGCCACTGCGTCTAACTTCTGAGCCATCTATGCAGCCCCAATATATTATTTTTTATTGTCTATTCAGGCTATTTTTACTGTGTTGTTTTCTTGTTGTTGCGTTTCTTACTTAGTCTCTATATTAACCCCTTTTGCTATGACCAGCATTTTTACTTCTTTGAAATACAGAATGAGAACCTAGTTTATAATAAAGAGAAGCCAGAAAGAGGATAATTGTTATATGATATTTTGTTTGTGTTCTGACAAATAAAGCTTGCCTGAAAATCAGGGAGAGAGCTAGCTACTAGTTAACCATAGAGGCCAGGCAGTGGTGGCACACACCTTTAACCCCAGCACTTGGGAGGAGGAAGCAGAAAGATCAGGAGTTCAAGGCCACCCTGGGCTACAAGAGATTGATCCAGTCTAAAACAGAAACAGAGCCAGGCAGTGGTGTGTGGGAGCCCACAGAGGCTAGTGAGGCCTTGCTCGGGGTCAGAGAATCTGAGTTTCCTTTACCCAGCAGGCCTGGTAATGGGATGATTTGATCATGGGTGTGTTTACCAGGTGTTTGGAAGGGTCTACACTTGGCTGTACAGTGTGTTTTGATCTTGCAAGGGGGAGGTTTTGCCTCTCCCCTTGGCATGTTATAAAAAGCCTTTTGAATGAACCTTCAAGGCTGTTGGGTATTGATCCAGGCCATCTGGAAGCTATCCTGTGTTTCTATCTTTCTTCTCATCAGCTAGGTCTGTCTGTCTTTCTAATATTTTCTTACTCCTCTCTCCTCCTAATAAGAACCCTTTAAAAGGTGAGAGCTGGACTCCCACAGTGGTGGTGCATGCCTTTAATCCAAACACCAGGGAGACATGAATATAAGGCAGGTGGAGACAGGATCTGACTCCCACCCACCTCCACTCCACCCCCAGCCAATTGGGTCTGAGGATTTGTAGAAGGAAGATGTTTCTAGTGGCTGCTGCTCTGCTTCTTTGATCTTTCAGCTTTCACCCCCGATATCTGACTCTGAGTTTTTATTGTTAAGACTAATTAGGATCATGCTTCAGATAATGTCTCAAAATATATTTTTTTCTTTTCAAAATAATATTAAACAAGTAAATAATAAACAGAGCAAATAAGATAAACTGTGTGTACTGACCATCTTTCATGGTTAATCTTGAATAAAATGATCTGTGCATGTTGATCATTGTTCACAGCTATTATTAAATAAATTATCTGTGCATGTTGATCATGTTTCATAGCTATTATTTGAACAAAATAGTTCATAAGGAGTCAAGACATGGTTCCTGAACTTTGATCACATTGTAAGTATTTTAATATTCTCTTGACTTATATTTAGTACCAAATTTGTTCAGTACTTTTTTAAAATGATAAAAACTTTTAGTATTCAGGCAATGATTATTTATATTATCAGGGGAGTGTCTTTTGTACTTGTATGATGCATGCATGAGTGTGTGGACATGTGTGTGCATGTAGAAGTCAGAGGAGGACGTTGGATGTCTTCTTCTATTGTAGTTTCTTACTGAACCAGAAGTTCATTATCTCACCAGGCTTGTTGGTGGGCAAACATCTGGGATCTGCCTGTCTCCACACCTGGGCCCTGGCACACATGGTGCCAAGCCTTGCTTTTTTCTCCCTTTATGAATGACAGATGCAGACCTGGGTCCTAATGCTTACACTGCAAGCAGTCTACATGCTGAGCCATCTTGCCAGCACTGGAGCATCTTCATAGCTTTGATGCTTGTCCCTTCGTGCCTCTTCTCTTTTCATTCCCTGCTCCCTATTTCCTTTTCCTTTAATGAAATTCTCATGTTACTGTGAGAAACTGATTAAAGTACATCAAGGAGATCTGTTAGAGTCTGTATCCATAATGTAAATGATGTCCTCTAGGTAAAGTGGTGGAGAGACATGGGCAAAAGTCAAGAGGTCTCAAAGCTTAAAATGAGAAAAATTAGAAGCTGTTTTGTGATGAAGATTTTTGTTGGAAGATGTTCGAAGGTGAAATCTGCTTTCCAGATTTTGGGAGAAGGGTCTTATCTTTCATTGAAGCAGAAGATATTTCAAGAATATTGAAGTTGGTTCAAGAGTTGGTATCAGTTGTGTATTCATTAACTGGGAATTTGATTGGCATGGAGCCCTACATGTATATCATATCCTGTATGTTCTTAGATTGGTTGAAGTCACTGTTGGCTTCAAGCAGCTGGTCCTAGTGATCTATTTCTGTCAGATTCCTTTGGAATCACCTTTTGTCTCTTTTTAAGTTCTTATCATTATCGTTTCATCCTGGATTCCCATCTGATTATGAATGATTTACTAGTGAAGCCTTTTAACTTTCCTTGTTGACTAAAGGATTACTTTCCTGAAGATTATAGAAGTGGGGGTTCCTTTTTAAAAGTGAGTCAGCTGTACCCCAGTGAGCTCACCCCCACTTCCCTTAAGGACAGCCCTTACATGAAAAAGAGCTTCATTATTTCCTGAGATTCTTAACAGAACTTGTGTATATGCTCAATAAACATTGTCTATTGTGGAATGCTTGTGTGTGTGTGTGTGTGTGTGTGTGTGTGAACTCTGTGCATGCTTCTTTTCTGAAACATTCAATATTGAACATTGATGTTGTAGAACATCACTCTCTCTGGACAAGTGAATGCTAAATGTGTCACTTTTGCAGGAAACAGACTCAGAGAGACCCAAAACAAGGGCTAGTAAAAGGAAGAGATGAATGAACTCAGGACTATCCCACTTCCAAATCCATCCCCTTCCCCATCCTTCACCCCAACAAGCAAAGTTTAACAAGTTTCTATATACTTGAGATTCTATTCTATCATCTATAAATCCATAAACCAGAAGTGGCATATGCCTTGCTAGAGAATGGCAGCCTCATCAGAAGTCCTTTGGAACACAGACCAAAGCCCAGAGAAATCTGAGAGGTTTAGATGGCATTTGTAGAGCTGTAGAAAGGGAGGTTTACACTGTCTCTGAATTGGTCATTCCCAGTGACAGATTCATTGATGAGATGGGGACAACCACAGAAAGCAGTGGCTTTTAAAAAACACTTTACCTGCCAAAAATCTCATTCCAACTCTTTGGAAGAGTGCTGTTGTACCAAGTGTAATTGGCCAACCCAATGCCTTTTTGGAAGTTGTGAAATTGGAGAGAGTTGCTTTTGTCCAAATGAATAAATAGTACCAAGATGAGCTGACTGGCTTGTACTGACTTGAGTTTGATTTGTTCAGACACCCAGAGTTTGTTCTTTTGCTGTTGTCTGAGAAAACCCCTTCTCCTCTCCTCTCCTCTCCTCTCCTCTCCTCTCCTCTCCTCTCCTCTCCTCTCCTCTCCTCTCCTCTTCTCCCCTCTGCTCTCCTCTCCTCTGCTCCCTTCCCCTTCCCTCTCCTCTCCTCCTCTTTTCCCTCCTCCACTTTTCTCCCATTCTTCATCTCCCCTCCCTTCTGTTCTCTTCTCTCCTGTTCTCTTCTTTTCTTCTCCAATCTTCACCCTTTTTTCAGCCTTCTGTCTTCTCTCTTTCCTTTTCTTTTCCTCTTCTCTTCTCTTCTTTATTCCCTCCTCTTCCTTTCCTTCTTTGATTCCTCTCTTCTCACATGCTGTTTCCTCTTCCTACTCCTTCTCTCTCTCTTTTTTCTATGTATTATTGAAAGGATATCATCTGTGAGTCAGTTCAAGGAACAAATAGATTGCCAAACATTTCTTCTCCACAACTGTAATCAGTACAGTTATCCACAGGAAACATGTAGTTAGTGACGAACTCATGCTGATTGTGTTGTGTGCTTTTGGGTTGTTTTGTTTGTCTATCTAGACTATAACCACCCAACTCTCTTTTTCCTTCTTTGAGAAATCATTTTTTTTAAACCACACTCTGTGATCTAAATGGGTCTGTCAGTGCAGATGCCCAAAAGGTGAAAAAGTCCCATGTGGGCAATTGGGGACCCATTCCCTTCCTCAGTTGTATTAGGGCTAGCTACAGATATATCACCTGAGCTGTGCCCATCACTCTTTCTCTCCTGGGATTTTTAACTCTTTAAAAGAATGACTCAAGGAATGGCACAGCCCTGGTATTTAGTTCATTGTTTTATGATACATTTTTATGGGTTTTGATTCTATGAATGGCTCCCTAGCCCCTTATAAATCCTCTGCTTTTAAAAAAATGAGTTAGTCTGCCACTTGCTGCCATAGAACTATCAGATAATTCCCTAAATACCATTCCAAATAGAATTAAGCAACTTTTGTGCACAAGATTCCTTTACTGAAAAGAAGAAGTAAGTGACACCAGGGTTTAGGAAAGGACTCTAGAGAGGCAGTGTGGCGAGCAGGACTGGGGCTTCACTACATTGAGCAAAATCAAACAAAATAAAAGACTAGAATTATCCACCCTCTTCCAGGTAGAACTGCATGTGGCAATACTGTGTGCTAATGGAGGATGCTAGATGAAAGAACACCGCTTTGGGGCCTGGAGATACAGCTCAGAGTTTAAGAGCTCTTGCTGCTCTGCCAGAGGACCCAGGTTTGATCCCCAAACTCATTTCAGATGGATAACAACCACCTGTAACTTCATCTACAGTGGAACTGACATTCTTTTATGCTTTCCTTAGGTACCTGTGAGTGTGTACACAGGCACACATGTGCATGCACACTAGCACGCGCACACACACACACACACACACACACACACACACTCACACCTTTATATGAATGAATCTCAAAAATTTACAAAGAACACTTCATTTATGTGGCTTAGTTTTAGCAAGGTGTCAATCATTTTGTTTAGTGTGTCACTGAATAATAGTATTTTTTTTCACAAATATCCCAGAATTCCTGTGTATTCAACTTTAGAGAAAGTGGTGTTAAAATGATTAGAAATCTAGTCCTCCTATGAGGCCAAAGTTAGCAGGTTGGGGAATATTAAGGACCCTTTTCCCAAGATTGATAAGATTCTGGAAAATGTTAAAGTGGGCGTCTCTACTGGCCTTCTTGTGCTCATACTCTCCTCCTCTTGAAGACAGGCCATCATGCGCCCTCCTCACACAGATGGGACAATGGAAGTATCTTGTTCAATGTTTATGATTTCATGTCAGATTTATCAGTCTCCCTGTGATATGTCTTCATTAGAAATTTAGTGTCAAAGCCAAGGGCTTTTTTCATATATTAGTGACTTTTCAATGGAGAGCACTATAGTGTGAATTATTTGTCCTCTTGTTAGAAGTGTATGTGAATGTGAAGACTTTCACATTTCCTGTTTGGAGGGAGTGATGGTTAGTGCTGATCACCTTGGAAGAGAGTCTCACTAAGGGGCTGCCTAGATCAGGCTGGCTGACAGGCAGGTCTGTGGGCTAGGGTCTTGACTGAAGACCTGTTCTAAACTAGGCTGCATCATTCCTTGGTTTTAGACATTGGACTGTGTAAGCAAATGCTTTTCTCTTCAGCTAAGATAGCATGCTTAGCCAACCAAACTCTACAAAGATAACAAAAACAAAGTATTGGTTTGCAAAACAAAGTTTTGGTTCAGTTTTTGATGCCTAGATTTGGTTGAACACGTTAGAAGCAAATACAACCTGGAGTTTTGGACCTGGACACTCCTTTGTACAAATAGCTGGCATTGTTATCCTTATGTTCCCTATTTAGACATGTGTGTTTCTAGAAGTGAAGTTTGCCTTGATGAAACACCTAAATGCAAGTGAAGGTCTATTTTTCTACAACCCCAACCTTGTCTCCTACATCTTCTTGTGTGCTAACGTTTCAGGTATCTACCACCATCATGTGCAATGTATCTGCTGTTGCGGTGCCAAACCCAGGGCCTCATGTTAGGTGATCACTTTACCAGCTGAGCCATACCCCCAAGCACTCTAAGAGACCTATAAAAATTGTCCCAAGTGCACCCTATTCTGTGAATCAACCATCTCTTTGTCCATGCTATAATGGACAACCATGTGTGATTTGGGGGACATTTTTGCTACCTATCCACTGGGCATAAGGTATATATGCCTGTAAAGCCATATGGTGGTACAGGAACATTATTGTTTGAATCTTAGATGGTCTTTTAATAAAAAACACAGAGCCAGATATTGGGGTGAAAGCTGAGAGATCAGAGAAGCAGAGCAAGCCACAGCCAACCTCATCTCACCAACTCTTCAGCCGATCCTGTTCCATGAATCCTCACCTGAAAGGCTCATCTTAACTGCCTTAGTTCCTGTTTCCTCACACCTTATATACTTTTCTCTACCTGGCCATCACTTCCTGGGATTAAAGGCGTGTGTGCTTCCCAGTACTGAGATTAAAGGTGTGTGCCACCACTGCTTGGCTGTTTCCAATGTGGCCTTGAACTCACAGAGATCCATCCAGATGAATCTCTGCCTCCTGAGAGATAGGATTAAGGGTATGCTCCACAACTGTCTGGCCTCTATGTCTAATCTAGTGCCTGGCTCTGATCCTCAGGCAAGCTTTATTAGGGTACACAATGCATTCTCAAAGACAGCGACAGGGATAGGTGGATCCTGGGAACTGGCTAGCCAGCTAGTCTAGCTGAAATGGCATTCTGGAGGCTGAGTAAAAGACACTGTCTAAAAATAAGTAAGGTGACTCATGATTGAAGAAGATATCTAAAGTTGACCTCTGCCTTCCACACAAGCCTGCATAGGCAAGCACACACACCCAGGTATAGATGTGCATACACACACACACACACACACACACACACACTCACACACACACACTCCATACATATACAAACATAAACATTTAAAATAGCACAAGAGTATGTTGATGACCCTCTCCTAGACACCTTCTCTCTAACTTCCACTCTCATTACTCTACCCCAGAGGAAAATGGAAACTGATGATGGTGTCAGTCACTCCATGAGTTCTCACAACACTCGCTGGCTTGGTATTGTTGTTGTTATAGTTTTAAATAAGCTCCCCATGTGGGCTATTAAATAAAATAGGGACAAATGAGAGAAATTATACATCTAGTTTTCACTCCAGGACAAGTTGTTATGTTTGTTTGAATCTCTAATTTCCCTTTGTGCCAATCACTGAACAGAACCTCAGATATTGTCAATGCCAAGATGAGAGTATTAGCCATGGATTCTAGAAAATTAATTTGTTGGGTAAATTTGGGAATGGAATGTGACCAGTCTGGGCCACTCTCTCACTTGGCTTATATACCAAGGCTTTTGACTAACTGAGGAAAAAGTGATGAAGGTCCTTTCTAAATCATTCTTCCATGCTTAATGCCTTGGACATGCCCAACAGTTTTGATTCATTAACTAGGAAAGGAGAATTTGGTGGAGAATGTGACCTAATGGCTTAGGAAGGTAGTAATGAAATTCAAATTTGGAAGCAGTACACACACACACACACACACACACACACACACACACACACACACAGGAGAGAGAGAGAGACAGAGACACCGAGACACAGACAGACACAGACATAGAGACACAGAGACACAGAGAGCGAGACAAATAGAGACAGAGGAGGTTTGTCAGATTGACTTTGAGCCACCTGTGCAGACAAACAAGAATCAATATCGGAGACCAAAGAGAAACTGAGTGAGAGTCCTTACAAATGGTATAAATTTAGGAAGCAGGTAAGAAATCATCATAAGCCTGAGCAGAAAACCGTTGGTCAAAACCACTTTTAGAAGTCCAGAGAATGATCTGATGTCCTCTACTGGAGCCAGGAAGGCACCAGGAAACACATCTGGGAACTGAACTGTGTTTCCCCAGATGACAGGTAGCAAAGGTGCCTCTGAAAGCACACATAGGTGCCCAGTGTAGCCATGATAAGGAGATGGTTGAGGCACAGAATAGGGACACATATGAGACATTTTTCTCTATTTGTTTGTTTGTTTATTTATTTATTTATAGTTATTATTTTATTTTATAATTAGTTTAATTTTACATATAAGCCACAGGTTCCCCTGTCCTCCTTCCTCCCACCCCCCAGGCTTACCCCCAATCTACCCCTCATTCCCACCTCCTCCCAGGCAAGGTCTCCCCTGGGGATTCAGCTCAGCCTGGTAGATTAAGTTGAGGCAGGTCCAGTCCCCTCCTCCCTACACCAAAGCTGAGCAAAATATCTCAGCATGGGCCCTAGGTTCCAAAAAGCCAGCTCATGCACTAAGGACAGGTCCCAGTCCCACTGTCTGGGGGTCTCCTAAATAGTTCAAGCTAATCAACTGTCTCCTTTATCCCAAGGGCCTGATCCAGTTCCTTAGGAGCTCCTCAGCTATTGGTTCATAGTTCATGTGTTTCCACTAGTTTGGCTATTTGTCCCTGTGCTTTTTCCAATCATGGTCTCAATATTCCTTGCTCATATAATCCCTCCCTCTCTCGCCGATTGTACTCCTGGAGCTCCACCTGAGACATTTTTAAAGCCTTCTCAGAGTGCCTGAGGTTGTCGCTCAGCTGGTAAAGTGATTGCCTCACATGCATGAGGCCCCGCTTTGAAGCCCAGCACCAGATAAACAGAACATGGTGGTACCTACCTGCAATCTCAGGATTCAGGAAGATATTAGAGATCAGACTGGGTTCTCAAATCAGCAGACCTTCACTCACATTTAGGTGTTTCATCAAGGCATACTCACTTGGGCAACCCCACATGAATGAATAAGGGAGGTCAGTAAAGTACTTGCTGTAAAATCATGAGGTCTTGAGTTTGCTATCTATAACCCAATGAAAAAAAGTGAGGCATGACAGCAGATACTAATAAACCCAGTACTGGGGAAGGAAAGACAGTTGGATCCTTAGAACTTTCTGGCCAGCCAACTTAGCCTGCTTGGTGTGTTTCAGAATAAGGAGAGACCCTGCCTCAAAAACTAGAAGGTGCCTGAGAAGCAACAGCAAAGTTTGATTGTGTTCTGGTCTCCACATGCACCTGCACACACATGCATACACATGTATATACAAAAACATGCACACATAGGCACACAATCACAACACTCAAGCCCCAGCTGTTCTCCAGAGTGCATAGGAATCCAGCCCCTCAGTTTCCTCTGGTCCTAAACAAATTCTCTCCCATTATGTGCAAGCAGCCTTAATTTTGATTCTAACCATCCATCTTATAGCATGCTATTAATAATTACTTGAGGAAATTTAGTTCTTGCCCAATTTATCAAAGCTGGGTCTGTTCCAATAGGCACAAAAATAAAAATAATATCTTTCTGCCAATGTCAGAGACAGTGTTGAGTGTCTACAAGTAGTAAAACACCTGTAGATCTTTGGATCTTGTGGAGTCTTTTGTTTTGGTTGTAATTTTATGTTTATTATAAATTGTGAATTATTTTCCTAAGTTCAGGTATTTCTGTTTCATCTAAATAAGCTTATACTGAGCATAATTTTTGTAAATTATAATTACTGATGTGTATTAGCTATACATGTTAATGAATTGTACTGCCATATTGCTGTCAGTACATGTAGCATGTGAGCTTTAGAGTTGTAGCAATAGTAGGATTGTGAGATAATTTAACTCTTTTATTTATTTATTCAGTGTGTGTGTGTGTGTGTGTGTGTGTGTGTGTGTGTGTGTGTGTGTATCTCATGACATACTTGGGGATGTCACAGCACAATTTTTGTGAGTCAGTTCCTTCCACCACATGGGTCTTGGGAGTTGAGTTCTGGTTATTAGGCTTGGTGACACATGCCCTTAAATGCTGAGCCTTCTGATCAGCTCATATTGTGATTAACTCTCTCTTCACTGAGAAAGTTCCTTTTTGTTTATTATATCACTTTATGATAACTGCACCATCTCCACTTGCCTGTAGAAGGCCAATCTTGAGTGGATCTTATTGTTTATTATTGAAAGACTAGACCATATTTACCTACACAGTGTGTGTGTGTGTGTGTGTGTGTGTGTGTGTGTGTGTGTGTGTGTATGAAGGTACCTATATGTGAGTGTGTGCATAGAGGCCCGAGGAAAACCTCAGACATGGTTCTTCATGTAATATACTCATCTTGTTTTCTGAGACAGGGTCTTTCACTTGACTTGGAACTTACTAAGTAGATTAGGCTGGTAGCCAGTGATACCACACATTTGTTTGTGTCTGCTTTCCTATTGCTGGGGCTATGACTAAGATGTCCTGTCTTACATACAATATTTACATGTCAGTTAACTGAATTTTAATTTCTGTGTGGTACTGACCTCATAACCATAGTTGTGGTCCTCTGGAAGAAAGCTTTGACACAATAGAGGGCATACCAAAGACCATTTCCTTGGGAAGGATTATCTTATGTCAAACTACCAGGTTACTAGATGCATGTGCACTGAAATTTGTTCTGGGAATCAAACATAAGGTAATATATTTCTGACTGACTTATTCTGGCAGGGATTCAGTCACCCTTAACCAGAACACTTCGTTGATGAGGATGCTTAGCTGTCCTTTGTAGGTAGCACCTGCATTAGGGTCTCTTAATGGTGATAATTCAATTTTGTGTAAGTTTTATGGGAGATTTATATGCAGTAAGCCTCTGTCTAGTGGAGGAGGCTTTTATTCAGTTTACTTCTGACAACAAGAATCCTATTATTGACTCTAACTCTAGCGTTCATGAATAGCTTTTTAATATGATTCATGTCAGATGGCAGGCACTAAGCCTTCTTGGAAGCCTTGCAACAGAATCTCTTCCTGCACTATTTCCTCAATATCCCATAGTGTTTATCCTGCTTTGGAACAGGTGACCTGGTTCTCTTGTCCTTAAGCTAGTTGAACTTATGATGGTTGAAGCACCTTGTGTCCACGTCTTATCACTAGATGGGAGTGAACTAACCTCAGTACCTCGCCATGAGCTTGCATCTTCACCATCCAAGGGGTGACCTATGAAGGCCACAGGTGATAGGCAGTGCCCTGAGGATCTGACCAGTACTCAACCCACCATGAGGAGCTAAAGCTAGTCTAGATCAGATGAACAGATTCAGAAGTAACTGAGAAATGGAGAAATTCTTCTTTTTTATTTTTCTATTATTAAGAACTTTAAAATTTTTTACATACCAATCACAGAACCCCCTTCCCTCCTCCCACCCCTCCAGTCTCCCCCCCATAACCCCCCAACCCCCTCCTACAGGAAGGTAAGGATGGCTCAGTCATTAAAGGCCAGGCTCACAACCAAAAATATAAGAGAAATTCTTCTTACTGAATGTCACTGGGAGGCATTTTCTTTCTTTCCTTCCTTCCTTCCTTCTTTCCTTCCTTCCTCCTTTCCTTCCTTCCTCCCTCCCTGCCCCTTGGGAGGAGAGATTTACTTCTGCTGTCAGTCTCCATTTGAATGGGTTCTAGATCCATTTGTGGACATCTAGAAGATAGGAAGGAAGTTAGCAGTTAACTTAAAGAGGCCAGTGAATGAACATATATATATATATGTATATGAGTTTGAATTATTGCAAGGAAGTTATGGGGGAGGTTACCAATGTTGTACCACAGTATTTTGTTGGTTTTCCTAGTTTGTTGTTGTTGTTGTTGCTGTTGTTGGTAAGTACCCTGACTAAAAGCAACTTACCAGAAAAGAGCTTATTTTAGCACATAATTCCTTGTTTCAGTCCAACATTATAGGGAAGTTAAGGCAGCAGGAACTTGAACCAGTAGGTCTCATCATAGCCAAGAGCAGAGAGAGAAGGAATTCATGCATACTTCCTTGTTCTTGGCCTCCTATCTATACTTAAGCAATTTAGGACAAATCCAGGGCATGGTGCTGCCCAGAGCAGGCAGGTCTTCCCCTCACAGACATTCTTACTATCTAACCTGTTCTAGACAACCCGTTAATTGTTTCTTTCCTGTGTCAAGTTGACAATTAAGTCTAAACAGCACATTGGTCATCCTTTATCATCCTTAACATCATTGACCATGTACAATAATCAACTGATATTTGAAACTGTTAAAATTTTGTTATGTGTTATACATACTGAGTTACAAAGGGGTTTCAATGTTACTTAGATCTTTGATTTTTTTTGTCATTGTTTTGTTTTTGTTTTGGTTTGTTTTTGAGACAAGGACTGATGTAGCCCAGGCTGGTCTTGAATTTGGTATACAGCCAAAGATATAATTCAACTCCAGATTCTTTTAGCTCCTTCTTCCAAAGGCGTATACTAACATACCTGACATTTATGGCCATTTGATTTTTAAAGCAGCCCTTCACAGTTAGGCCTACAGGATTTGAAAGAAATATTGGGGTTTACCACCTGGATCATCTGCCTGGCTTGATGATGACTTTTCTAGTAGTTGTCCTTGAACTTGACTAGGAATCCCCTCATATACTTAGCCATGTAGCCCTTCCAGAGTTGGTTTCTCCCCAAATCTAACTATGCATATGATCATGGGCTACTATGTACTCTCTTCTCATGAATAGAATGTGATACTAGATCTAATTTGTTCCAGAATCTAATAATTGTTGTTGTCTTTTATCTGATGTTATTTAAGAATAATTTCATAACAGTAAATTTTACGTAATATGAAATCAACCTTTTTTGTCAATGTTCGGTGTTATATAATAGAATTATGATGTTCAGTGCCCACTTTCTTTATCTAGCCCTCAAATATTTTCATCACTCCTAATTTTCATTTAGGGAGGCACTCTGCATTTCTCTTTCTTTCCAGTCTCTGACAACATCTAATCTATTTTATCAAACTCTATGGATTTGTCCATTCTAGTTATAGTTGTTTAACTTAACATAGTGACTTCCAGGTTCTATTGTGTTCAATGTGTCATGACTACCTTACTCTCTATAGCTGAGAAATGTTCCATTTTATGGATATACCACATGTGTTTATCCATTCATCTACTGATGAATGTTTGTGTTATTTCAATTTCCTGCCTATTGTGAGTAGTATTCTATGGTTCTATGAACATCATTGCATGTATACTTGTTTGGGTTCATGTTTTCAATTATTTCAGAAACAAACAAAAAAAGTGGATCCTTAGTTCATTTGCTCCATTCTGCATAAGCCTTTAGGAAAATATTTTTCTGTTTTCACAGCAATGTTGTCTCATTCTTACAAAGAATCATAGTTGTCTTCTATATCCTCTGCCATATCTCCTCCATTGCAAAATAGGAACATATAGATGTACAGAGCCAAGAAATAACCATCAGGCTAAGGGCAGTGCCAGATAAATCTGGGTTTTCTAGTTGGTTTTTCCAACCACTAGTGGAGTTAGACTGAGAAAAAAAATAGATGGAAAGGACACTCCCATCCTGCACAAAGTGCAGTCAGAGGTGAATGGAAAAGGGTGTATGGTGGGTAACAGTCAGTGTTAGTTTTGGGTGATGGCTCTCTGAGCATTCATGCTTCTGCTGTTCACATCCCAGCACCATTTTTTTTTCAGAGACATACACATTATTCTCTGCCTGCTGATTCTCAGCCATTCTCTGGCCTGTCCCTGTCACTTGTAGGAATGTGGCCGCCAGGGAAGCAGCCAGCAGGGCTTTTAAAAAACACTGCAAACTTTCCTTGCTAACTTGTACTTGGAGGAACTTCCAGAGAAAGGGTTATAAATAAAATGCACATATCAATCTGGTCTTCGCAACAGGAATGCAATTCCACGCCGCGGTTACAGATAAAACATGTCTTGCCGTGCACAGTGAGCCCTTTGCCTTGCTTGCATTTTATTTCCTATCACAATCTAAGTTATGGCAGATGAAGCTGCTCATAAGGTGTGGGCTTAGGCAACCCCATGAAAATCCACACTCACGCACTGGTGTGCTTTTGAAAGCCCAAATTTGCTATTGTTGATACTCTAGAGAGCAGATATAGGTTGCAAAAATCTCAAGGAAGTGTTGAGTCTGGGGGGACTCTCCAACTTCATTCAGCTTTTTGGAAGCAATGACTGAATCTCAGAATGCTTTGTGACTTAAAATGTCTGGTAGAATAACTTGGACAACAGTGGGAGTAATGGAAAGCAAGGTTCGAGGGAAAGAGAACTTAGGGGAGCAGGAGATCCCAGCTGGATCAAGAACAGAAAGGGAGAACAAGGAATAACAGACCATGATAAATGAGGACCACACGAGAACAGGAAGAAGCAAAGTGCTAGAGAGGTCCCCAGAAATCCACACTGATGCATCCTCTGTAAACTACTGGCAATGGTCGAGAGAAAGCCTGATTTGAACTAGTCTAGTGATCAGATGGCCAAACACCTAACGATGCTGGAACTCTCATCCAATAACTGATGGAAGTGGATGCAGAGATCCTTAGCCAGGCCCCAGATGGAGCTCCAGGAGTCCAATTGTCGAGAAAGAGGAGGGACTGTAAGAGTGTGAATTGTTGAGACCAACAACTTGGAAAAGCACAGGGACAAATAAGACAAACTAAAGGAAACACATGAATTATGAACCAAAAGCTGTGGAGCCCCCAACTGGATCAGGCCCTCTGGATAAGTGAGACAATTGAATAGCTTGAACTCTTTGGAAGGCACCCATGCAGTGGCACCTGGACCTGTCCTTAGTGCATGAGCTGGCTGTTTGAAACCTTGGGCTTACACAGGGACACTTTCCTCAGCCTGGAAGGAGGGGACGGGACCTGCCTGTATTGAATCCACCAGGTTGAATTGAATCTCCAAGGGAGTCTTGGTCCTGGAGGAGATGGGAATGGAGGGGAGGGGCTGGGGGGAAGGTGGGGGAGGACAGAGGGATCCCATGGCTGATGTATAAAATTAAAACACAAATATAATAAATAAAAAAAGGAGAAAAAATGTCTGGTAGAACAAGTCATGTGAAGGGCATATATTGGGGACCAGGGAGATGGCTCAGTGGGTAAAGTGCATGCTGCACAAGTAGGGACACGTGAGTTCAGGTCCCCAGCACCCACAATAATTGCTGAGTATGGCAGTATGTGTTTGTAGTCTTGGTGCTGAGGAGGTGGAAAAGACATATTCCTGTGATTACTGTCCCGAAAATCAGCAAGTGCTAGATTCATTGAGGAACCAAGTTTCCAAAAATATGGTAGATGACCATAAAAAGATATTTAATGTTGACCTTCTCTTTCTCTGTGTCTCTGTCTCTCTCTCTCTGTCTCTCTCTCTCTCCTCTCTCTCTCTCTCTCTCTCTCTCTCTCTCTCTCTCTCTCTCACACACACACACACACACACACACACACACACACACACACACACTGACTAGTACATACAGAGGTTGTGTTAATGCTAGTTTGAATGAGTCATGCTACTGCTTATGTAGGTGGGTCTGAAAGCCATTGGAATTCACAGACGGAAAGTGTGGTCCTCACCAGCTACTCAAAATGCATATCTTTTATTAGAATTTCGTGTTGCATTCTGATTTCTTGTGCAGAATCAATATGAATCCAACCCTGTTGCTTTGCATTCACATATGGAGCCTCAGAGGGTAGTAGCCATTTTATGAAGCCTATGGCTGGTAGAATATAGGCAAAACCTTCAGCATTGGCATGTCCAGAGCCCCGGGAACTTTCTTAACCACTTGGCACCTTTATCTGTTGAGGCATCTTACCAGCTCTCAATTTTATTTTAAAATAAAATTAGGTTGTAATATGTTGAGAATATTTTAGTTATTTTAAAATCCTATAAGATAAAACTGTGTTATATTAAGAGATTCTTTGAATTTATCACTCACTATCTTTACATTTAGTTTTCTTACAGTTATAATTTATTTTCTCTTCTTTTAAAAAGTCAACAAACTTTTAAACATAATTTTTCCTTGAAGAGGGCTTTTAAAATTAGATGTTTTAAGTTTTGTGGTAGCATTTCAAAAATAGTCCATGTAGACCTTAAAGGATTATTAACAGTTCAGAAGTGAGAGTTAAATGTCCCACTGTTTCTTTCTCTCCAAGCTCTTTGTTTGTGTTGCTTTGGACACTATCATGACAAAAGGCCTGATGATAGAGACATTTGGATCATGGTCTCAGGGAATTTGTCCTAGGGTCATTGTGAACCACATGATTGATTGGTAGACATCATGGTGGCTGGAGTATGTGGTGCAAGTTGGCCTTCACTTCTAAGAGTTTGGAGTCAGATAGGATGAGCTGCTGAAGTTCAGCCTTTCTCCTCTCTCTGCTTCTCTGTTCTAAGCCTGCAGTCCTTGGAGTGGTGTTTCTCACAGAGTAGACTTCTCCCCCTAGTTAATACCTTCAGGATAGGTGCTCACACACATGCCCAGAACTGTGTCCACTTAGTTAATACCCTCAGGACAGGCACTTATGGAAATGTCCAGAGGTGTATCCCACCAGTCTCCTAAGATACTCTAAATCCAGCCATGTTGAGGATCACCATTGCCCATCTCTCCCTTCCCTGGTAGTAACCAGTGTATGGAGCACCCAGTGTGCCTTCTGATTCAGCACAGCTCAGCTGACATGGTTGTTCTCTGGGTGGAGACTGCTCAGCATGTTGTAGAGTGTGTGCTATGGAGGTCTTTTCCCAGTAGATACCAGAAGCACACTTCCCCTCCCACCTAGGTGTTGCCAGACATGGCCACTCATCTCCCAGTAACAGAATTTGAAAAAGGTATTTCTAGACATTTAAAAATACACATTTCAAATTAAAGACTTAATGGAAAAGTCACAGATTATTGAGCACGTGGGGGGTGACGTGGAAAAGAAACAAAAATTAATTATAGGAAAGGAACCAAGTGCTTAGATAGAGCAGGCAAGTGAAGCATACAAATTGAACTCTATTATCTATTTCTGAGCAGTCTGTTTGGATTTGAAAGGCCTAAATACCAAGGCAGACAAAGCATCCTTCAGTTCCGCCTGCTTTTCCTGTTAGGATTGCAGTGTTGTTTCTCAGAGAGTGAGTGTTTCACCTCAGGAACAGTCCACAGAGCATGTGTCATGGATCAGTAACACAAAGAAGACAGGGTGAGGTGAGTGAGAAGTTGGGGAAAGAGGTAAGCAGTTGGTGCAGGCAGCAAATGTTTTGGGATCCAGGAGCCCTCAGATAGCAAAGACAGGGAAAGAAATGTGGTTGTAGAGCCCAGGTATTCTCAGGCCAGAAGTGGGGTGCGGCTATCTCTTGGGAGCTTTCTGATGGAGTTGGAGGGGGTATCTTTGAAAGTTCCATAAAATGAATTCAAATCCTGGTTATGGTGCTTGCTGCCAAGCTTGAACACACTCTCTCTCTCTCTCTCTCTCTCTCTCTCTCTCTCTCTCTCTCTCTCTAATTAATTAAGTTGTGAAGTAAGCAAGTAAATAAGTAAATAGACATCAACTCCTGCCTGTGAAGCTTGCAAAATTTGAGTTTCCATATCTGTAAGAAAATTGCAGCTTCCATATATTTGGAGTAGGAAGAAGGCTGAAATGCGTGGCGGGGCTGTTGTCCAGTTGTCTGCCTAGTGACTTACTGTGACACGGCCACGTCCTCTAACACCTGCTCTCATTCCTCTCATTGGGAACATGGAACCCGTTCTCTACATGACCGTTCTGGAATGACTCAGCCAGGGCACATAGCACAGTCTGGACATGAGCTATCATATTGTCAGAACTCAGCAATTGCTAACTGGCACAGTTAGCTGAGCACCTAGAATATGAAAGACAAAGGTCACAGGAGTCCCTGTATCTGGAACCTTTCTTTGTTGTTACCACTCTTAATTTCAGCACAGTGGAGGAGTGGGTTTTGAACCTAGGGCCTCATGCTTGTGAGGCAAGTACCTTGTCACTGAGCTACAGCCACAGTCCTGGAAACTTTCTGAGAATCAACATGACACAAATGGAAAATTCCAAACCTGACCTCATGTGAAGGATCATAGTGAACATGGAGTACAATGAAAACACCACATAAAATCATCTTCACTATATGTGTATAAAGATTATGGGAGACATTTGGACACACACACACACACACACACACACACACACGTGTGTGTGTGTGTGTGTGTGTGTGTGTGTGTGTATGTGTGTGTGTATACTTTGATATATATACATTTATGTGTGTGAACTTTGTGTTTAGATACAGGTTCCAACTTCAAGATACATACACAAGCTCATATATACACATAGTAAACAATAAGAAATTTAGAATAGTCTCAGGAATTCAAAAGAAGGAATCTCAACCAGCATTATTACAATCAGGACGACTCCTGTGGGGTGCTGAGAGGGTAACAGAAAAAAAAAGAAATAATTCTGAGCTTCACCTAGAATGTACTGAGCTGAGCAGTCTTATGCAAAGCCACGGCGGGTCCCCTGCCTGGCCTCTCTCTTTGCTCTCTTTTCATGCCTATCTACTTTTATGCTTTATTTCTCTCTATTTAATCTTCTCCCTCTCTTTGCTATAACCCTCAGAGCTCAGGAGAGAGAGAACTAACCCTAACACAGCACGATTTATTTTCCCCACACTCGTTTCTGTTTTAATAATTATCATATTGACTCTGAATTTATTACAGTACAAGAATGACTTTATATGGAATCTCATGAATTTAAACATTAATGTAAGATAAATTAGTTTTAAATTGAATTCCTCGAATGCAATTGAATGTGTTTCCGTACGATGAATAAGGAATTTTCCAAATAAAATCTAAATCTCTGATGTTTCATTTTGGAAGCTGGTGGAAGAAATATGTGGGGATATTTGATAAGGTTAAAATGTGATTACGTTGCAATAGATTAGTCATGCTATAAACTATTTTTTTAAGCTGGAGAGAAAGCATTTGGGAGAGAGTGTAGCAGACAAAACAAGATTTCTATGTATATCTTTATTAAGTCTCCTCATTACTTGTAACTTAACATAAGCTATTAGTACAATATTTCTCTAAAAGGGGTAGTGTTCTTTATATTTTTAAGACTAAAACTTCCTTGTTGTTGGTTGTGGTGTGTGTGTGTGTGTGTGTGTGTGTGTGTACATATGCAAATAAACAGGTGTGTGCATTTTCATGTGAAGGCCAGAGAATAACTTCAGTTAATTTTTAGTATTCAATCCACATCATTTTGTGGGGATTTTTTTGCATTTTATCATAATTTTAAATGCTAATTATGTGTATGTGTGTGTGCATCAGTATATTAGTATGTGTTCACGCCTGCAGAAGCCGGAAAGTGTCAGATCCCCTGGAATTAAAATTGTGGACAGTTGTGAGCCTCTCAGTGTAGGTGCTATGAACCAAGCTCTGGCTCTTTGGAAAAGCAGCAAGCACTCTTGATCACTGAGCCATGGCTTAGGCTGACTGGCTAGTGAGCCTCAGAGACCCTCCTCTGTCATCCCCTTAGCAACAGGATTATGAGCACAGATACCAAGACTAGCTTTTTATTTTTTTTCCCTAATGTGGGTTCTGAGAATGGAACCTAAAACTCAGTTCCTTTGGCTTGCTTGCTGTAACTAATGGAGCCATCTCTACAACCCTTGCTTATTTTCCCCTTTAATCTCCTTTGCTATGAAATTTCTCCCCAGTATGGTCTACCAGCGACTAAGAAGATTCCCCCAAAGTAGGCCAACAAGCAGCTGTCACAGATGAAGAAAATGCTTCTATTAAAGAAGAAATGAAAAACCATGTTCTACACCTTATCAGACTAGGAATTATGGCTGAGAAAGAAATGCTTATTGGCATGGCCAAGGCCTTAGCTCAGTTGCTGGGAATGTATTATGGGGAGGGTGCAGCTGAGGACTTACCAGTATTATTTGTCACACTTCAATAGGGTGATCTTTTCAAAACCTGGATATGACCATGTCATTCATCTGCTCTACAGTGCTTTCAAAATACTTTCCAAATCCCTCTCAGCTTATGAAGCCCAGAGCATCCATCCTTCACTGCACTAGGTTGCCTCCCTGCCTTCTACCCCAGGAAGTCTCTTCTAACCATCAGAGGCCATCTTCTCTCCTACCAACACACATTCGCATTTACTGACCTCCTCATCTGGATGGGCACCTTCTTTAGTTTGCTCATCCAATTGTCTTGGTTTTAGTGTTCTGGCCAAACTTCTCCAGGAATGGCCTCCAGGGAACTTTACACTCTCAGCTTGATCACTGGCCCTACTGGTGTGCTCTGCTCCTCTCCTCCAAGGCAGAAATGGCAGGTGTAATCTTCCTTCTGTTTAGAAGCAGTTGTCATTAAGGACTCTTGTACCACAGTGTCATATGCCCTCATCTGCCTTTTGCTGATCAGCCCTCCACTTACCTGCTTTCAAGTTCTACCCTGACACACAGTAGATCCTTGAGAAATGAACAAAGGGCTCCTTATCATGCAGCTCTAAGGAGCCAATGTGGGGGGAAAAAAGGAAAGCGTCTATGATATGGGAAAAGTGCCCTAAATTATTTGAAGAAAGCAGAAAGGTCAGCGACTCTCAGGTGGCATCCTGTCACCATCCCCTGCTCCAAGTTGGATCCTGGAGGTAATGTTCTAATGAATAGTAGAAATACTTAAAAATCTCAATAAACTCATGGAATTCTAGATATGCTAAGAGACCAAGAGCAGGAAGAAGCTTATGAAATGATGAAATACATGAAGAGAAAACAAACAATATAAAAGAGAGAAACCAGCATGGTCCATGGTTAGATATCATTTGTTTAAGCACATATGTGTAAACTAAAATCATCTTACACATGTACCCAGGTCTATGTACATGCATGAATATATAATGTATGTACCCATGTATATATGAACTAAAGCTAAAAAGAATCCTGGGTAGGTTTTTGTGAAATATTATTTAACCATTTAGAAAACACAGCTAAGTTGGGCCAGTGAGATGAGTCATCTAGTAAAGGTGACTGTCCCCAAGCCTGAAGGCCTGAGTTTGATCCCTGGGACCCACATAGTGGAAAGATGAACCAGCGGCTAAAAGTTGTCCTCCTACTGGTTATCCAGTACCAAATAGTCAGCCCTGAAAACATGCATACAAAGTGACATTATATGAACCAAGTATGGTATATTTAGGAATATATATGTATATACATATATTGATGCAATAACCATTAAGGAAAAAAGAAGCCATGGATTTGTAAAAAGAGCAAGGAGAAATATATGGTAAAGTTTAGAGGGAGGAAAGGGAAGGAATAAATGTTATAATTATATTAAAATCTCAAAAAGGAAAAAAAAAGAAATAAAAATTGTCCTCTGTCCTCCATACATTTAATGTGGTACTTGTATGTATGCACATATACAATGTACACATAAATCTAGCTTTTTGAATGAATAACAAATTAATGCATGGATACTAGTACAGAATGTGATAAGAACTATACATAAAGTTAACACCAGCATTTGCATAAATAAAAATAATATAAATCTATTCTATTCAGTGCATATAGATAGGGGCAACTAAGGAAAGTCTGCATGTTTATTTTAATATAGTACTAGTTTTAGTTCATTCTAGTAATGTACACAAGCACGTTGAAAATCTTGTCCACCCTTTACTCTTCTAAGGTCCTGGACTCAAGATTGGTGAGGTACCCTTGTCTTTCTCCTGCTTATATTTATAAAGTTATAATACATCAACGAAGAGAAATGTCACAGAAACCCTGGGAAGTTCTTAGAAAAATCCCCCAAACAAGTCACACTCTGAGTCAGGGCTTGTTAGCTCACAGGGCACGTGTGACAACAGCTGGAAACATCATGGTGCTGGCTGTGCAGGGGATGGGGTGTTGGCATAGAGTCTGGGAGGCTCCTGATCACCATACAGAGTGCAGGGGAACACCCACGACAAAGACTCAGCCAGTCCCCAATGTCCACAGAGCCAAAACAGGAGCATCTGCTCTTTGATGGTCTGATGATGGCCCTGGGTTGGGATGGAGAGTGTCAGAGGGCTCTCTAGTATACCTGCCACGACTGTGACCTATAGCTCCTAGGTCACTCCTAAACCCTTTTTGGAGGTCATTCTAGAGCCTGAGCAGATGACAGTTTAGTGCTGCATTTCTTTGATTCCTTTGAGCACATTGCTGCCAGAAGCAATGCTAGGCAAGCAGAGTTTAGTGTGGCTTCTGGTGGAGGACACACAATCCATCCCAGGGAGAGGTAGGAGTGGGAGGCATTCTGTCACCTCGCACAGTCAGTGAGCAAGAAGAGAAGGAATAGGACATGCACCTGGGCCAATTTCCTCATTTCAAACCTCAAGTCCTCCTCCCAGTGCCCCAGTTTCTCCAGCAAATCTCCTCCTTCAGAGGTTCCCATGAACTTCTCCAGTTGGACCACAATGTGGGGGGTAAAGTTGAAACACAGGAACCTGTACGGAACAGTTCGGATTCAAAACACAACAAGCACTCAGGTTGAATTGGTGAGGGCATATCTTAGGTTTATTGAGTTGTGGTATCTAAGGACCTCCTGTGGGACACATCTTTTCCTTCTTGATTTACCACATCAGCCTTTCTTGGGTCCACGTTTTGTCCTCCCTACATTTATCTGAAATACAGTCTACTTTAGAGTGGGAGGATCCAGGCACTCCCATTCCATTTCATCAGATATGGGTTACTTGCTCAGAGTTTGTTCATCATAATCTCATTAGCACATGTAAAAATGGAGGCTAAGAGAGGAGTCATTGCAGGTTCAACTCAACTTGATCAAATTGTACTGGTTGTTCTGAGTACAGAAACTTCCTCTCCCTCCTCATCTGTGTTGTTTCTCCAAGTGTGTGGTTAAGATGACAAATGACCTCTAGATTTTACTGTTAACATCTTCTAGTTATGTTATTCAAGCATAAACTAAAAATATCCTAAAACACATTTAACATCCAGCTGCTAATGACACCTACAAATATCCTACAATTTAATGAGCATTACACAGAACTAAAATACCCTAATACACGAGATTTCTCTTCTAATCATTCCATCTAGACTTTGGGAACTTTGACCTATAACTTGGAGAGAATTATTTCCACCAACTATCAGTTCCAAGAAGTGTTCTCAAATGGAAACACATTGAACATTTAAAAAAAAAATTATGTTTGTGTGTGCACATTTGTGGATACACATCCACCACAGCAAGCAGGTGGAGGTCAGAGGACAACTCACAGGACTTAGTTTTCTCCTTCCAGCATAGGAATTGTAGAGCTCCAACTCAAGCACTCAGGCTTGGCAGCAAATGCCTTTATCTTCTGAGTCACTCACTGGCTTGATGAGTAGTTTCTTTAATACAGGATGATAACTTGCACCCAATTCAATCATTCCAACCTTTATTGTCTTTGTTGTCTCTGGCATTTGAGAAGAGCACTTATTTGGACCACGTTGCTACCCATGTCTACATCTCTGAGAAGAATGGCCAGCAATAGAGAGAACAAGCCCCAGGACATCAGGGGAATTCTGATAACCCCACCTCCAGCTGTGCATTCCAAGACCTTTACCCTTTATGCAGCAAACAGAACAAAGACCGTTGAAGTTTTACTTTCAAAACAGAACCTAAAGTTCCCTTTGAGGAGGCAACATAAAATTGCTGTCATAAAACTGGGAGAAGGTCGCTAGTGAGAATTTACTAAATGGTATCACTAATTAAATATGGCACTTTGGAATTAATTGACAGCCTGCACTTAAGAATATAATTGCATATTAATCAACCATTTGTAGACAAAAGTTCAATGCTATTTATTATATGAGGATAAAACTTTTACCCCCCCAATTTTCAAAGCTAGTGATGCCACTCTGTTCCTTAATTCATCTCCAGAAATAAATCTACTGTATTTGTGTTTGAGGCGCCCCAGTGAATAAATAAGCAGGGGTTTCCAAGGGGAGCAACACCCAGGGATTTATCTTGAAAAGAGCAATTGCAGACATATGTCATATGTCATTACTGGAGAGTTGGCGACAGTGTTATTCATTATGTGGTTTCAGAGGGTTCTAAATTAGAGGAATGGATTATTGGAAGTGGATGATTTCCCAAGATTGCTCCTTAATAGTGACTAAGGGGCTGGTGTTGCTCACATTTGCAATGAAAATGGGGCCAAAACCCAGCAGCAGTTGATGGAAATGAAATGTAAGGCCCGTTGGGTATCGACTTGAGATGCTGCCTAATTGTACTTCTCCTGCTTGGTTTAAATGTCCCGAGGTCTCAAAGGTTGAGGGAGTCCCAGAAACCGCAGAGGCAATGAAGAGAGAGGGCTCCTAGGTCCTTTACCTCTGAGCTCCTTCTGGCCTCCTTGCTGCAGTGAGTACACACAGAAGTCATTACTTTGCCAACAAAACAAGGAAAGAAATTTCTCCAGAAGACCTTTCCCATTGCTGGGAACACTGTGCCTTCATCCCTTGTGGAATAGTCCTGATCTCTTATGAGTGACCTCGACTACCCGCTAAATGAGTAGCCTGATGCTGTGTTCATCATACAGCCATTGCAGAGTCCTATTCCCTACTAGGTGCTGATGCTCAATTGAGAATCAAGCCAACATCAAGGCTGTTCTGGCTGTCCAACAATCTCTAGGAAATCTGTCATCTCTACCTTGCTAGGGCTGGGGTCACCATGCCCATTGTCTCATGTGGCAAGGGCTGTGTCCTCTTAGTCCCCTCAAGACTTATTTCAACAGCCACATAATTAGACCACCTTTTTGCTTCCAATCATGCACCCTGTCAGTTTCATGATTATTTACATGCATTGCACCTGTCCCTCTCGAAGGGCTATGCCCTAGAATCAGGAATTTTTTACCATCAGCATCTTTACTTTATTGCATACTCAATAATTATTTGTTGTTTGTGGATAAGGAAAGTATAAGGCAAAGAAACAGAAGGAGACCATAAAGAGAAAGACTTATTATGGATTGAAGGTTCAGGAAAAAGCTTGTTAAACTGACTCCGAACATAATGAGTGCATAGGAGGCATATAGGAAGAAGCCAGAAGAGATAGTACAGACAAGATATAAGCACAGGTTGAGGAGGCAAAATTGATGAATGGAATTCAATGACAGGTGAGTATGTCTGGGTTCTCATTGGATAAGGGGAGGACAATGCAGGAAAAGGCTGCGGAAATCCGCTTTGCAGCCCAGAGTTTTGCCAATCCAACCTTGCATGCCACTGGAAGAATTCAAAGGTTTAGAGAGGCAGGGCCTAGCACCACCTTTGACAGGATTTCTTGTGTTCCTAGGAGAGGAGTTGTTTGGAAGGAAGAGGAAAAGGATACTCACAACATTGTCTGCATAGGGTGGAGCTATTAGGACCTTTGAGATATGAATGAATTCATGGGCAGTGAAGAACAGCAGACTATGTGTTTGCTTATTTGTTAGACATGGTCACAGGTGACCCAGAGAAACTTTAAAATCCTTATGTCCTGGAGCAAGACCTTGAACTCCAGATCTTCCTGCCTTACCTCAGGAGTTCTGGGGTTGCAAGTATGCAATACCATGTTCAGTTCATGCATTGTTGAGAATGGTACCTCGAGCTATGTGCATGCTAGGCAAATACTCTATTTTCTGAGCCATGTCTGCATCCATCTATCTATCTATCTATCTATCTATCTATCTATCTATCTATCTATCTATCTATCTATCTACCTACCCACCTATCTATCTATCTATCTATCTATCTATCTATCTATCTATCTATCTATCCATCCATCTATCTGGTGGTTTCTTATAAGAATCCTTGCTGAACAAGGAAGATTTTTGAGGCAAGTATAGACAGTATGTTGTTCCTCATTGTTAGTTCCTGATCTTCTTGTCTAAAGCAGGAATATTCTTCTCCATTGTGTGAGTACTAACAAGAGGCAGCTGTACAGTATGCTGGTCACCCTGACTCTTAGATTCACACTTTTAGGGTGCTTGCTGAGTTTGTGCATGCGGAAAACAAAATTCTCTTTGAACAATTAACTCAAAACCTAGACCATCATATGGGAATATCTCCACCATGGAACAAGTTCCATCAAGGCAAGCTGTTATAGGACTGTCATCCTGTACATGTCCAGCTTTCAAAGTTCAGGGTGAGTCTGCTTGCATGTATACACAAGGCTCATTAATAACATCATCTACATAATTAGAATAGGAAACAAATTTGGGCTTGTTTTAAGCAAAATTATTCAAGCTTCAGTGTCAGAAAGACTTTCAGAACTTAGTGGCTTTATGATGTTAAGGTATGTAGGTGCATATCTGTGTCTACACGCATGAGTGTGAAGTCTGGACAACTCTATTCTTATCTGTGTCTATACACATGAGTGTGAAGCCTGTACAACTCTATTCTTCTCTGTGTCCTCACACTTGAGAGTGTGAAGCATGGACAACTCTATTCTTATATGTGTCCTTACACTTGAAAGTGTGAAGCGTGGACAACTCTGTTCTACAGTGTGATACAGTCTCCAGGCTCCTTCCATTTCTGCACTGATGGTGTAGAGAATATTCTGATTTAGGTCTGATGGAATGCAGCAATACTCATCTACTTTTAACACTGTGCCAGAAAGCAATCCCCCAATTACTCCTAAATCCAAAGGGAGACACAAAAATAAACTATATGAAGAAAAAATAAGTTTGGTGCTCTTTGTCATTTTGACACTGTTGAAGGGGGATCTCAGAGTAGTTTTAATTTGCATCTATCTGAAGGCAAAGGATGTTGAACACCTTTAAATTACTGATCAGATGTTTGTATTTCATCTCTTAAGAACCACCTGCTTAGTTCAGTGGCCCATTTGTTTATCAGCAGAGAGTTTTGCTTAATTTTTACAGTTTGGTTTATATTCTAGATATCGACTACTTTGTCTGAAGGATAGCTGGGCAAGGTTGGCTGCCATTCTGTAGGTTGTGTAATCCAGGCTCAGAAGGTCAAATACTTCACATTGTCTCTTGTACATAGACTTAGCTTCTAACTGTTAAATGTGTGTATCTAGAATGATTTAAGCTTGAGTAAAAGCCAACAAATTAGAAAGGAGCCCATGAGATGGAAATAAAAAGGGAGGTCAAGAGACTGAGTGAGGGACTAGAATGGTTAATATAACACAGGAATATGAAAACAGAAGGAGAAATCCAAGAGCAAAAGGTACAGGGTGAAGAGAGGGCAGGAAGAGGGGCAAGGAGCAATTGGAAGTGTAGAGTGAACAAAGCTGAGTATGTAAGAAAATGACACAAGGGAACCTATCCCCTTATAAGTTCATTTAAAGAAACTAAAATGAAGAAATTGCGCAAGCAGGGGGGCTCTGTCACAGAACACTCTCTATATAAACATGAGAAGACCTCAGATTCCTTTTCCTTTTCCTTCATTGATGATATCTAGTGACTAAACTAGTTCACACGTTCCTGGGTATGCTTTCTGTTCTCATTATTTCTGAAAAAAAGAGAAGTCAATTGTTAACTTCCCATCAGAGCTCCTTAGAATTTCTTTTACCAACAAGATAGTTAAGAATTTGGGGGCTCTTTGGTTGAGTGAAGCTACAGAGAGAAAGCAGGCTTTCGAGTCTGGAGCTGAAACAAGGCTGTAACCAAGGAAATCAGAAACTCCAGACGGTCTTAGCTGTGTTTTGATACATTTCCCCAAAACCCCTAGTTTGTTTGGGAATGTTGTTTGGTACTTGGCAGAGGTGGCTTGCTTTCCCTTCAAACCAGCATCATTTCAAGTCTGCCTTCTGGGTGAGCTAGCTTTAGGATGGGAAGGTAGTGGTGACTCCAAACAGGAATCTGGTGACTGGAAAAATGTTCATCTTTGAAGACCTGCCTTCATAGCTTTCCAGCTTGCTCACTCTCTTTCTTGCTCCCAGTGGACTATTTCTTTTTGTGTCTCTAACTTGTCCTGTGTAGATTCTGATGGCTTCTTTGCTCTTGCAATATTTTTCTGTATCTGTTTTCTTATTTGAAATATAAAAGGAGGGTGATGGAGAGATAGTTCAACAGTTCAGGGTACTGACTGCTCTTCCAGAGGACTTAGCTTTGATTCCAAGCACCCATGGTGGCTCACAAACATATTTAACTCTTGTCTCATGGGATCTGACATCAGCTTCTGGCTTCTATGGGCACCATGGTGCATAGATAAAATACACATACATATGAAAAAAATGTACATAAAAATTACTGTAATAAAATAGCTGTTCACTGCATAACATTCAGAATTTCAATATTTTATGTGTATATATACATGAGTATAGTGTGTGGAGGACTTCAGATGTCATTCCTCAGACACTGCTCCTCCTAGTTTTGGGGGACAAGATGTGATGTTAAATTTCAATTTTCAGCTTGATGAGATCTAAAATCACCAGAGAGATGCTTCCCCAGGCATGTCTGGGGGAGTTATCTTGATTACATTAGCTGAGGTATAAAGACCTACCTACTGTGGATGGCACCATTCCCAGGGCTGACATCCTACCCTGTATCAAAAAGAAAAATTGATCTGAACATTGGCATTCAGCACTCTGTTTCTCTGATACAATGTAACCAGCTGCTTCAAGCTTCTGCTGCTGGACTCCCTCACTATAATGGACTGTAACTTTGAAATGTAAGCCCAAATAACTCCTTTCTCCATCGTGAACCTCCACTGTCAAGCAGATGGCTATAATAAAAAGATGGGACAGTGGCTGTACAGATGGATTGGTGACCCTCTTCGCTTTGTACAGATAAGCCTGCATTTGGACAAGCTACCAGGGAAAAACTTCTGAAACAAAGCCTTATGAGGAACCTATTTTTCCAGACACCAGATTCTGGTTTGGAGTCACCAGTATCATCCCATCCTAAAGCTAGCTCACCCAGAAGGCGGACTTGAAATGATGCTGGCTGGAAGAGAAAGCAAGCCACCTCTGCCAAGGACCAAATGGCACCCCCAAACAGACCAGGGGATCTTGTTAACAGCAACAGAGAAAGCAGCCCATCTCCACTGTCTCTCATTGTTAGGTCTAGAGCTCACTGACTAGGCTGGGCTGTCTGGGCAACTTGTTCTGTAGATCCTTCTGCCTCTGCTTCCCCAGGGCTGACGTTTCAAGCATGTACCCAATGCCTGACATTTTTATGTCAGTTCTGGGAATTAGAATCAAATTCTTGTGTTTGTACTGCAAGAACTTTAAGCTGTATCTCAAGCCCCACATATTTTTTAAAAACCAAGAGCAAATCATGTGTGATTTCATGCTGTGGGTTCTGTCTTTAGACTGGGAGCATGACAAATATAGACATCATCATCATGAACCTCCCTGTCAAGTAAATAGAGAGCCATAACTTGGCACAGATGATTTTGCATATAGAATAAACACAGGACAATGCAAGGGTGAGTTGCCAGTGACAAACATTGGTTAGCATCAGTCAAAGAAGAATTGGGACCAGAATTCCTTACTTTTAAAGACTTCTTTGGAGAATTTGTTTGCCTGGGTTTAAATTAGATAACTAAGGTTAGATGATACTTCCTGATGTGTGAACTGTAATCTCAATGCTTCTTCTTAATTCCTCTTTATTGGGGGCAGGGATTCAAGACAGGGTTTCTCTGGGTAGTCCTGGCTGTCCTGGGACTCGCTGTGTAAACCAGTGTGCACTTGAATTCACAAAGATCTGCTTGCCTCTGCCTCCCGAGTGCAGTGATTAAAGGCATGTGCCACCATGCCTGGGTATTTTTTCTTAATTCTTTTTATCAACCCCATTAGCTTCCATCATTCCCTTCCCTATTTCACTCAAACTCATCTTTCTAGAAAGTCTCCCTCCTCTTTTCACGTTCCTCTATGTGGCTCAATGAGTTTAAGTAGTGTTGCTTGTGTGTGTGTGTGTGTGTGTGTGTGTGTGTGTGTGTGTGTGTCTGTCTGTCTGTCTGTCTGTCAGGGGAGATGTGGTTTACTAGACAATGGGGAACTTTTAGTGGCTATACCAGTAAAGAAAATGACTACTTATTTCCAAGGCCAGTATTCCTTGGGAGGAGGGATAATGTCATGAGCCCTACCACCACTCAGGAGGAAGTAATAAGGACTCAGGACTCTGTCCTGGCTACTTTTGTTGTTGCTTTGGGTTCGGTTATTGGTTTTTATTGTTGTTGTTGTTGTTGAGACAAGGTTTCTCTGTGTAGATCTAGCTGTCCTGGAACTCACTCTGTAGACCAGGCTGGCCTTGAACTCACAGAGATCCACCAGCTGGCCTCAGCCTCCCTGAGTACTGGGATTAAAGTCATGTGCCACCACCACCTGGCTGTCCTGGCTACTTTAAAGTCAACTTGACATAAACTAGAGTCATCTGAAATGAGGGGACCTCAAATGAGAAAATGTTTCTATAAGATCCAGCCATAGGCTATTTTCTTAAGAAGTGATTGATGCAGAGGACCCAGAGCATTGTGGATGGTGTTTTCCCCAGGCTGGTGGTCCTAAATTCTATGAGAATTTAGGCTGAGCAAGCCAGTAAGCAGCATCCTTCATGGCCTCGACATCAGCTTCTGCCTCCAGGTTCCTGCCTTTGTTTGAGTGTCTGTCCTGACTTCCCTCACTGATGAGCTGTTACCCAGAAGTGTAAGCTGGAATAAATCCATGCTTTGTCTTGACAATTTGTCCCAGCAATAGTAACGGTCACTGGGACAGGCTCCATCTTGTGCCCATGACCACAGCTATGGTGAGTTTATGAGTATGAGTGCCACACCATATCTAGAAGACATTTTTGTTCAGCAGGCTTCCCTGGCCTCCACTTCTGCATTCTGACTGCCCCTCTTCCACAATGTTTCCTGAGCCCAGCGTCAGTGTTTCAGTATGACAGAGTGTGTTCCTCATTCATACAAATGTGCCACAGGGCTCTGCCATAGAGACACTGAAGGCAGAGGCAGTTTCTCCTTTGTACCTGTGGTGTCTAAGCTGAACCTTCAGTGAAAGGAAAGGCCCTTGGAGGCTCTTAGGCTTCCAACTATGAAGCAGCTCCTGCCGAGGACTGACTAAGCATCCAGGCTCCCGAATTTTCAGAAGCCTTTTGAGTAACCCAGAATGGCAGAAGAAGCAGACTTACATGGACACTGGGGTGCCTGCCAGTGTGGAGACAGGCTGATAAAAAATGGTTTCTCCTGCCTCAGAGGCAGAATGATTTTCATAATCTTGGTCAGGTTCTCAACTTCTCTCGGCCCCTCTTGCCTCCGTGATGATTGAGAAGAATATTCACGTTCTAGCTCCATTCTGCGGCTGTGCCAAACACCAGGACAGAAAGCAGCTCCCAGGAGGAAAGACTGACTGAAACTTATGGATCGCTGTCTACAATTGCAGGAAGTGAGGACAAGATCTCAAGCAGGAACTTGGAGGCAGGTCTGCTTCCTATTCCATCACAGGATTACATCCAATCATGGCACTCACATGACTTGCTCGCTCGCTTGCTGGGATGTGGGACAACTCATGCTCAGCTAGCTTTCTTACAGGATGACCTGACTAGAAACAGTACCACCCACAGTGTGCGGGCTCTCCTGCTTCATTTCGCAGTCAACACAATCTCCCACAGGCCTGTCCACAGGCCCATTTGATCTAGACAGCTCCTTAACTGAGTCCTCTCAGATGACTCTAGGCTGTGTCAAGTTGATAATTAAAGTTAACCAAGATAGTTAATTAAACAATACACTGATTTCTGAACCTGGGCATCGTCTTAGTTCAGTAAATATTGGTTATTTTTAAATGCCTGTCAATACATAAATTCCTGAGCAGCATCACCTGGTTATCATGATTTACAGTGCCAATGGGAGTAACCCATCTTCTTTGCATCCTCAAACTCCCTAAATTAGAGACACACAGATCCATATATCTGCAAAGTTTATATGTGCACTTTGTTTTTGTAAGAAAACAAGGTGGGGGCTGGAGAGATGGCTCAGGGGTTAAGAACACTGGCTGTTCTTCCAGAGGTCCTGAGTTCAATTCCCAGCACCCATACGGTGACTCACAAACATCTGTAATGATATCTGGCGCCCTCTACTGGCCTGTAGGGATACATGCAAACAAAACACTGTTTACATAATAAATAAATCTTTAAAAAAGAAAGAAAGAAAGAGAGAGAGAGAGAGAGAGAGAGAGAGAGAGAGAGAGAGAGAGAGAGAGAGAGAGAGAGAAAGAAAGAAAGAAAGAAAGAAAGAAAGAAAGAAAGAAAGAAAGAAAGAAAGAAAGAAAGGAAATGAGGTGGGTGCATATCCATCATTTGCAACATGTTTGTCCCAGTCTGAAAATGATTGCTGCCTTTGCCATCATTAACACCATTGACAGTCTCTCCACAGAAAGGCTGAGGCTGCATTCTTGGCAGCACTGTGCTGTTGAGACATCGACAGACTCAATAAATGCCCTGAAATTTAACATGCGTCTGCTGTCTGCTGAGCAGCTCTGGGCACAAATAGGTTTCTTTTATTATGGACAGAAAGGCCAAGTGAAATTTTAATCAGACAGACAAGGAAGGTATCTGAGAACACTGAAATGCCAGCCCTGCTGGTATTTCCACAATATTGAACTTGTCTTCTGGGGGCCTTTGTGGCTATTTCAATTAGCTGTGAGACACATCGCCTATGTTTTCACAAATTCTCCTCTTTTTAATTAAGCTACTGTTCATTGGGATGTTAGAAGGCAAATGATTCTTCTTGTAATACACAGAGTGCCGAAGAGGAAATTAAACAGTTGAAACGTTCGGATTTAGAAAGTACACTGTTATTGCAATCTTCATGCATAAGGCCGGGCTCACGGCACTCTTCTTACTCAGCCTCTGGAGTCTCACCCTCCCTCACCTAAGCCTTTTGGTTCCAAGGATGACAAATACGGAATAGTATACTAAAACTATAGCAAAAACCATGAGCTAAACAAACATGCTTTAAAATGGAAATATTATTTAAAATTAAAATATTATTATCAGCATTATTAAACTTACCCATTTGCTCCTTAGTGAGTTTATTTTTCTTGAAAATAACAAAGCACCAGATTGCATGCTTGAAAGCACTGAAAATCATTTGAAATGTTGGAGTAAAGGTAGATCTATCATCATTTCATCTAAAGCTTTGGCAAATTATGAGTAATATTGGGTACATTGAAAGATATCCCTAAAATAAAAGATAACTCTAGCATGGGAGGGTCTATAGGGTCATCTCTGACAACCATGTTTCCCCCTTTCTCAATCTATTTGTCAATTCAAGCATCCACCCACCTATCCATCCATGTTTCCATCTCCCCAACCACCCATTTATCCACCCATATATCCAACCATTATCATTCACTAGTTGGTCTCTATATTTATGGGTTCCTACAATCATTTGTCCATTACTCCATTAAATTCAGAGTGTAAATTAAAGTCTTCCTTAAAGTATAATCAATATGACAATCAGTGCCTTTGAAATACTTCTATTAAATTTGAATGTTGAAATTCTGACCATCTAGATAATAATATAGGGAGGTGAGGTCTGTAGGAGAAAACTGGGACAGGATGGAACCTGATGAGCAGGACCAGTGCTGTTCACATGGAAATTCAATCGACCCTTCAGCGATTTTATCAACTGAAGTAAAGTTAGAAGACTAAACGACTATGGGAAAGTGGACCAACACCTTAAACTTGGTTTCCAGTTCAGAAGTGTACTAATAACTCCCCCTCTTAACAAGGTTCCCCTGGCTGTGGTATTTTGCTGGAGTGGCCTAAAGAGACTATACCAGTGATTATTAAAATGTATAATTATAGCACACTGCCCATAATGCTTTACTTCTGATGGGAATCCCTGGGGAGATTTGAGCACAACACTAAACTTTGTTTATATTCTTGAGGATTAAGTCTGCAAACATGTATTTCCTTGAAAAGAATCAGTCAAGAATGTTCTTGAGGGAAGGGCCAAAAGTAAAAGTCAAGGGGATTTCATTGACTTCTTGTTTTATATATTTTTAGAAGAATTTTGTTTGCTTGAAGGTGAAGCTCCCATGGAGTCTGAGTGGAATCATGGAGTCAGTAATTCTGAAGTTCCCAGTGCATTACTGAACCATCTAGCCTCTGGCTAAGGAGGCAAGTCTTACTCAGGCAGGCTTCTTTTGCTGCCAGCTGTCCACCCACAGTTCCAGGGCTAATTTTACTCTCAAAACGCTCACTGATGCTTTTGCTTCCTGCTGATTCCTGACTAGTCAGGAACATCTTGGTTCTTGGGGGCATACAGTTGAGGGAACATCAGGACACATGTGTCCTCCAGGAAGAGGAAGGCATTGCATCTTCACCCACCTGGGCATAGCAACTGCAGTATTGCCTTCCAAAGTGATCCTCACCACGTTCCTTTGAATGGCAGTTGAGGAGAGTTTGGTAGTTTGGTATGATTATACTTAGATATTGGAACATTGGCTGTTTGAGTTATCTCTACTAGAATAAGACATGGTATTATGGATACCAACAACATTTTTTGTATATGAATCTCTCTCTCTCTCTCTCTCTCTCTCTCTCTCTCTCTCTCTCTCTCTCTCTCTCTCTGTGTGTGTGTGTGTGTGTGTGTGTGTGTGTATGTCTGTGTTATGTGTATGTGAAAATCTTGGTATCATTCTTTTTGGTGCTAATCACTCTTTCCTTTCTTGTTTTACTTTTGGGGGACAGGGTTTCTCACTGGCCCTTATCTTGCCAAATAGACAGGGTTCACTAGTCAGGGAGCCCCACTTCTCTCTGCCTCATCAACACTGACATTATAGGTACACATTAATCACACTAAGATTTATATTTTTAACATGGCTTCTGGCAATCTAACTTAAATCTTCATATTTGCAAGTCAAATGCTCTACTAAATGACCTATCTCTGCAGCCTCACAATTGTTTTGTAACAAAATGCATATACTTCTCTCTCTCAATTATTATGTCACAGTCAGAGATTCAATGGTAGGCCCATGTTTGAAAAGATAAAAACTTTCTACATTGATTTAGAAAAATATTTTCTCTTCCTGTCATCCACCCACTTGGTAGTTATTCATTGTTTAGGACAACTACACAGACTTTGTTTCATATGTTTACAAACATGAGTATTTATCAGTGTATGTATGTGTGTGTATGTACTTTTGTATACCTATGTATATGTGTGTCTATGTATATGTGTGTGTTTAGAAGAAAATGAGAAAATGACTTTCTGTTTTGTGCTTTCAACTTGATGAATGTCACAGCTTTTGCATGCAGGTGTACACAAGTATTTTTTTCAAGTTGAGTGGCCTTGCAATATTCATGGCATGGCCACTCTGTGCGTCTCTGAATCAGCCTGCTTCTAATGGGAATTCAGGTGGCTTCACACTAATTTTTAATAAGATTTTATTTTCATTTTAATTATGTGTATATTCACAAGAGTGCAGGTCCCCACAGAGGCTAGCTGAGAGCATCAGATACCCTGGAGCTGGAGTTATAAATAGTTGTTGAGCTATGTGGGTGCTAGAACCAAACTCAGGTGAATCTTCTAGAAAATCAGCAAGCACTATTAACTGCTAAACCATATCTCTAGCCTCCCATTGTTGCTTCTTCAACACATTGGGAACACACTCTTTAAACATGATTCTCTAAGCATCGTGGGGAAAAATCACCAAAATACTCTGTTACCTCCTACAAATCACAGGCTTGCTTAGTCACAATGTGAACTCACACTTCCATGTGGTGTATTGTCATCTCCTTGAACCCTCTTCACATTCTGCCCACTGAAGCACCTCTCCATTTCTCTCTCTCTCCCAGCACATCTTCCCTTGATGATGGGTTTCTCTTTCTTCTTTCTCTGTCCTTCCAATTCCTTTTCTCTGGCTTCTGGAGGATTCACTCATAAACCATTTGTTTTATTTTCTAGGGTGTTATTGCTCACACCCATTTGGTGACTATCCTCCTTCTGTTTGTGACAGTTTTATAGATCTGCCAGGATCTTTGCAGGGTTCTTTTCTCTGTCATGGTCATGTACCTCCTTCCTCAGCCCCACTCCTTCTCACAGACATTATTTATCAGGCCCTAGAACAAGCAAGGTTCTTCGATGTTTCAAAGCCCCCATTTTCCCCATTGCTGGGATAGTTTCCCAGATATGTTGACTGTTCCTTCTCATTTCTCTTATTTTGCAACAACATCATTGCCCGAGAGGCAAGCAGAACCCTCTTATGGCAGTAGTATCTTATCTTCAGTCTTTAGTCAGTATTAGCCACATTTGTTTCCTAAACCACATAGTGTCTGTCATATGTGACATTACATGTTTCTCTCCAACAAACAGACACACTCCCTAAAAGTATCATCCAGAGTTCTTTAGAATAGTACTGACGCTCTACACACACACACACACACACACACACACACACACACACACATACACACACACTCACACATATCTATATCTATATATGTATATTACAAAGAAGACTTACTAAATTGGCTTATATGCTACAACAATGGCTGTCTTCACTCTGGAAAGGCTGAGAGCTTGGTGGTTGCTCAATCCACTAGGCTCAATGTTTAAGCAGTCCCAATCTGGCTGAAGACCTAGAGGATTTCTGGAGATCCACTGATCTCCAGTACAGGCTGGAAGGCCACAAAATGGTTCTGATTTCAGGGAAAGAAAGTGAAAGAATGCATCATCATTGTCATCATCGGCAGCAGCAGCAGCAGGAAGAGGAGGAGGATAGAAGCACTCACTAGCAAGAAGTGAAAACAAGTGCACAAGTAGAATTGCTTTTTCCTCCAAACTCCTTCTATCTGGGCTGCCAAAGGTGTGCCCACTCTCGGGGAGAGTAACCCCAGTTTGGTTAATAATCCCTAGAAATTCCCTCACATACCTACCTGGAGGTGCATTTCTGCGTTGATTCCAGATCCAATCACATTATCAATTAAGACTAATCACCACAGAGCAGGAGAGATGGCCAGATGTGTGACAGCGCTTGCTCTGAGTCTGAGCCCTTGGCACCCATGTAAAATCTTAGACATGGATGACTGTGCCTGTCACCCCAGCACTGGGACTGGGGTGGATAAACAGATCACCAGGGCTCACTGACTAACAGTTAGACTAGCCAAAACAGCTTGTGGTTCCGTGAGAGAAGCTGTATCAAGGTAGTAAGGTAAAAACTGGTGATGAAGAGACCAGAAGTTCTGCTCTGGCCTCTGTGTGTGGACACACAGGTGCACACACTTGCATCCTCATCAGCTAGTGCATGCAGATGATTCACCTATACTACACACACTCACACCGAATAACACTTACCACACTACACAAAGAGAAACAACCCCCACACAAATGTTTTCTTAAAAACAATGGAAAACAGTCACACTGAGAGTGAAACCTCTGGGTTCCATGCTTCTGTCAAACCCACTGACATAAGCAAAATAAATGGTTACATACACATAAGTACCTGTTGAAGAATGAAGTAAGAGAATGGACCGTGGCTCTGAGTCTTCCTGGCATCATTACTATCAATTAGGCAAGTAGGTCCTATGCTCCTTTACTCCATGTTGTTTAGTGGGTGTGCAAACTGCACCCATTTGTCAACTCAAGGTGGCCCCACCAAAGCAAAATGCACTGTTTCAACCTTCCCTCATCAGGAGCTGGAGATGCTGTGTATTCTCTCAGAAGTGTGCAGGGTCATAACGGGGGCAGGGGAGGGTAGGAAATACAGCCATGGTGAGCTGAAAAGGAAGCACACACCTTTAGCAAAGAACAGATGTAGCTTTTCTGAGAGTTGCTGTGTGGGAAAGTGGAGGCCGGGTGGGGATGTCTGAAAGACCTTTGGCCCCATGAATCATGGACTGGGGAAGCAGTGTAGCATCTGCAGATGTCAAATGACCAATAAAACTTCATGAGTGTTCATGCTCACTGGGATCCCAGAGAACAAGGCTGAACTTGTGGCACGAGCTGCTAACACAATTAGGCCATTTGTCTTTGCGAAGAGATGGCCATTTCCTTATTTTTTTATTTATTAATTTGTAAGAAGCAGTTTTAAGATGCAGTGCAAACCTGGACAACATGTTCATAAGTTCTACGAAAACCTGGAAGAAATTACACAGGGAACAGTTGCCTCTAAAGTACCTAGGGCAAAGTGGAGTGATGGCAAACAGTTCTGAGAGAGGCTGTCTTCTCAGATCTATGAAACAAAGCAATTTCCTTTTAGAGATCACTCATTTATGTGTGGGTGTATATATATTTATATGGTGTATAAGCACATGTATATGTATGTGTGTAGCTATAACCTCAAGTATAGTTCCTTGTGTTTTGAGACAGTGTCTGTCACTAACAATTAGTCTAGGCTAACTGGCCAGTGAGCCCCAATGATCCTCCTGTCTCTACCTCCCCTTCCATTCCAGTGCTGAGATTTTAAGTTTATACCACTATGCCCAGGTTTTTCATGAATGCTGAAGATTGAACTCACTTCCACATGCTTGGATGGCAGATTACTTTTACTGAATTTGAGTTAGCTACCTAGACACCAGTTTCTTGTTGGTTGATGGTTGGTTGGTTTTAACATTTTCATTGAAGGAAAAAATGAGTTCCCAATCATGAACCTACAGATAGATTGGTTTTCTGCCTCTCAGATATGATTAATTTTTGTATACCTTTGTTATTCCTCAACCATAATCATTCATAGATGGCTCAACCATATCTGTTTCATAGCTGTTAAATGTGGCAACTTAAGTGTCCTCTTTCAAGGCTGTACTATCATTCTCTATTACATCATTCCACCCTTATATGACAAATAATCTGTCTTTCATGCTCCTCTGTATCATCTGGGAATGATCATCTAAGTCTGATCACAGTCCATATGCTCTCTCTGATGGTGTGGAGCCAGAAAGATGTTGCTCATCAATCCTTGGTTAAGAGTGGAGTCTGGGGGAGGGGTTAAAAAAAGTGGAGTTTGTTCCATGGGGACTTGTTCTGATGTCCAGCTTGAGGAAGCAGCTCTTCACTAGTGATGCTTTTGCACCATCAAAGTGTCCATGGTGAAGCGGAGACAGAGCACGTGAGCCAGAATCCTACCACTGTGGGCCTTTGTTTTCTAATCAAAACAATTTCCATTGTTGCTGACAAAGTTGAGGTGTAGGCAAGTACATTTTCTGCCATCAGGTGCAAAGCAACACATGTTGAGGCATGGATACGAGGACATGAAGACTTCAAACTGCCTTGATGTCTCCTTGCCTCCTCCTTGCTGCAGGAGCTCATATGCCTCCCAAACAACAGCTTGGAGTAACTAAGAAATTAATCACACTGAAAACTACCAACGTGATCAGCCTTTGTTTTACAGTGGTCTTGGCTGCTTCATGATTAATGAAAACTTCATAATAGGATTTTTTTTCTGTGGAAATTGCAGAGGCTGGATTATGTTTCCTAGAGACAAGAAGTGCCTTATCTGGGCCTTCGTGACACAGAAGTAAGCTGCCTGTCTTAGGGTGTCTACTGCTGTGAAGAGACAGCAGGACCACGGCAACTGTTATAAAGGAAAAGGTTTAATTGGAGCTGGCTCACAGTTTCAGAGGTTTAGTCCATTATCATCATGGCAGGAAGCATGGTAGTATGAAGGCAGACATGGTGCTGGAGAAAAAGCTGAGAATTCTATATCATGATCAAGAGGTAACAGTAAATGAACTGTCTTACTAGGAATGTCTTAAGCATATATGAGACCTCAAAGCACACCTCGACAGTGACATACCTCCTCCAGCAAGGCCACACCTCCTAATAATATCACTCACTACAGGCCAAGCATCCAAACACACAAGTCTTTGGGGGCCTTACCTATTCAAACCACCATACTGCCATTGGTGAAGTATGGAGACCTTGAACCCTAAGAAGTCAGCTCACAGTTGCAGCTCACCATGATCCTATGGAAAGTTGGCACATGTGGCCAGACCTTCTAAGGAATATAGCATCTATGATTTGGGGTATACAATTTATAATATTTGAATATTGGTCACTAAAGCAAAAGTTCCCCAAATTACTTTTCATGCAAACAATTTCTGTTAGGCACTCACAGTCCTCAGATACAAGATAACCATACTAAATAACTATGCTAAATGCAGTGTCTGCTGTATTAAATGCTATTGGTTAAATATGGACAGGTGGGTAGGTGGATAGACAGATATAATAAATGAGTGGATAGATGTATAGGTAACAGTGGTGGGTGTGTAGGTGGATATATGGGTAGAGATAGATGGATGTCATTTTTTTTTTTTTGTCTTTTTTTTTCCAGAGCTGAGGACCGAACCCAGGGCCTTGTGCTTGCTAGGCAAGTGCTCTATCACTGAGCTAAATCCCCAACCCCAGATGGATGTCTGGATGGATAGATGGGTCTATTCTTGAATGGAGAAATGGGTAGCTCCTACATATAACTAATTATTGCAATCATGGTGGCTTCTAGCAATAGAAACATGTTCTCTTATAGTCCTTGTGGACAGAAGTCTGTAGTCATTGTTACTTGTCTTCGGTCAAAGTACTGGTAGGGCTGCACACTCTGTTCTCTGGGTTGTTGTTTGACAGAAGTTTCTGCCACTGAAATCCCATAGTCTTCTCTTCCATGTTTGTCTCCATGGCTTATACAGACCATTGCGCTTGTCTGTAGGGCAACCTAATTAATCAAGGATATTTTCCCATCTAAAGAAATCCAGCCACATTTTCCCTATAACATTTAGAGGCTCCAGGAAAGGGAACCTGATGTCTTTGGGTGGCCATTTCCCAGAATTCCACAGTAAGTGTGAGAGCAGCCTTTAAGTAGGGAACAATTCCTTTGCTAGAAAATTAGCTGTTCAGATGACCTACATTCTACAAACTAGCTGTCCAGGAGAAATGAATGTTGGGACACCCCAGCGCAGGTGCAGTACATGCTGGGACCTCGATGCCCACATACAGTTCATACATGAATCAGCTGTCTGGCTGAAGCACAGAGTAGGAACTAGCTGTGAAGAAGAGGTGCATGCTGGGAACTAGCTGTCTAGGTGAGTTACATGGTAGGAACTAGATGTACAAAAGAGGTGCATGCTGGGAACTAGTTGTGGAAGAGAGGTGTATGCCTAGTACTTGCTATGTAGAAGTGAATGGCACTGGTGCAGGCCTGATATCAGGATATCACGTAAGAATGTGACCCCACTTGCTAATTATCTCATTGGTTTAATTGGCATGACTGGGCCCAACCAGCTTCTTGGCAGACAGTCTGAGGAAAGCCTACAGTGCTCTCCCTAAGACAACCTTTTTTATCTCTCCATTTCTATTCCTTAACAATGTGTGATCTTGGGGAAAATATTTCATTTCTTTGCTCAGTTTCCCTCTTTTGCAAAAAGGGGGGTAATTTAATAGAATTTAACTTTCAAGGCTCTGAGAACATTAATGCATGTAAAGTTCACAGTGCCATGTACATGTTATTTGCAGTTATTGCATTACTGGTGCTGATGTTGTTACCATGGTGATGATTTGAACAGCAGTGATGATACAGTGATGCCTTTCATTGGCATGTCCTTAAGTATTGGCTACACATCACAGGATTTCAATTCAGATGGGATTAACTGCTGTTACACCTCCTGTTGCTTTGTCCCTTGCTCATGGGGATCTATTGTTTAAAAGGAATTTGGGGGCCTGTAGGATGGCTCAGCAGGTAAAGGTGATTGCTATTATGCCTAACACAATCCTGGATCCCACATGGTAAAAGAGGAAAAAAGACGATTACTGAAAGTTGTCATCTAATCTTCACAAGCTTGCTGTCAGATGTTCATGTGTGTGTGCTCAAGGGCATACACACACACACACACACACACACACACACACACACACACTCAATCAAAGCATTTTATTTTAAAAGGACTTTATTCTTAATGGGTGTATATTACTTTCAAGTCTGGTGCCTGTAGACAGTCTCAACCTGCTTTCAAATATGATGTGGGCAGATGCTTTGGTGATTTGGGATATGAATTCCTGAAGGGTGTTAGCATTTGGTCTTCTACTTTCCTTGCCCACTATAAAACAGTGATGGAATTGATTTGCATGGCCTGTAGCAAATGTTCTAGGCTTATGTGGGGGCTCATTTGCTAATCTGTGGTCATTTATCACCCCGGTAGGATTTGTTTAATAGTAGATGGTGCCATTGGCATAATGTGTCTCACTGTGCAAGAGAGAAGCTGTACCCTGACCTCACTTGAAGAAGTCACTATGGGATAATTTCTTTCCAACACATGACTGACATTACAGTGTGATTACAAATGATCAGTGCAGTGGATGGTTAATGCAGTCTGGACCAGGATCCCTATGATTTATGCTGATAATTAGCTCTTCCTAGGAAATGGCCTCCTTGTCTAGGTAACTTTTATTTTTTCCAACAGTCATCTCCATAATGAGCTATTAGTCTATAGACCAGAAAGAAAGGATGGGAGACGGAAGGAAAGACCTCAGGCAGTGGGGTCTTTATTTCTTCTTGAAATACTCATTTATTTAAAGCCAAATGTGATTGTGCTCCCTTTTACAAAGGTTCATTGCTCAGAATTGCAAAAGCAACTCAGAAGTAGGAGGGCTGGACTCTTATTTGTCTTAGTGATGGTTTCTGGAGTTTAGATAGAGCATGCATTTTGCCATACTCATCTTCACTGGGTTCCATCCACACAAAGAAGGACAAACAGCATTAGCACACTTTCTGGTTAGGGATAGTAAGCAGAAATGGAAGGCCCATTAGTCTGCTTTAAATAGAAGTCTTCAGGGATGAATGACAGAGCCAGTGTAGAGGAAATGGGCTAATTATTAATTATGTAAGGAGTAAATGACATAAACACAAGGTGCTATGGGTAGCCAGGGCACACCCATACTTCAAGGTCATCAGAAATGGGAGATAGACTTTTAAGGCTTCCTCTCCCCTTTGCCTACCTTTTATTACCTGTTTTCCATGGCCTCTGGCAACGCCTGTACCCCTTAACTCATCTTGTTGCTTCTAGAAGTGACTTTTTCTTCTTTGTTCTGGTTCCCACACAGCAGGAGGTAGTTGCATTATTGAGATGAGAACTCTAGGCCAGTGCTTGGGTATTTGTTTGCCTTTTGAGCAGTGAATGCCATTTCAGAATAAAGGATGTATTGGCAAAAGCAGTTTCCCATACTAGGCTGTCTAAGTGCCATCAGGGAACACGAGGGAAGATTGTCACATTAAATGGATGCTTTCCAGTATTTGACACAGGATTGAACACCAAGATGAGCGTGGGTGAAACGTGCATATGAGAGGGAGATAAGTTAGAAATCCCACTCTACATTGAGAAGACCAAACCAAAGTGGGTTAGGTCAGCAGCAGGCAGTCATGGGAACAAGGCTAAGGGATTTTTTTTTTTTTTTTTTTTTTTTTACTCTGAAGAGACACCTCCATGACAGACAGGTAGATTGTCCTTAGCTTACTTAGAGCCACCTGTTTGACAGCCTTGGGAATTTTGTCACCTTCTTTTAGAAAAGTGGCTCTCATCCTATGGATTGCAACCCTCTTGGAGGTCATATGACCCTTTCACAGAGGTTGTGTATCAGTTATCGTGCATATCAGATATTTACATTGCAATTAACAGCAGTAGCAAAATTACAGTTATGTAGTAGCAGCCAACATAATTTTATGATTGGGGGTCACTACCACATGAGGAACTGTGTTAAAGGGTCAAAGCATTGGGAAGATTGAGACCTCTGCTCTAGAGCACTTGGATTAATCAAGGAACTTTTTATGCCCTTCCACCCCTTCTTCTCCACCATCTTTCTACTTCCCTTGTCCTTCCTCTTTTCTTTCCTTTATGTCTTCCTTCCTTCTGCTCTCTTGCCAACTCCCTCTTCACTTCCTTCCATCCTCTTCCTTTTCCTTTCCCTGCACCTCCATCTTTTTCTTCTGCTCCATCTTCCTCTTCATACATGTCTCTCCTCCCCACCAATACCCATCAGAGCCAGTCACCAGAAACATCTAACTTATCAAGCCAGGCTCCTTAGGTTTGTCCATAGCTGTTCCTTGTTGTCTGTAACATCACTGTAAAGTTTGATTCTCAGCCCATTTTTATGGCAGGCATCTCTTAATTCCCAGGAACAGTTTTGCTTCCTGGGGACAGCATTTAAAATTTAGATTTGGTAGGAGATTCTGACCTGACCAAGGGGGCAAAAGGGTTATTTCAGCAATTTTCATTCATTGCCAAGGTAGACAGGTCATGACTACCACCTATTCACCCCCCCCCCTGCAAATGGAACAAACTCCCCCTTATGAATTTTCTTCCAAATATTTAAAGGCAGGGATATACTAGTTTCACAGCAATGGTTGGAAACATGAACCAGAGGATAGGGATGAGTCTGATGGCTTACCTTACAGAAATAGTTTTAGATTTCTGAATACTTTAAGATATTGGACATGGCTAGACATCCTAGAGATAAGTAAAGGGGCTATCTCAACCATCTCAGACTACAAGACCACTATAATGACCCATCTGTCAAATCCCACTGCTCTTGGCTCTAAGGGGATGATGTATAAGTGTTTGTATTCTAAACATTTTGAATTTTAACCCATTCACAGACAGACACCTGAGTCTTTCCATTTGGATAACATTAATTCAGTTATGGATTGTTCCCTACAAGAAATTAAGGAAGGAATGGAGGCCGAAAACAAGATGGCAGTCTTCCTCTACATGTAGGATTTGAATAGATCATTGCATGCCTTTCAGCCTTAGCTCTTTTTGTGTGCAGTGTCATCATTACTCTGTTTGTGGTGTAATTATTTGAAAAGCCCCTCAAGACTTGCCTAGAACTGATTTTAGTTTGGTCAAGAATACTAAGAGGGGATCGGAGAGGTAAATCAATTTTTGAAGAGAGTCCCACAAAAGCATAATGACCTGAATTCAGCACTCATGTAAAGGTAAGCCTCTGCAACCCCAGTGCTGAGAGGTACAGACGCAGGCTGATCCTGGGGACTGGTGACCAGCCAGGGTAGCCAATTGGTGAGCTCCGTGTTCAGTGAGAGACCTTGTTTCAAAACATAAGGTCAAAAACAGTAGAGGAGGACACTCAGTGTTGACCTTTGACCTGCACATGACCACACACACATACCACATACACACAAACAAAAATGAATATATCACACGCATTTTTAATTAAAAAGAATTGTGTGGTTTTAAGAGGGTTTTTCAGTCCTTGAAAGTGGTGCACTATGTCCCTGGATGCTGATACATAAAACATGTTACAGCCTATTAATAGCCTCCCTGATCCTAGATAGGCGAGAGAATATCAAAGAAGAAATCAACACCTTCACCTGAGACCTATTGTAAAAGATGTATAGGTAGTATATAAATCACATTATTTTCATTGAGCCAGGAAACTGAATACCAGGAAGCATTGCTGTGTGACCACGGAAAGAGTTAAGCCATTTTTCTATTTACATGGTTTATTTCACAAGTGTCTGACTCATTGGGCATAGCCAGCACAGTTAAATTACAAAATTACTATTTGGTCCCTTTTTTATTGACTACAATTCAAGGCTGCTTCAAGCCTCCCAAATTTAATCCCCCCTAGCTCTTTGGCAAGAATATTACCTTTATTTTCACTGTTAAACTGTGCAAGATACCCCTAAGGCTACATGGAGACTTGCTCTCTGAGATGGTGACTAACGGAGTGTATCACTTTTTCATGATTTCCCATTCTCCTGTAAATTGGGAGAGGCAGGGAGAGCAGCGAAATGTGAATTTTGTGCTGTCAGCACTTTTCTGCCACAGTCTCAGCCCATGTGGTGGCTGTTTTGGTAATTATCATGTGTTGGTCGCTCGTCATTCCAAGTTACCATTTAGCAACCTGTCAAATCATGAACTAATGAGCCTATCTTGTAGAATCTTATGCATTTATTTTAGCTTAAATTTAAGTTTTATTTTATTTTAAGCATCATGACAATGCTGGTTTTGTTGGGTCAGAATGGAGTTAAGAGGGAGATGGTGGGTGAGTCAGTCTGTTGATATGAGTAGCCCACCAGAGATGACCACCCATACACAATTTATAGCCACTTGACAGTCCAGCTGGCTTGGATTACACTCTGGTGTTCAGGGCCTCATGTAACCCAAACATTTAGTGCAAAGGGCTTTTAATGGTAAAAACTACATCTTGATATCTTGCTCTGCAGCTGCAGAAGTATGTGTGTGTGTGTGTGTGTGTGTGTGTGTGTGTGTGTGTGTGTGTACAAGCAAGCAGTTTAACAGAAGTTAAAATAAAGAGTTATTTGGAGGGGGAGGTTTGCACAAACAGGTAGTTTAAAGGAAACTAAGTTAGCTGGTACATCTTGATCTGGAGTTCCTAGAATAGAGTTGGATAATTTTCCATAGCATTCTCCATTAAGGAGATCAGATTCTAGTTAAACTTGAAATGGCCTCAGCAAGAATACAAGATGGAGGAATCTCTGTGGTGTCTTGCCCCATGAGGACAAAAAACAAACAAACAAAAAGGATTGTCTTTGTTCTGGCATACCGTGAGGACAAAAAAGGCCTTGTCTTTGCTTTCCAGTATGTTCCCACCAAGAGTGGGACACTGGAAGTATTTCTTTGACTTTATGTAGTTTGAATTTGTTATTACTGTGACTGGGAGTGAGGAGCACACTCAGAATGCAATGCACATGGAAGTCATAGGACAACTCTGGAGTCAATTATTACTTTCTGTTGTGGGTTCCAGGAGTTGAACTCAGATGCTCAAGCTTGTGCTGGGAGGACTTTCACACACTACCCCATTGCACTGGCCCTGTGTTGACTTTAGTTTAACACACTAAATTGGATTGGAGATTGGAGTACCTTGCCACAATGGTAAATATAATTGATTAGTAAATGCATGGAATAGCTCATTTCAGAATATTGTTTGCAAATGTGCTTTTAAAGTTCTTATTCTTGTTGAGATTTCTGTGCTAGAAACATGGGAAGCTAAAGAAGGCGCGTGTCTCACATTCCCCTGTAGTTGCTGATGTTCTCGCCTCCCTTGATGGTGGACCACAGTGGCCTTATTACGTCTACATTGGAGGAGCACTGCAATTTCAGGGCAGAGTGAGAGCTTCCTAACTCAGATAGTCAGCTTTTCCAGCCTTGTGTTGTGTGCTGGCAGCTCAGCTGAAACAGCAAGAACCCATCTGGGTGCCCATGAATGGATGAATAGGAAAGAACATGTAGTGTGTATGCATGACAGAGTTTTATTCAGCCATAAAGAGGAATGCAATTATGTTATATGCAAGGTATAATTGGAGCTTGTCATATGAAATGAAGTCAGCCATAACAAGATAAAACACATACAACATGTTTTTTCTCATGTGTATAACCTGGGTTTCACACACACACACACACACACACACACACACACACACACACACACAGGCAACATGAAAATAGATGGGGGTCCATTTAAGATAGAACAGGAGTAGCAGAAGGAAGCAGATAGGGAAAAGAGAGGGTGGTGGGAAGTAAATATAGTCAAAGTACATGATGATGTGCTTCATCAAAATGTTACTATGAAAATATTGCTTTGTAAAAAACATACACAGCATTTTAAAAGAATAACAATTTCCTGATAATGACTGTGTCACCTCTTGCTGAGGAGTAGGCGCTGGGACCACATGGAATTGTATGCATCAGTACATGCATCTCCACTTTGACCTTTATATGTATGATATCTGATGAGGCTACAACACCTTCCTTCTTTCCTGAGGCTTAGCTGACGCTGAAATTAGAGGCAGACCATTTACTTTTCATATGAAGAAGTGGATTCTTCAGTTCAACATGCAAAATTCAGACTGGTAGCTACTTCTGAAGCCTGGACATAGCTTTGGTGTCACATGGTTGGTAGTGTCTTCAATTCAGAAAGGAAGAAGTTTTGTTTTTTTCCTTGCCAATCAAAATCAGGTAAAACTCCTTCCCTGTAGGTAATTTAGCCAGGTAGTGAGCCTGTTTCTGTATAGATACCAAAAATATGAATGTAAAGAGAAACGCAGCAGTACATTCCCTTACTACTGTTAATGTCAGTGGTTCCTTCTAAAAGCAAGCTAGAAGTACGAACTCATGTTTCCATCTAATGTGAGCATGGTATTAATTCTGTATAAAAGTCCACCCTTGTGGATGTTAGTTGCTTTCACATTACCTGTTGATTGTGTTTGTTCTGTTGACCATATTTCTCATATTTCAGGTTTATATTCATGCTAAGATAATAATTCCTGTTACTTGTTGTCTGTTTATCAGAAAACTCAAAAGCTCAATGGCAATGGACAACTGCTAGCACTATTTTTATTTTTCTTATGATGGTATTATTGTGTATCTGAGGCTGGCTTCCAATTTAAGAGTCCCCTGCCTCCTCTTCCCAGTTGCTGAGATTACAGGGTGTATCCATGATCAGCATGCACCTTGGTCTTCTACAGCAGTGAACTCTAATGACAGCAGATTCATAGATGTGTGCATTTTGTGTGTTCTTTGTAGAAATCTGAGCTGAGCTGAGCCATTATTTTTAGGAAGTTTCAGAGGACTCTCTGTGTTGATAAGTAGCCTCTTTGGACTTGTCAATTGTGAGTAACTCAGGGTTATAACCATTTAATTCAACACTTTTAACTGATTACAATATCACAGAAATGAGGAAACACCTTTGAGGACTGACTTTTGGCAATAACAGACAAGTTTACATGAAGCAACTATAGTCCCACAAAAGATGTTGGCATAGGTATCCTCCCTGCCCCCATTCTGTTTCATACTTTTGAGTATGCATAGGCTGGTTCTCCTTCCAGCTAGAGGAAGGCAGTGGAAAGAAGTGGTATTGATGAGGGTTGATTAAGCAAATTAATGAATTGAGACAGCTGCATAGTAAGTGAGAAGAATTTGGGGAACGGAATTGGTTTTTGCTCATTGACCGTACGGTATAGGCATTTAAACCACAAGAGGATGTTAAGGAACAAGCTATATTGCCAAGGTAAGTGAAGAAAAACTATTTAGAATTGCATAGGTATCATTTTTTTCCAAAGAATAGTTATGTGCTGGCTATCTACTGTTGTCCTGCCAATATCGTCCTAGACCCATTTTCTGAGTCATCTGCAGCACCAGAAATGATTTTTTTTTTTCAACAAATAGGTTCTGGAATTTGTCTGCCACTCTAGCACTTTCTGATGCTGTGGATATGATAAGTATGTTTTCTCATTGGATGGTGTGTAATAAAGTCCAATGTCCTTTGCTAGGTGTGCTATATATTCTACCTCCAAGTGTTGTCATTGCACATTCTTCTCCTTTACTATTTACTTTTATTTGTGTGTGTGTGTGTGTGTGTGTGTGTGTGTGTGTGTGTGTGTGTGTGTAGTTAGATACAACCCAGGGTATCAGTCCTCACCTTCTACCTTGTCTGAATCAGGATCTCTGTTGCTTTTATGCTCTGCATACCAGGTAAACTGGCCAACAAAATTCCAGAGATTCTCCTAGCTTGCCTCAGGCAGCACTAAGATTGCAGACACAAGTTACCCATCATGCTTTAGGTGGGTTCTGGGGATCCAAACCCAGGTCCTCACATTGTATAGCAAGTGTCTTACACACTGAGACATCTCCCCACATTTTAAAAAATAGAGAATATTATGCTGGCAAGAATATCAAGTCCTAACAAGTACTCTAAATTGTATAATGATGAAGTTACTTTGAGATTCACTTAGCAACATCCTGGATAGCTCAAAGTATGTAGACTTTTGCCCTCTATATCTAATTCCTAAAATTATGCATGCTGGAGATTCAGACTAGAAGACCTACTTTATCCTTGAAGCAAGAAGTTATGGAAAATAGCCAGACATGGTGCCTATACTTGTTGCTACAGAAGAGGAGAGATGAAGACTGGTGGATTCACTGATTGGCCAGTCTAACTTACTTGGTAAGCTCCAGGCCAGTGAGAGACCCTGTCTCAAAACAAAAGATGGATGCCACCTTAGAAATGGCACTGAGGTTGTCCACTGGACTCCTCATGTACAAGAACATATACATGCATACATGTGCATGAGCACACAAAGACAGAGGACAGAGAGGGGGGAGAGAGATAGCGATAAATAGATAGATAGATAGATCGACAGATAGATAGATAGATAGATAGATAGATAGATAGATCAACAGATAGATGCATGAAAATTAACAAAATAAAAATCAACTGAATAAAAATTAATAGCCTAACAGTAGGGAAATAGGAAATAAACTATGTAAATTCTCACATCTTGAGAATTTATTGTATTGTATTTAAAATTAATAAATCATATGCCTATATGTCAATATAGATAGATATCAAAAACATAATTTTGAACAATTCAGTGTCACTTGTAGAAGAGGATTACAGAGTGACCTAAGCTGTAGTATTTTCTGAGCATGAAAAATTATATAAATATAATGTATTTATATTCTCTCTGACCACATTCACATGTGATTAAATGAGAGAGAGGATCCTGAGAATTCTAAATACTGAAAAAGTGTGTGCCCATCTCTGTTGGGAAGTAGAGGAGAACTGGAGAGCTTGAAATGAGAGAAAGCAACTGAGAGAGATTCAATTATATTTGTTATGTTTTATGCTGCAAGCTAGAGGGGAGACATCCAGCACAGGCTGTAACTATCTTCTGTTCTTTATTTATATGACTGATAGGTTGCATAAGAGAAAATGGATATTTCAAAAGCTGTTGTCATTGGTCTCTCTCTCTCTGTGTGTGTGTGTGTGTGTGTGTGTGTGTGTGTGTGTGTCCATGTGTGTCAGTGTGTGTCCATGTTAAATCTTTTGAACATCAGATTGCTTTCTTTCAGATGACTAGAGTCTGATCGTTTTCAGGACCTTGAAAGGTCTTTGCACAAAACCAATGGCCTTTTTGAGTGCAATATCTAAGGGCAGATGAGCAAAGGGAGGGAGGACCCTCAGTCCATAAGACAAAACCTGGATATGTCCTGTGGTTCCCTGATGGCTTTGATCAATGTAAACTGCTAATTGAAAGGTCTGCTTGTGTCTTCCAACAGAAATGACTTTTCCCTGACTCAATTACTAGGATAATTGCTTCTAGTCCCAATGTTCTTTTAACTGAGCAGATCCAGTGTTAGCATCAGAACCTTTCATTCTGTGCTTCTGTGTTGTTATAGGGAACAAGCCCTTTGTGGGTCCTTGTGTTTCACTGTTACAGGATTGGCAGGTACCTCTTCTGTTTCTCTCTGTGTGTGATGAGGTCAAGTTAGTTTTGGAAAGCTGGGATTTCTTTCAGATTTGCAAATGTTTTAAACCTCATTGATAATAAATATTTGGCCAGGGTGATTTCTCCTTCTCCCTCCTCCCTCTTTCTCTCTACTGTTTTTCTTTCTTTTTTTTTATTTTCTTTTTTGTTTAGCATGCACTTTTTCTCAGGTCAGGAATGCTATTCACATCAGCAAGTGTTCTCCTTAGCACAACAGGGGTCCTGCAAAAGGAACTGGCTGGGACTGTGCAGTGGGGAGATTTGACTCAAATACAAGCTGGTTTACCAATTGTAGAGAGGAGCAGGCAAACACAGCAAACTCAGGTCAGCACAGATGGGCTGGGGGAGGCAAGAATAATTTTCAGGAGAATGTGTAATTAGATTATGGGGAAATTTTATAAAATATATTTGATAGCAACACAATGAGTTTCTATATTTATTTTTTGAGAAGATAAAAGGCTTATGGCATGTTTTATTTAGAGACATTAAGTGCCACGGACTGGATCTCAGCTGGACCCGCATGACAATTAAGTGGGTATTGGTCTCTACTGTGGATATATGATGAGCTTAAGAATTAGTTTTGCTCCTTTTTAATTTTTTAAATAACCCATTAAGTCCATATGCACTATCTATATACCAATGGGTGTGGGTCATCTACCGGAGTGTGTTCAACATACCAGGGGTCACATTCTCAAAGAAAAATGGCTCTTTCCCCCAGAAGCCAACTGTCAGTAAGTCCTCAGCTGGGGAGGCTCATGAGCTACTCTGCCCCATGCTAGGATTTGATTGGCTTGCTTCTGTATGGATCTTGTACAGGCAGCCAAGACTCATGTTCTTTTATGAGTTTGTTGGCCTTGAAATGCTTTGCAAATACTGGTTTTACCCGATCCTCATGGATGTCTTGCTCTTACAACCTTTCCACCTGCTCCTCTAATTGCTCCTGAGTCTTGGCGGGGGGTTGTGATATAGACATCTGATTTGGGCCTGAGTACTCCACAGGTACTGTTTCTCTGTACTTTGACTAGTTGTGAGCTTCTGTGTTATCCACTGGACAAAATCTTCTCAGATGAGGACTGAGGACTACAGAAATCTATGATATAGGGATAGGAATTTAGAGGGTAGTTTGATAAGAAGTTGGAAACGGGGAGTGTGTAGGAGTGGATCTTGCAGAAATTAGGGGCAGAAGTAGAATGTATGTGGTCAAAATACATTGTGTGCATGAAATTCTCAAAAAAAAGTATAAAAATTATTATGTTTCATTTTTAAGGTTATTCTCTGGGAATCTTGCCTGTTTTCGTATCCTTCAAGTCTTACATTCTTTTCTTCCCCTGTCTATACTATTTCCTGAGCCTTGGGATGGGGTTGATAAAAATGTCACATTTAGGGATGAGCCTTTCTTCCTTCATTCCCAACACTGTGACCACTTGTTTATGTGTGTTTGCACTGACTGCTCTCCACTGCAAAGTAAACTTCTCTGATCAGCTCGTGAGTGGCACTGGTCATGCTGGTTCACAGAAGCGCATATCTGAGAGAAAGAGCTTGGATAGTAAGTTGAAGAAATGGAGGATAAATGACAAACAATAAACTTTCACTCTCTAGAGAGAGGCCAAACAGTGTAGATCCCATATTACAGAAACACAACAGACAGATATGTCAGCTCTACCTTGCAAAGGAACCTGCAGAAAGGTGATGGCATTTGATGTGGACCTGGCAGAATGAAGAGATTTCTAGGCAGAGGAGAATGCACATATTGCTGGCAGAGCAAACAATTCAAACAAAACATGGAATGGATTTGGAAGATGGAGCCTCTTAATATGAACAGACTAAAGAGGGATGTGAAATGGTCACAGGTGGAGTTGGTGATTCATCACGATGGGGTGTCAAATAGGCATTTGTCCAGAAATGTAGAGATAGTACAGCACATATAGCTCCCAAAGTGTCATATATCACATAAATATATTCAAGGATAATTGTTTAAATCACATGGTCATTTAAATAAATGTAGAAAGACCTTTTGACAGAATCCCAACATCCTTCCATCTCGAAATCCCAAAGAAACCTGGAGTAGAAGTAATAGACACAATAAAAACTGTGTGTACATTATAGAACTGGGTTAGAGTTAGCACTTGAAAGGGCTTGTATTGGAGAACTTTTTGAGATTATTTATGAAAGAATGGATTAATGGGAGATGAGAAGAACATCTGGAGCCCACATGAAAAAGAAAGGGGGCATGAACTGATTTGTTCCTGGAGTGGAAGGTCACAAAAAGCATCTCACTAAAGGCAGCACAATTGATGTAAGAGCATCTCTGGGCATTCATTGGATGAAGTGATCAGGAATAAATGTTCAAGATGAAGCAAAGGTGACAGGAAACATGTGGGAAGCTGAGATGGGAAGGACTCATTAATCCAAGAGGAGTCTATAGTTAAATCTGAAAGCTCTCTAATAAAATATGAAAAAGAAGAGAGCCATAGACAAGGAAATTTGGCTTCCTTATCTATCTTATTTCATGTGATGTGATAGTGTCTACAATTAGCACACAGAGCAGGGATGGTGTTCTAGATTCTGTTGACATTGCTTCCTGGTTGTATGAAGAAATATTCATATAAATATCTGTAGAAAGTTGCAACTCTCCCTGGATTCCTGTCTCATGTTCTGGCTCCCAAAAAGATAAACAAAGATGCAGAGAAACTCATATCAAAATACCAAGGGCCAGGTCTTTAAGGAGTTACCTTAAGGGCTGGAGATGTACTCCAGTTGGTAGAGTGCTTGTCTAGCATGCATGAAGCCTTGGTTTCAATCCTCAGCACTACAGAAGCTAAGCATGGTGGTGGGGGTAGGAAGGTCAGAACTTTAAGGTCATTCTTGGCTATATGCTAAGTTCCTGGTGAGCCCATTTTGCCTGAGACGTATTCTCAAAAATTAACTAATTAAAAATTTCAAGGAGCTGGATAGCTGGATAGAGCAGCAACATAGCTGCTCAGTGGTTAAGACCATGCCCTGTTCTTGTGACCACGCAAGGGTTGGTTCCCAACATTCACATAATGGCTCACAACTGACTGAAATTCTAGTTCCAGGGTATCTGTTGCCGTCTTCTGGCCTCCAAGGGTTCACACACACACACACACACACACACACACACACACACACACATACACACGCGCGCGCACACATACACATAAAATAAGATATATTTTAGTGTCTAGGCACCAGTTAAAATTGAACTCTTGTTTACTAAAACCCCATATGAAATCCCTATTGAGAAAAAGAACTCTAAGGATAGTCCTGTAAACATAGGTGTCTTAACTTCTTCATATGTGTCTCTTCACCCCTGCCTCCTCTCTTCACCCTGGTCTCTTTGTCCTTCCCTCTATTGCTCAATTCTCCAAATTCTTCTCTAGTCCCTCTTCTTTCTGCCCAGGTTCTACCTGGACAGCACACAACGAACTTTCACAGCTGAGCCTCCTTTGGAGCATGTGGAGAGGGAACAAAATCTTGCATAGGAATGAAGAAATCAGCTGTCTCAGTGAGGGTTTCTATTGCTGCAAGGGAACACCATGACCAAAAGCAAGTTTGGGAAGAAAGGGTGTCTTAGACTTACACTTCCACATCACTGTTCATCACTGAAGGAAGTCAGGGCAGGAACTAATACAGGGCAGGAAACTGGAGGCAGGGGCTGATGCAGAGGCCACAGAGAGGAACTGATTATTGATTTGCTTTCCATGGGTTTCTCAGTCTGCTTTCTTATAGAACTTAGGATCACTAGCGTAGGGATGGCACCACCCACAATGGGCTAGGCCCTCATCCATCAATCACTATTTAAGAAAAAGGCTGACAGCTGGATGTTATGGAGAAGTTTTTCTCAATGGAGGTTCTGTCCTGTCTGATAACTCTAGCTTGTTTCCTGGAAGTTATTCTCATAACCTCAACTCACTGAACTAGGAGTTTACTATTTTCCTCACATCATTATATTCCTGGATTCTCTTATGGCTCTTCTAGCTGGGGACATTCTAAACAAGAAATTAGAGATCATTTTTCATTTTTATCCAATCCTGTAATTTCAAGACATGAATATATTCCCAAAATAATAATAAACACAGGATGCCTTGTAAACAAGGCAATTTGCTTTGTTTCCATAGGTTCAGAGATTTTTACCAAAGCAGTTCAGAAGTGAGAGCACCACACACAGAATACTGGAAAGTTCATCATCTCAGAATACAAATAAGAAAAATGAAGTTAAGCTTTGCTTTTAAATTTTTTTCCCTTTATATCATGGACAAAACCATCCATAACTTCCAAATTGTGCAGGTCTAAGAAAGAATTATTCAGAGCAGTGATCCCATTCATGCGTCTTATTGATGCACAATGGAAAATTTTCAACTGTTTTTGTTACACATGGAGTCTTAAAGGAGCTGAAGCTGAATCTTCTTGGAGCATCATAATTCTATGCAAGTTAGTTCTTTAACATTTGCTTGTCCTCTGAAGTATCTCAAACAGGCAGGACAGGAATTCATTACTTACTTCTTTTTGAGTTTTGGATGCTACATCATACTCACCAAAAGGGGAGTTTTTATTTTTTTCGTTGTGGCTATAAAGTTGAAACAGGAGATTTAAATATTGACTTTCTTCCTCATTCCCAATATCAGTGTGTAGTAGAGTTGGACTTTCAATTGTTTATAATAATTGCTTAAATAATGAGTTAATTGTAGATTCACTTTCACAGTCCTGATTTTGAACACTGTTAAGTTGATACTTGGTACACAGTGGGTTCATCTTTTATTTCTTCCTTCCTTTCACTCCCTCCCTTCCTTTTTTATTATTTATTTTTCTTTTTTTAACACACAGTCTAGTCTAGACCAAGCTACTTGCTACATGGGGAGAAAGACCTTGAACTCATGATCCTCCCATTTCCTCTGGGATTATAAGCTTGTGTCAAACAGAAATTTATCTTTCCTTTAAAGTCATAAGCACCTTGGCACAACAATGTTTTCCGTAGGTGTTAAGTGCAATACTAGATACTAGCAATATATTTTATATTCCTTTGTAGACATTTTATAATCTAGTACTTTTAATAAGGTATTATGGGTAAAAGAAGATATCCTTCTTCATGATATCCAAACCAACACATTTCCTAACACTTAATTAGTAAGATCATTTTGACTTCTTGGACTTTGCCTCTGTTTATAGTGTATTGCCAGTAGTGGTGAACATATGTGTTCTGTTCTGCTTCCCTTATCTACAATCAGTATTAGATCACACTTGTGTGTTGAAGTGCAATTAAGCTTTCACTGATGTGTGCAGTTCTTTATGTTTCTGACACATCTCTCTCCTTGAAAATAACAGTGTTGACACAAAACATGAGAAGAGAAATACCATCTTCTAAGCATGACACAGCCTTGGAAATCATGAACCCACAGCAGCTGTGCATACTGGTACTGGATCCACAGAGGGCAGGCCCTCCTATCAGTATGCTGTGAAGAGAGGGAGGGACTGGGCAGAGGCGGTGCTATCACAAACTGCCAATCCAGTGGCAACCAACGGATCAGTGGGGAATGGAGAATGCCAAACTTAGAGTCACACAGATGACCCCTAGTTAATCTCTGTGGGGTAACAAAACAAAACAAAATATAGCAAATAATGGAAACACATGGGGGGGGGGGTTGTAAAGCAACCAAACTGCAAACTATACAGGTATGAAACTGTACAAGAACAAAAAAATACTAATGAATAAAAAATTTTAAGTTTTACCTTTAATCTAACTTTTACATTAGATAAAAAAGAAAAAGCTAACCCATTGGTCTTTCTTTTAATAAAAACTAAACCAAATAAAGAATAGGTATAAAAGAGAACAGCCAGAGAAGAATGAAGCCACAATAATGGATAAGATAATTATTTCTGGATAAATATAAGAAGAGAAAGAGAAAGAAGATGGAGATGGCATAGTTGATAAAAATACTTCATTTATTCTTTCCTAAGCTTTAATCCTACACAGTATGCATCTGTATTCATATTAAAATGTCTTCTCTCATCTCATCTCTGGCAGATCTTCATAATTCAGTCTCTTCTCATTACTTTGTAACATTAATAAAGGCTTTTAATACCAGTACTCAGAAGGCAGAGGCAGACAGATCTCTGAGAATTCATGACCATCCTACAAAGCAAGTTCCAGGAAGCCAGGGCTCTTACACAAAGAAACTCTGCCTTGAATAAGATAAAAAAAAAAAAAAAAGAGTAAATTGTTTTCCTACCACCTTCTGCTTTTGTGACTAGCATGGCTGATTGACTTGAAGTTTCAAGCTACTTCAGAAGCAAGTGATACATCACTTCCCATTGGACGATAGTGGGAAACTGTGGGTGGATCTGATACAGAGAGGGGAAGCAAATTAAAACCCCATCCATCAGTCCATCAGCTCCCCATCTGCTCTTGTCTTTCATCTGCATCTTTTTGTTAAGTAAACACACATCTATGTAGATTAGTGAATGTATATGTTTATATAGATTTGTCAATATATACAGATATGTTTGTGATACAAAAGTGTTCTTACCCTAAAATATTTTACTAAACTACTAAAGTTTTCTAAGACTGGGAAGTTCCTGCTTATATTACTTACTACACAAATCACAGGATTGGGAAGCAAGTTTCTTAGAACCATTAGCTTCATGAAAACACATAAAGATCTTCAAGAAAACACACCTTGTCTTGAGGCTGTGTCCTACTGTCCTTAAAAACTACCACAAGCATTTACATGAGGTTGGTGTTAAGGGCTACATGTAAAGTCAAAAGAGCATTTCTAGTAGGGATGTCAAATAAGGAAATCATGTTTAGGCTGGAAATGTACTAAGTGTGCATGGGTCATGAGTTCTCTTCTTGTTGTCCCACTAAAGAGAGCCTGAAAGTGGACTTTGAGGAAGCCAATTAGACTCAGATGAGGTCAAGAAGGTGGGCTTTTCTACAGGAAGGAAGGTTCCCATAACTACTGGAAGAGAATCAATCCATGGCTTCTCTGCCATGTGAGTAGCCAATGAGAATGACCGTCAGCAAGATAGGAGGGGACTGTCCCCAGAATCTGTTAGCTTTCTTTCCTTCTTGGTCTCCCTAGCCTCTAGAACTGTGAGGGATATTTGGCACATGACACCATGCAAGGGTGATGAGGATATCTTCATTAAAATTTAGGGTAGAATTATATCTCCCTGTCTCTTGGATAAGTATGGCTCTGTCACTTAGTATAACCAATGAAAGTGACAAGCCTCTTGCCTGCAAGTGTCTTTGAACTATCAGTTAGTGAGCTCCCATTGTCTAAAAGGTTTTGAGTATGATATAGATTCATCTAGCAGCTCACATCTCTGAAATAAACAAACAAAGAAATAAATAAATAATAGAGAAAAAACCAGCCACCCAAACCTATAATAAATAGACAAGTGCCTTGAGTGAGTCCCACTTCAAGGGTTCTGTATCATGGCAGCACAACCCAGCATTACTGGCTAATGCATCTTGCCCCCTGATTGCCTGTCATCTCTTCTGCTTCAGGTGTTCTGCACATCCTTTTCTGTCCACTCTTGGCATCATCATTTACTAAATACTGAACTACCTGTAGTGTTTGGTTTTATTCTGTCCATTGAAGGCTATTGGGCAAATGGTGTTTGTTTCTCATTGCTTGATGGATAAAGACTGGCTTTGTCAATAGTCAAAAGTCCCAAAGTTAGGGGCTGGAGTTAAGGTTAAGAAAGTTTGTTGTTCTTTCAGAGGACATGAGTTTGGTTCCTAGCACTTATATCAGAAGGTCAACAAAAACCTGTAACTCCATCTCCAGGGTATCTGACACTGACACCCACTTCTGACCTCTGTGTGTACATGTGCACACCCACACCCATATGCACATTCATATAAATACATTATAAATAGTTTTAAATATCCCACAGTTAGTAGTCACACACACACACACACACACACACACACACACACACACACACAGAGAGAGAGAGAGAGAGAGAGAGAGAGAGAGAGAGAGAATAAAAAGAAAACATACAAAGAAAAATACAGTATTTTTCATTGTGAGAGAGTGAGGCATAACTTTCTGAGTTGACTACAGGAATTTGAAAATTATTAAGTTGATAATTTCCCAATTTCCTTTGGTGTTCATTGGTGGTGTTAGTGGATGACAATGATTAGTGAGGGTGATATTGATGGTGGTAATGGTGGTGGTGATGGTGATAATGACTAGGATGGTGATGATGAAAACTGTACTGATGATGATGATGGTGGTGCTGCCACTGGTTATGATGACTCACTTGAGACACAGTCTCAATCTGGCCCCAAATTCTCCATGTAAATGTGGATAACTGTGAATTTCTGAGTCTACTCCCTCCACCCCCTGAGAGCTGTGATTATGGTTGTGTGCCACCATGTTTAATTTCTGGGGTCCTGGGGATCAAACCTAGAACAAGCACACTGCAAAAATGCTCTATCAACTAAGCCACACCCCTGCTTCTGCTGATGATTATTCTACAAACATTTTCAACATCCTAATTTTCACTTAGTGCTAGAGAGTGAGTTCAGTGTTTTACCTGAACATATTGAACATATTCTGTCCAGCATAGTCAAAGCAGAGACCTAAGAGCTTAGGATGAGGCAGATGAAGCAAAAGGACACCTTCCCTTGGTTGCTAAAGAAGATAGTTGCCTTTTCCCTTGTCAGCATGACTGAGAATTAGCACCATCAGGAACCAAATCTGATATTCAGAAATAGTCCCATTGGACTTGCAGGTGCCTGCTTTGAGTCTTGGCAGCTTCAGCTAATCACACCTCACTTCTGATACATATAAATATCCAAGACTTTAGCTGATACATGTCCAGCCAGCTTACAACAAGGTTTTAAAAGCTTCGTGATATTATTTGCCATGAATAATTTCTTGAGGAGTATATTGGATCACCTTGTATAACTTTCGTAGGCTGGATTTAATTTCAGGTTTGACGGTTATATTTTAGCTTCATGGAGCAATAACAAAAAAATCATAATTTAGATTAGGAGAAACAAAACAAGTGATGATGGGAATATTATCATAACCGTAATTTTACAGCACAGTTTAATTATTTGGTTCAGTAATGTTCAATAATTATTTCAACACCAAAATCCCTCTGCATCCCAGCCCCTCAACAAACTAAACAACTGTTTCACTACCAGTGACTAATTTATAAGGCAATTTCAGAATCTTATGACTTCTTGTCTCTCTGAGATTTACAGTCACTAATAAAAGGCCCTAACTTCAAGAGGCATGAATTAAAACTCATTTATAAAGAGTGGAAATTCAGAATTTTTTCCTTGTTCTTCCTCTGTCCAGAGGGGTCCATGTTCTTGTTGACTTGGTGTAAGTGGGAAAACCCTGAGTTACAAGGACTCATTAAATGTTGGGAAAATGAATGAATTCACATGTGTCTAAATTAGGCAAAACTAGGAGTGAGCCAGAGGACATTCTTTTCCTCTTCAGATTCTTAAGAATTAATTTCAGGAAATATTCTTTTGCCTTTTCTTCTTCTTCTTTTTAAAACAAACCAACCCAAAGTTTAATGTTGGGTACCTAAGTCACTTTTCCCCCCTCTGTCACACTCACCCTCCACATCTGAAAATCAAGTCTGGTACATGTCTCCTTCACTTCCCTCTGTCCCTCTGGTCTGACCACCTTTTCCTCCTTTGCCTGAAGGTCTATGAAACCTTCCTCTCTGGTTTTCTGACTCTGTCCTGAGCCCCCTGGTCTGCCTTCCACAAACCAGTCATGATGAACTTTTCTGGAACATGAAGCAGATCCCAGCAACTCTTTGAAAAGTCCTCACCATTGCTTCCATCAGCTTTAGAATGGAGGGTTAAGACCCTATCAGCAAGCTTCAGGGAACAGTTCCTACATAATTATTTTTGTCCTAATGTCCCATTGGACCCCACCATTTCACAATTCAGGCAACTTCAGCAAACTTATATTTGTGTGTCTATGTATATGTGTGTGAGTATGTATGTGTGAGTATGTGTATGGGAGAATGTATATGTATGTGTCTATATGTATTTAAAAATGTGTCTGTGTATACATATGGGGGGTATGTTTGCATATCTGTAAATATGTATAAATTAATTTATGTACATGTGTTTGTGTAAGGAAATGTGTATATATTTGTGTGTGTATGAGTTTTTGTGTATATGTCTCTGTGCAAGGGATATGTATGCATTTTTATATGTATGTATATGTGTATGCATTTATATATGCATTATATATGTATATATTTATGTATAGGTAGGAAGTATGTATGTATATACATATGCAGCAAGTATATGCACATGTGTGCATGTATATGAGGGAGTTATGTATACATACATGTATACATTTGCTGTGGATATCGCTCTGTATAAGTAAAATGCTGTTTGGCCAGTGGCCAGGTAGGAAGTATAGGCAGGACAAGAGAGAAGAGAATTCTGGGAAGTGGAAGGCTGGGACAGGAGAGATGCTGCCAGCCACTGCCATGACAAGAAAGAGATAAAGTACTGGTAAGCCACAAGCCATGTGGCAAAGTATAGATTAATAGAAATGGGTTAATTTAAGATAAAAGAAGTAGATAACAAGAAGCCTGCCATGGCCACACAGTTTGTAAATAATATAAGTCTCTGTGTGCTTACTTGGTTGAGTCTGAGCAACTGTGGGCCTGGTGGGTGAGAGAGATTTGTCCTGACTGTGGGCCAGGCAGGAAAACTCTAACTACATACATTTGTGTGTATGTTTATAGCGGATTATATGTGCATGTATATGAGAGGAATATGTATATATGTGTATGCATATATAGGGATGAGAGTGCATGTGTGTATGTATGTTTGTGTATGTGCTAAAATGTCTGTCATATGTGTGGGTCGGTGTGTATGGGTATGCATGTGTATATGTAGGTGTGTGTGTCCTTCTCTGTATGGCACAGTCATATGTCTAAACCAGCTAAATAGCTAATCCATCACTCAAGTTCATAGGCTTCCTTTCTTCTGTGAGCTCTCTTGGGTTTGTACCCATCTTTGTTCTGGTACAGAACCATAGAGGTGTTCCTATGATAGCTTCCTTTTTTAAATGGGATTCCTCAATCACTTACCAAATGTCAACCCCTGAGAATGGCACCATGTTTGTTTATATTCTCCACTGAGCATGGTGGCTAGCACATGGTAGGATGCAAAAGTTATACCTATCCTGGTGAATCCCTTGGGATGACTTTGCTGTTCCATGATTTCTCTATCCTCCTTGGTAAAGATAGTTTTGCATCAGGTGGTGTACCCTTACTGCTTATTTTAAACATGCTATGGCTGCTCTCTTGGGCTATTTGGATAACAGCTGAAGCAGCCCTGGATTCAGTATTCTTTCACATTTGTCTGTTTGGAAGGCTCTTTTTTATTTTTATTTTTTTATGATTCCATATTTATTGTAAATTGTGTGTTTTCTTTCTTTTTTTAATTAAGATTTTTTTTATCCATTCCATATACCAACCACAGATGCCCCCTCAGCCCTCCTCCTGCTCCCCCTCCAGCCTTCCCCCCCACCTCTGTCACCTCCTTAGAAAAGGTATGGCCTCCCATGGGGAGTCAGCAAAGCCAAGCACATTCAGCTGAGGCAGGTCAAAGCCCCTCCCCCAGCTCTTTCCTGTAAACAGCCAACTCATTCTTCAAGGGAAAAAAGGACCAACAGCAGTAGCACACACACACACACACACACACACACACACACACACACACACACACACAATTAGCAACTGGCTATTTGAATACTCCCCAGGGCAGGAAAGAGTTCCAGGACACTGATGACAGGCTTCTACTATAGCAGATTTATAGTGTGTCTCAGAAGCAAAGCTTTGTCTGAAAGGAGTTAAAAAGAAGAAGAAAGAAATTGAGGTAGAGGCTTGAATTGATTTCTTCAACCAATATGGTCAAGTTCAATTTGGGTCCTTAAAAGAGTTAACAAAAAATGACGATTCAAAAACTCCATGTTCCATAAAAATAGCACTATTAAGAAGAAAGCCGTGCTTCTCTGTAACCTCTGTGACACTCTGCTCTGTTGGACTTCCCCGGCTGCAGCTGCTTTTGAGTATAATGCCATTGATTTTGAGACATTTCATAAAGATAATTAGATATACTGGAGTGTATTCTATATTCTCAGCATTTCAGAGGCTATGCAAAGCCACCCACACTTTTGAAATATGTACCTGGCATTTCTTCCTTGAGAAACTTTCAGCTTCTGCACACTGTTAGGGGGTGGGGAATTCCAGCATCTCTTCCAAGTCTTCCTGAAGCATGAAACAAGAAAGTGTGAGAGGGGATTTCTGCTTCCTTTCTCACCTCTGTGAATAAATGTATGAAAGGTAGGGAGCTATGTTTAATTTATACATTAAGTAATCTTCGGTCCCAGGCCTCAACTCTTTAACACCTGAGATGCCTTATGTTGTAGAAGCAGAGAAGGGGCCAAGTCATTAAAATCAGGATGGTGCTTTCATTTGGGTTTTTTAGTTATTTAAAAAGAATGCAATTAAGTAGGACATGTTCAGCTTAAGTACATATTTCAAACAGGCTTTCAATGTGCTAGTATTCTATGTGGGTCTTCTTCGATCTTATGATGCTTCCTCAGGGCAAAGTCAGTGAATTTTAGCTCTGTTTCTGTGATTATTTTTGGTTGAAAAAGAAAAATGTCCCTGTATAAAGTATTACATTAAATACATTTGCATCTCATCTTTATTGAATTCTATGAGATTTTTACTGCAGCTATAAGAGTCTCCCCATTCATAAGTGTAGGTGGGAAATGTTTTGAGCAGTCAGGGAGCAATGTTAGCCAGACAGCAGGATGCCTGCAGCATACTGGCCAGCCAGCCTAGCATACCTGGTGAGCTCCAGACAAGCAATGAATTCAGTCTCAAAACACAAGGTGTAAACTGAAATCTTTCATAAAGGAAGGGAGGGCAGGAGATGTGGGCTGATGGTTAAGAGCATTTGCTGCTCTTGGGTGGGACTGGAGTGTAGTTCCTAGCACCCTAACTTGTCTGTAATTCCGTCTCCCAGAATCCAACTCCCTGGTCTCCCTGGTCTGTCTTCTATGGTCACCTGCATATGTGACCATAAATAAAATAATATAAATAAAAATAACATCTTTTTTAACTTTTGATTTTATTTGTGTGCATGTGGCTGCGTGTATACACACACACACACACACACACACACACACACACACACACACACACACACATTGGGTACCAAACCTTTAAAACATGGCTTGGGAGGACATGAAGTCTACACTGTATAATTTGGAAATGATCATGTGATGGTGGAATCATTTAAGTACTTTCTGGTCACCATATTAAAAAGACAAGGAAAGCCATTAAGATGGCTCAATGGATAAAGGTACTTGCTGCCAAGCCTGATGATCGAGTTCAATCGCTGCACCAATGAAGTCCACAGACAAAGTTAATCAGTTGAAATAGTCACTCTTCAGAAATGCACTGATGCCCCATGTTCTTCTTACTCTTTTCTTGTCACTGTGTCTCCCACCCAGGAGCTACTTTTTAAGTGCTTGCTAAAAATCAAGGCTCTTCTCTCAAAATTCACTGACTGGGAGGGATCAGGCTTCCTGCTGTATTGTGCTAGAGTAAAATGACCAGTGTTGGATTTTTCTTGCTCAGGCTAATTTTCGTGGATAATGTGTTTGTTTTCCTTTATTGTGGTTGACAACAAGAATATCATTATCAGCCATCTGATCAAGAAAGACACTGCAGGTCTTTCCTTCCAACTGATATCTAATTGTCCTCAATTTCTGTGTACATTATGACAAAACATGGAAAAATATCTCTTAAAACTGCCCAGAAGATGGCTTTAGATATCAGCAGTCAAAGTGGAACTGGATTCATCACAGTTCAGTTGCAAAAATTGATTGTAGCCCACCAAATATTAGGTATAGCATTCTAACCTTTCTTTCAGTTTCTAAAATATTTATGAAAGAATAATTCATAAAATAGTGAATATAACTTTCCAGAGGAGCAACAAATGCACACTGTGTTTCTGCTATTGTGTCTTATTAAATATTCATGTGTAAGTGCATTGTGTTTGCCTCATCAGTGGCCATTTACCAATGCTTAACAAGCACAGACGGTTCCAAGCAGAAAAAAAAAAAAAAAATAGCAAACAGAAATGAGGCAAATCAAACAAATGAGCCAGCAGTATCTTATCTCTGCCTGGTTATATTTCAGAAGTGCAGTTAACATTTTTAATATGGTCCATATTTCATCGGTTCCATGTGTTGACATGTCCCAGGATAAGATGGATGGTTTGACTTGGAGGTATGCCTCTGTCTGGCAGAGCTAATCTTTACTTCCCTTTAGCAGAACCCCAAAATGTAATTCCCTAATAACTGACATAAGTGCATCTTCTTCCAATAAAGACCACGTTATTAGATTGCAGAGGCAGATGAAAGAGAGGAGTGGGGAAGCTTGACTTCTTCTTGCTATCAGAGCATCAGATGTCTACTTACAGTAACTGGAAGAAAGGGGAGCTTCAGCTCGCATTACTTGAAATTTCCAGCAAGAGAGCTTTGCTTGTGTGCAATTATTGTCATTGCATACTGGCAAACTGCTGTGTTTCCTGAGGAATTTCCCATACGAGCCCACTAGTGATAGAGGCAAAGTTAAGTGCTGTTCTTCCTTTTTGACAGTGAGAAAACACAGCCCAGAGACATTCCCAGAATGGGGAGAATTATCTCTGGAGGGCTTTGAGGTGTATAAATTGCATACAAAAATGCATTCTAGTTGTGTAACTGGGGGCATAATTCATCAACTAGTCTTCTCCCAATCCCCAAAATACCCACATGGAAAGAACTGAGAGGGGGTGGCTGCAGTTGAAGAACTTAATCACGTTTATACAAATCAGAATTTCTAAACATATAGAGTCTTGGTTCAGCAGAGTGGAGTAAAGCTGAATTGGGATAATGTTTGCAAAGAGCTAAATCGCACATGCATTTGGAAGGGGGATTTGAAGATGTCCGGCCTGCAAGGAGGGGAGAACTACAAGACAGCTGAGGCAGGAGCAATGGGTGAGGCAGAATTGCCCACAGCATGGTGGGGTGTATGGAAGTACTTCTAAGAGCAGTAACAACTGATGTTTGTACCGTCATCATCTAAGTCCTCTGTGTTCCTGACACAAACCATGGTGTGGTTTTGGTTGGAGGTCACTGTCCAGGGCTCAGCCTCTTCTACCCAATGGTCTTTCCTGGATGTTTGGTGGTTGTGTGATCATGAGTCTCCCTTGTCAGTAATGGGCTGACATGAAAATTGCAAGTACAGCAACATTCAATCCAAATGTGAGAGTTTCTAGAATTTCCTTTCCCTTTTGTAGCCTGGTCTAGAAACATTAAGAACAATGGCTTTTTCTTAATCCTCAGTCTCTGAGCAACTTTGAGGAGCTACATCACCATCAACCCATCCCTGACATGATGTCTATCATGGTCATGGCCTTGCAGCACACTTAAGATACATGTTTCTTTTACTTCCAAGCCTTTAGTCATTAGAAATCATTCATTAGTGTACAATCCCCTGTAATGTGAACGATATTTTTTGTTTTGTTTTGTTTTTATTTTATTTATTTATTATTTTGAGACAGGATCTTTCTGTGTTGCCCTGGCTGTCCTAGAACTCACTTTGTAGACCAGGCTGGCCTTGAACTCACAGAGATCCACCTGCCTCTGCCTCCGCAGTGCTGGGATTAAAGGCTTGCGCCACCATGCCTGGCTTTTCTGAGCAATATTTTATTGCACATGTAGAATATTTGTGTGAACATTCTATCTGTGCATCTGTGGTCAAGGAATATGGCTTGGAATTATGTTGGGGTCAGCTTTGTTTCACACTCAACAGCAAGAAACAAAGTGAAAAAACAAAATCACAGTGAAGGAAAAGCAGAGATGCTCCCTAAGGAAAGTACTGGGATTCTCCTGGGGAGTGGGTAGGTGTCTGGCAAAGAGGGATCGGCAGCGCTCTGGTGGTTCTCCCCTCCAGTCTTCAGTGAAGAAGCTGTCCGGGTCTTCACTGTTTTGCAAATGAGACTATGAAAAGCCAGCTAAGGAGAACTGCTAGTCAGTAGAGCAAAGGTTACTGAATTCTCTGAACACAGGTTGAGTGGCCTGGAGCCTTGGAAAGCCAGAGAAATAATGACTGCCCTGCCCTCCTCCCCGCCTCCTCCTCCTTCTTCCTTATTCTTTTGTTCCTCCTCTTCCCCTTCTTCCTTTCTATCTCCCTCTTTGTTCTCCTGTCTTTTCGTCCTTCCGTCCTTTCTTCCTTCCTCCCTTGTCCTATCTTCTCAATCCACATATAATCATAGAATTTGTTGCTATGTTTATTGCCCAACATATGAATATATTGCGACCTGCCCATCTCCCAGGATCACACCAGCCACTTACAAAATATTTGCAAGAATGGTAACTTAAAAAAAAAAAAGAATGGTAATTTTTAATAACTTTTTCGGGAATATGATACTTTTATTTATGCTCACTGAATTGATTTCGTTGTTGTTAATTTAATGCCTAGTGAATTTATTAGCCAATCAGACTGCTTTGTAAAGGGCAGCCCAATATTCCATCCCCTAAATTCTGCCTATTGTAATTAATAGCAAACACTCCATCTCTTCTCTCATCCACACTCATCTTCTCTGCCTATTGGTATTTACTGGGTGATTTGGCACTTAATCATGAGAATGTTCCTCATACTTTTTAAAAGACATTTCAACCTCCACTTTCATCATTAGTAGACAAACTGCATTACAACTTTAGCTACAGTGTGCCTGTTCATATACAATAGATTTATGGAAGGGCTAATTATTGATTAGGTAGGAAGATTTATATTACATTTCCATTCATCACTTTTTAAAATAGTTATTTATTTTTTATTTTGTGTATGAATATGTTTCTGTGTAGATATGTGGATATGAATATAGTTACACACAAAATACAGAAGAAGGTATCAGATCCCCTGGACATGAAGTTCTAGGCTTCCATAGTAGGTCCTGGGACCTGAACTTCAGTTCTCTACAAGAACAGTGTGCTCTTTTATTACTATTAAGAAATTTTTTATTCATTTTACATACCAATCACAGATTCCCCTCTTCCCTCCTCCAGCCCCTCCAGCTTCCCCCCACAATACACCCCGCATTCTCTCCTACAAGAAGGGAAGGACTCCCATGGGGAGTCAGCATAGCCTGGAATTCAGTAGAGGTAGGTCCAAGCCCCTCCCCTTGCCTCAAGTCTGTGGGAGGTGTCCTACCATAGGTAGTGGGCTCCAAAAAGCCAGCTCATGCACCAGGAATGGGTCTTGATCCTACTGCCAGGGGGTCCCTTGTGCTCTTAATTGTGCTCTCCAGTTATCTCCATCATCACTTTTAGCCAAATATTTTCCAGGTAATATCAATTTGACAGCATATGTTATAGGAACAGAGTATGATCCACTCAATATTATTCTGTTTGGCCAAGTCAAATGTCTCTTATCAGAGTAGGGATATCCAATCTTTGAATCTATAACACAGAATTCCCAGCCTCCACAAATACCTCAACTTTCTTTTCCTGCTGTTGCGGTTACAATTCTCTGACAAAAGCAATTGAAGGAAAACAGAGATTGTTTTGATTCACACTTTGAGGTACTGCCCATTGTAATAAAGAAGTCACAAAGTCAGGAAACTTGAAGATGCTGATCTAGAACATCCCTAGACAAGAAGCAGAGACCAAGCAGAGACCAATGCATGACTGCATGCTAAGGATTAGCTAGTGTTCTCCATTTTATACAAGGTGGGGTCCCTTGCCACAAGAATGGCACCATGCACAGTAGGCAGTCTCACATCTTAATTCACAAAATCAAGGTAAGCCCCCACAGCATGCAGAGAGGTAATTCTAGATTCTAGGTAATTCTAGATTCTGAAAATGAATACTCACCATCACAACCATTATCTGTGATTTAATGTTGCGAGTGGGAACTTTGTTGCTCCTTGTGCTGCCATGAAGTTGTAAACAAATTTGAAACATTTCAATCATATAAATGTATAATCTTGCTTCATGATCTTATTTGATAATATTTTTAAAATTAGTTAAAATTTCATTGACAGGGTCCTTTAATGTATTAGTCACATCTAGGCCCTCTGTGCTTCTGCCTCTGATGAATTCTATACATCTTTTGTTTTGTTTTCTTTTGTCTTTTTCCTTTTACCTGGCTGATGTTTTTCCTGACCCAACTTTTCCCTCTAAAAGGATCGGTATGCTATAACCCAGGTCTAAGATAATTTCTGCTCTGTGCCAGATTCGTAAGTATTTAGTTGTAGACTATTTCTCCCACTCTACTTAACCCATTAGAGGATAAAGAGAGCAATATGAGGCGATAGTTCAGTAGATAAAGTGCTTGCTTCATAAACATGATGACTAGCATCCAGATTCCTGGCACCTATGTAAATGTCAGGTGGGTGTGAAGGCCCAGCTTTAATGCCAGCAATAGGGAAGTGGAAATGAGTCCCATGGCCACACTGGCTACATAACTAGTCCAGGCATCAATGAGAGGTCTTGCCTTAGTAAATAAGATGAGAGTCAATTTATTAAGATACTGCATTTTGACCTGTCTTCCTTTCACATGTGCACACATGTGCAAATGCACCTGGACTAATGTGAAAACATGCATATGCACACCACCACACATATGCAGATATGGAGAGAGAGAGAGAGAGAGAGAGAGAGAGAGAGAGAGAGAGAGAGAGAAGGGTTGACACCTCTGTGACAAGAATAGCAGGGTGCTGGTGGTGCATGTCTTTAATCCCAGCACTCCGGAGGCAGAGGCAGGCAGATCTCTGTGAGTTCGAGGCCATCCTGGGCTACAGAGTGAGTTCCAAGAAAGGCGCAAAGCTACAGAGAGAAACTCTGTCTTGGAAAAAAAAAAATGCTAGGAAATATAATGTCCTTGCTAACAGCACAGGAAATTGGAGCAAAATTAGAGGGATCGTTAGCTTGCTGCACTAGGTAGGGAGAGAGAACCCCTGCTGGATTCGATCATCTCTTTGATTCACGAAATTATCCCTCAGTTTCCAGTCTTCGTAAGTGCCTCTTGGTTGGCTGTAGAGATAAGTAGGTGACTGCAGCCTAGCCAATCATTGTTTGCTTTTTACACCACCCCACATCCCAGTGTGCATGATTGGTGTAGTATGGGCATCTGACAGAAGGGGCGTTGATGGAGCTTTCTGCGGAACACAAAGAAACAGGGAACCCCTGCCAGCTCAGTTTGGATGACAGCTTCTAACACATGAGATCAGAAGGGGTCAAAGCGGCCTTCTTCCCTGGAGTGTCTGATATTGGAGCTGGTAGGAGTCAGGTGGAGAAGAAGTGATCGCAGACAAAGCTCACTATGCAGAAAGCTAGAAGAAATGCATGTGCTATGGCCCATGGTGCTCTGGGGGCAGTTGGTACTGTGTGAATGATAGTTGGAAATTATTGTGTTGTGGTTCAGATTATTGGACTTCTTATGTAATCCTACAGTGTTGTTGGTTGTATTGTATTCTTGAAGGCATAACTCAATCTCTACATATGTCTGCTGTTTCTGGAGATCGAAGCACATATGCTTTCTGTAGTCAACAGTAGTAAGCTCTGGCATCAATGCTTTTGTGTTGGCACTCTCGATCTGAGATGGGATGAGAACATCATCACTCAAGAGGGTGGAGTCAGACTTAAGCTACATGGTGGGAACTTGTCTCACTCACCTCTCTATTGCCCAACAAAAGAATTAGACAGGTAATAGGTTTTCAAGATGGATTTTCTAGAGACAGAACTAAGCATAGCACAACAAATACTTTTCAGCTTTCCCATCTATATCAGTGGCAGACATTGCTAATCAATTGTAATGCTTGAACTCCTGGAGTCTGTGTTAGATGCTCCTTCTTGGATGGATGCTCCTAGCAATGACAGTTGATGTCCAGAGGTAGTTCACACAATGAAAACCATCTGTTCTCTGGAGCTCAGGCAAGGACATCCAGGAGCACTGAGTAGTGACCAGACATCAGGTTTGGAAGTCAGGACCCAGGTAGGGAAAGAACAAATGAAGGGGCATCTAAACACTAACTGCATTCATTTGCTTTGGTTGTGGAAACATAGTATCCAAGTATGGGCAGCTTTAATAATAATAATAAGTTATTATTATTATTATTATTATTATTATTATTATTATTATACTCTCTCATCTCTCTGGAGGCCAAAAATTGCAACTGAAAGATTTTCATTTTTGCTTTATTTTTCTTCTTACACAGAGGGTCCATTCTAGGATGCTTCTTTGGCTTATAGACATTTTCTGCTGTTTCTCTTCTGCATACCCTCATGAATTTTACTTGTTGACCTCTGTAAAGATTCTGTGTCCAAAATACTCCCAGGGTGAGATGTCAAGAAGTCAGAGCTTTGCAATGCACATTTTATGGGACATAATTCAACCCACTGTGTTTAATGAGTCCTTACATGGGCTTTGGCACCCTACACAAGGTGCTTCTGTAAGCCCATGTTAAAGAAAAGAAGCCTGAAATTCAAGATCTCAAGAAATGCATGAAGATTCACATAGGAAGAATTGCTGGTCTGGACAGCACCCCAAATCAGGCCCCTGACTATTTTGTTAGTGCAGTATAAAAAGAAGAGGAATTGGCTTCTTATTAGACATTAAGGAGAAACTAAAATTGGGGGAGTTCAGTGTGGGGGGAAAAGTCTTTGGATGTGGCTTCTAGGAGAATGATGATGTCATCCTTCCTTAATATTTCAGTTGCTCCCTATTCCCTGCAGGTTAAGACCTAAATTATTCAGCAGGAAACTCAGATCTGCTCATGATCCTACCCACTTCATTCTGTCTGTCTCCAGCTCCCCTCTTTCCAGCCTCCCTGGTCCAGCCACACTCTGTATTGGTAGCCTCTACCTCAGCAGACAGTTGTAGGGAGGACGGACTGTGAGAGTGTCACACATGGATATGTCAACTTGATTTCTGGCCCCTGTTACCAGGCCCCAGGTGACCACAGCTCTGCCATGCTGCCTTTCTGATTTTTTTTTTAAACTTTGAACCTAGCAGAGCCAAGTTCTGCTAATACATCTTCCTTCAATCCAGCAATGCCCACAAAGATCTAATAGGACCATACAGTAGGGAGCTGAGAGCAATCTAGTACATGGTTCTTTTTCTATATGTGCAGTAGCCATTGAGATGGAGGCTAAAACAGCAAAGAAGGTCAAGTAAGAAGTCTCCAGGAAAGCTAGAAGCCTAATGCCAGGGTGTGTCTGCTCTCTTTGGGGTTCTTAATTTTTTTTGTTCCTTCTCAGATGTTATGACTACCTCAGGTGTGGCCAGGCACCCTCTTTTCTCTCCCTCCCTTCTGCCATACCCTACCAGGAGTGGAGAATCAGACCACAAAGTTGTAATCAGCTTCTCTTTCTCCTTCACCAATCAATACGTGGTCATTTCTTAAAGTGAGATTGTTTCCTGAAGACAGATCTGCAGATATTCTAGGTGACCCATATGTCTTCCGACATTGCTGTATTCATAGATGACTTCTCAAAGAAACCATTATTAATGATGTAATTAATATGAAAGGCTACCGTATATATCAAGCAGGTCATTAAGGCAGAGGTGGAGATGCAGCCATTTATATTAAAGATACATGTTATGGTCTGTACCCAAGCAATAGAAAATGCACAGCTGAGAAATCTTGCTTTCTAACTTGTGTTCATCGTTTTCAGCTTCTGTAGGCCCCCTTTGTGTTTGCTACTGGTGATTGTGTTGCAATTTCTGATAATCATATAAAATGAATTAATGAGGTAGAATTTTTTCGGTGTGTGTGTGATGTGAGCATATGTGCTTATGCATGTGGAGGTCAGAGGTCAATGCCAGGAGTCTTCCTCTATGCTCTCCATTTTATTTTTTGAAACAGAATATCTCATTGAACCTGGAGCTTGCTCATTGACTAGAGTACCTGGCCAGTGAATACCAGGATACCTCTTGTCTATAGACTCCAATCTCAGCACCGAGATTTCAGGTATGCTCTGCCACAACTCGCTTTTTATGTTGGTGCTGGATCTCTGAACTCATGTTCTCATGCTTGTGCAGCGAACACTTTGATGACTGAGCCATCTTCCCAGGTTCCTAAGGTAGATGTTTCAGAGAAACACACAATCAAGTAAATCACAGCCTGTGAAAGACCAAAGGATGTAATGACCAGGATGGCTACCGGGCATTGGGAGAGCTTGATTGGAGTGCACTACTTTTTCTCCCAGAGACTCCCATCTGTTAGGACATTCCTTGTATGAGCGGGGCTTTCCTAAGGCAGATGTCCTGTGCAGCTGAGCAGGTCTATTTGAAGAGGAAGTACTGAAGGATGCTTTCAGGCTGTCCTATTCTGTGTCCAGGACACTCTGTGTTTTAGCTGTAAACATCAAAACCTATCTCCGATGTATAGGATGTTTAGATGTAACAGAAAATGGTGTCTGAACATGGTAGCATCCCAAAGTATCCTATAGTTCTGTGCAAATGTGATGAGCTAATCACATGTTTTAATGAAGCCTGTAAAGAGGATTTTTCTTTTTCCCTTCTTTTCTCCTAGGAATAAATATCGCTTTTTGGTAGTAGCCAACATGTTAAATGTTTTTAATAAAAGCATAGACTTAAGTTAAAGGGGAACATCTTTACCCTAGGTACAAATGATATTGCCACTTGCTGAGTTGAAAACACCAAGCAGATGGGGGAATGGTAAAAGTTGGGGAACCAGACACAAAGGGGCTCTTTGTTATGCCTCTGTCAAGCAGATCCTCTTGAGTGTAGGCTGCAGTGTGCTGGCAGCTGCATCAGCAGAGCACCTGCGGTGAGTCCCAGAGGATGGTGACAGCCACACTGGAACAGCACACAACTACTACAGATGGAAGCTGGTTTCCCAGCTCACTCTGCCAAGAGGGGATTCTTGCTGGCTTGCTTTCCATGCATTCTGCAGCAAATGCCAGGAGCACAGAGGCAGCTAAAGAGTTTCTGCCCATCTTCCCAAACTGTAGGACCTGGGAGCCAGTCACAAGTTAGAGCTTTGAGAGATCAGGACTGAGATGTAGCAACCTTATCTGAAACCTCAGTAGACAGCAACAGCTCCATTCTCAGTCCCTTCAAGTAACTAACATATCCTATGAGGGTGAACACAGGAGCTCCTATGCTAATCTTTACTGTCTCAAGATTGGTTTTTATTTTTAGATCATGTGTATGTTTCTGCCTGTAGGAAGAGTATGTGCATATGTCAGTGCAGGTGGATATAGAGTCCAGAAAAGAGTGTCAGATTCCCCTGGAGGTGGGTGGACTCACAGGTATGTGTGAGCTGCCAGACATGGGTACTGGGAACCAAACTCAGGCCCTCTGCAAGAGCAGCAAGTGCTCTTAACCACTGAGCCTTCATGCTGAGTATTACTGGGGTGCCCAGTTTCTACAGCACCTACAGCATTTCAAGACTGTGTTGCTATGTCATTATACATATTTCGGCTACTTTTTGTGGTTCACATTTTAGAGAGATTTTTTTAAAGAATGAATTGTAGCAATATTTATGTATTAAAGGGTAAAAGTTAAATTACAACACAGGCCTGATTGTCTGAGAGCTTTGTCCGTTTCTGTCCCATAATGATTTTTATTTTTAAAAATTTGGCTGGGTTCCACCATATTTCAGGGTATGTAGAATTCCCAATGTGGAGTTCCAGCTGTTACTATGCTTTCTAGAATTTTACACAAAGTCTAGTTATGCAATTGTATTTTTTAAGAATGCAGGAAATGATGGAAAAGAATTAAGAAAGACCCATGCATACACCCATGCACATACAAATTGCCTTATACACATATGAACACACACACACACACACACACACACACACACACACACACACGCAACACAGCAAATAGGTGAAAAGTTTGCTAACCGCAGCCATGTGAGAAAAGTGGAGGTAATTAAGTGGATTTTGTGCTTTAAGAATACTCTTAGTTGAAATGCCAGTGATTGCATGCATATGTGTGAAAATACACAAAGATGTATTATAAGTAAGAAGAAAATGTTGCAAAAGAAATGATAGGATTTAACTAATTATAAAAAATCCTAACATCTAAGATTTAAAACTCAGAAAAAGTATATACTATTTTAGAATCTATGGGGGGAAAATGTAAAAAATAGGGCTGGAAAGGTGACTGGGTGGTTAAGAGTGCTGGCTGCTCTTCCACAGGACCTTGGTTTGCTCCCCAGCATCCACATGGTGGCTCACAACTGTCTGTAACTCCAACTCCTGGGCATCCAACACCCTCTTCTGACCTCCCCAGGCACTAAGAACACACATGATTTACAGACACACATGTCAATAAAGCACCCAAAAAATAAAATAAAATTTAGATGAGTTAAAAAGTAATACGAAACTAAAATGAAAGATAATTTGTCAATCCCTTTGCTTCACATGGATTATCCAGTGTGGTCAGATGTCCATGAAAGCCAGACTGATCTGGGTTAGTTAGTGAAACTAGAACACAAAGATCTTGCTGCAGCCAAGTCTTAATGGCATTGAAACTGCTTTTTTTCATTCTGTTCTCTAAATTGGAGTTTTCCTGAACCTTCAGAGTCATGTTCCACAGAGAACCCTGGGGACTTTCCATTCTCTTCTGCATATGTTTGTGTATGTGCATGCATACGTGTGTGTGTGTGTGTGTGTGTGTGTGTGTGTGTGTGTGTGTGTGTGTGTGTAGGCTAGAGGCCAGCAGCAGCTGTAGTTCCTCAGGCACTCACCATCTCATTTCTCATGCAGGGTCTCTCCTGACCTGGAGCTCATGAACATTGTGGATTTTTTTTTTTTTTTTTTTTTTTTTTTTTTTTTTTGTCACAGTTCTCCCAAGACTGGGATTCCATGCATGTACTTCCAAGCCTGGCTTTCTATGTGTGTTCTGAGACCAAATCCAGGTCTGCTCACTTGAAAAGAAAGTACTTTACCAATTGGCTCTCTACCATAGTGCAAACTTCCTTATCTCTTTACTGACTTGGCAGTCCTGTCCTTTCCTTGTGGTTGGTGTACGTGGTTGTTTATATATGTGATAGTAAATGTGGCTATTGTATTAAGTCATATACATATTTGTGGTCATATATGTGGCTCTATACGTGGTTGGTATATGTGGTCCTATGTGGTTGGTCATTATCTCCCTTCTTTAGGGCCAGCACCGTGATGTGAACAGTGATGACAGAAAAGCCTGATAAATTTAGTTTGAGATTTGTGTCATCATGAAGGAAGTTTTAAAGTAGAAACTTGGAAGAGGATGACTATGAAGGACACTCTGAGAATGAAAAAGAGATGATTGTGGTTGCATTATCAGATGAAGATGACAGCTCACTGTGGCCTTACAGGTTGGTCATCATTGTGTGAAGCACAGTGGACATGGTGGTGTCCGAGGTGTCTGATGAGAAAAAGGATAGCTCCTTAAATTTTGCACAATCTCTTTTGCCTTTTTAAGTCTCTGGCATATTGTTATTAGTCCTGGGTGTTTAGCTATATGTATTTGTAACACACACAAACTTGAACATGCACACATACACACACACACACACACACACACACACACACACACACACACACATCTGTTCCTCATTCTGTGTATTCAATGTTATACACATTTATCCACACTCATCCTAGATATAAATTTCTACCAACTAGTTCTAGAAACTAGTTCTCTATTCCCTTTTGATGTTCACCTTGTTTATTATTATTATTATTATTATTATTATTATTATTATTATTATCACCATCATTATTATTGTTATTCCCTCTTGGTTTGCCTTGTTGGCTTCAGGTGTTTGGTTTGGGGTGTCTTTCATTTGGTTTAGGGAAGATGCTCCCTAGTCGTTATAAAAATTTCAACATGTCTGTCTCCTAGGCAAAAACCATCTCCTGAAAAGTGGGTTTTATTTAGACTCTAAGAACATCAGGCAAGAGTTGCGACATGGAATATTCAATGTCTTTACAAAAACATAACTAATTTTTACAAAAGCAATAAAAAGAAATCGAAAAACAAGAAGCGGCAGGGCTAGTTGGGGACTGTGTTTGCCAGCGTTAGGCTGAGTCTCTCAGAGCGGTCACTCAATTGGCAATATAAACTGAAGGGCTGAAGCTGTTTGGAAGCCTTTCCATTTTTCTGTATAAACCTGATGTGGAGTGGAAGAACATCCCAGTGCCGCCCTTTCGAAAGCCATGCTCTCTTCATCCAGTCACTTATTGTCTTGGGTTTCATTTTCTGTTCAGGGGAAAATTAAATTCCCTTGCCTTTGCACTATCTGTCTACCCAGGAAATTTTATCTTCACATCGTTTTTATTTGCTATTTGTCCTCTGGGTAAAATACTGCAGGTGCATGAGGTTGTGAGTGCATTTCAAAGGTCTTGAGGGTTCAGCCTGTTCCTTCCTGCAGGTCAGTATTTAAATAATTCCTGACCTGAAGTCTTCTGTATTCTAAGATCCACAGGAAAGGAAGGGGGAGGGGACTCCCTGTGAGAACACAGCAGCCTCATTCTGGGCTTTTCTCTTTGTGAATCACATCATTTCAAGCACTCACTTTTGTTCCTGTACTGTACACATAGGAATTTTCTGGAACTTACTGTCAATGCCTGAGCATATAAAACCTTTCTATTCTTATAGCCTGTCCTTCATGTGGATTATAAAGGACTCTGCAGACAGATTACAGAGGGTCACATTTCATTGTATTTCTTTTCTTATTGATGCTGTTTACTGTACTCAACAAAAAGACCAAAACCAGGAGCTCCTATTTTAATTCCATCATTATCATACTTGATAGGACTCAGTCTTACTCAAAATGTCTAACCTTCTTCATCACTGATAGTGCTTAGTGACTGTCACACAACTAACATCCAGATGCTTTCTGAGTCTTTGGATGGTAGGAGTGACACCAATCCACACTTGTGAGCATGTCCTCACCCTGCCAGTTTTCCTGCATGGCCTGCACTGCTCATTGCACAGTAAAAAGATGTCTTCCTGCGAGCTTGAGATGTCACTAGAGCACTCGCTTAACACTTGCGAGGCCCTGAGTTCCATCCTCAGAATGACAATGAAATTAATTGAAGCACACAAACAAAACAAAATTGATAGCTGTAATGTAACCACTCCAGTAATCAAGCTGGCATTGTTCAAAGACTAAGTGAGATTCTAAGAATTCCCTAGTGGTGCTTGTAAGCTCTCTTCTAGGATCCATGACTTCATTACCTCTGGGTAGTTGACTAGGTTTCCAGCATCAGATAAGATTTTCAGGTCTTAAGTCTAATCAGAGAGCTGTTGGTTACTACAAAGGTGTGGTGACTGCCCAGGTCTGTGTGCCACTACTGCATGTGCAGAGTTAGTGTGCCATGCTAGCTATATTTAGGAATATATATGTGCACATATTCCTAAATGTCCTTTAAGCAGCCTGTAAATATAGCAGTATCATTGACCAATACAGTGTGAACATTATTTTTTCTTCTCTTCTTTACTAACATACCTTATGACATTTAAGACAAACTAGTATTAGCAGTATCCACAGTGTCACCAGACTAAGATGTATATGTTTGCACTGTTGATTTTCATTGATGGCCAATGATAGTAGGTTCCCATCTCGTCCAGAAGTGGATTTTATGAAATTTCTTTTAAAATAAAGGCTTTTTAGTTTGAAGAGTGAGAAAAAAACAACATGCTGATAAGATAGGTGTTAAACTTATAGGGAACAACAAACAAAATCCTAAAGATATAGGAAATTGTAGATGTTTGGGACAAACACTGCTGTGGGCTTTGCAGTTCTCTACGAAGTTGTACAAGAATGACAGTGATGTGTGAATGGCTTGAGAGGATGGCAGAATGGCAGGAATGTGAAGAACTACACAATGTTTGTCCATGATCAGTAATCGAACAGAGTATTATTATTGTTACAGAGAGCGATTGCAGATCCCATCTAAGTTCTCTTCCATTTAAATGGGATCAGATCTGCTGGGACTGCCATTAGTAGTGTATTTACTTGGATGACAAGAGAGGATGGTTCAGTGCACACACTCAGCGCACACAATGTTACCTTCATTTTGGTTTAGTGTAGCTTTTTTCCAACCTTTTAGACTACTTTCTGTCCTAATTGGAAACTTTTGGAACCACTGTTATACACATAAAAACCATTCACCACAGTCTTTCTGTTAGTTATTTAGGCACTCTTACCCCGTGAGGAACACGTCCCGAACACAATGAATCCACAGAAGAGCTGTTTATTAATATAGAATAGAAGAGATGTGACAGGCCTGTGTGAAAACATACACATGGTTAAGGAGACAAGAAGAGGGTCATGCAAGATGGCGCCGGCTTTATAAAGGTTGGGCCTCGCATGTGTACAGGAACTCATGTGGCTACTGCACACGTGCATGTAGATTACATGGCCATGCATGTGCTTTACACAACCATGTAAAGCCATGGAGTCCTAGCCACAAGAGATGTTTGACCCGGAAACGGCTGTTTTGAACTAGAAGTGATTAGGCGGTCCACTGGTCAAGCCTAGCCGTGTTGTGATTTTCCATCACTTTCTAAGTAGGAATTGGGAGTAAAAGTATGGAGTTGGAGAAAAGTTTGAAAGAGGCTTGCTTGGTGGCGACTTTGCTCATACATTGCCTGGAATTTACTGGAATGCCCCTGGCTATTTGTGCCTCTGACACTTGGCAACCATAAGCTTTTTAAAAACAGAAACTGTGTCTGCTTTGCTGTTCTGTTCTGCTGACACTTTTTCCAAGCCCTGAGTTGGTTCTGCACCCATTCATTCATCAGCAGCTTTCAATTAAAACATGCTGATGTCTTCCATTATAGGTGCCAATACATCCATTCAATTATTAACAGTAGTGGCTTTGACAACATTTATTGTTGCTATGGATTACAGAATATAAACAGAAGACTGCTGGATATTTTATCTCAATGAAAGCTACTGCTTATTAAAGCTGAGTGAGGGGTGGGGTACTAGCTCTAAAGAGAAAACTGAACTAAGAATAGTTGCTCAAACTGCCAATTGATAAAAGATATAGGACCTTAATCCATGCCTTTCTGATTTCCCAACTCCAATATCCACTCTTCCTTTCTACTTCACAATGCCATCTTGAGAGCCTGGGGCAAGGATAAACCATAAGCTTCCCTACCTGTCCGTCTATTTTACCTGTGACAGTCAACAGTCCCAGTGCCTCTAGCTTAGCATTCCTTCGTGTAGTTGTTCCAAGTCACTGAACCTGGCAGCGTTAGTCTCCTTGTTTAGTCTCTGCAGGTTTAACAAACAGTTAATACAGTGTCTTCCTTTGAACATACTTAATGTGTGCTTTTATTCATCTGAACATGGAAGGCAGTGCTCTGTAAAGGTAGTCTGTCTTCTTCCTAGCTTTTCAGCAAGTTCCTACCTCACAAACAGAATGAGGACTGAGCCAGCCTGGTCATGATGAATACACAGACACTGAATGCAACACCACAATTAAAACAGTCTCAGCTCATTCTTTCTTGCTTTTCTTCTCAGCAGGTTGATTGTTCTGAGAAGCCAACTTGGCTGCTCACATTAGCCATGTGCATTTTGATTCTGCTTACTGATACTTTGTGTATAGGGAGTAGGGTGAGAGAATCTTTTCCTAGGTGGAACTTTTATCACTCTGATATAAGGTTGCCAAGTGGACAATTTATATCACATTTCTTTTTGGTTTTATTTATGAATGTTTTTATGTACATGCATGTGCTATGTACATGTGGATAGACACATGTGTATGCAGAGATGAGAAGCTAGCCACAGGTGTTGTTCCTCAGTTTCTCTTCACCCTGTGTTCTGATACAGGGCCTTTCTCTCTGACCTTGAAATCGCCAATTTAGCCATTGTGATTGGCTACTGAGCCCCAAGGATCTTACCATCTTTGCCTTCAGAGCACTTGAATTATCAACATACCCCAACAGCCAGGTTTTTAAAGTGGAATCTAGGGCTCAAATCTGGGTCATCACACTTTAGCAGCAAGTAATTTACAGAATGAGGCTTCTTCTGAGTCTTTTGTTTGCTTGAACTTAAATGGAACCTTATCTAAAACCCCCTGGTCAGTCATAGGGGCCTTTTTAATGTCTTCTCTCATAATGATATCATGCAAAAGACATGCCATTTCTTCAAGCAAGACCCTCACAGAACATTTTAAGCTCTTTTAGTGATAGGATTTAGTCATGGATATGTTTTAGCCAAGGTCCTTGATGATAGGGAACAGGTCCTCTTTAAAAATAACCCAGCTGAAAAAATGTTTTCAAAAGATATGGACCATCTCTTTAAGATCCAAAGACTGAGTCACAAGTTGGACCAGTCATTGATTGGCCACTCTCACAAGTTGTGACTGCCTGGGTGGCCAAAAACCAGAGGCTAGCCAGCCCAGAGATCTAGAATAGAACCAAATACAACTGACTGGAAAAAAAAGGCACTGAAATGATTCCTAATGATATTCTGCTATTCTCTAGACCAGAACCTACTGTAATAAGTGGATGAATGAAAGGGTAGATAGAGGTATAGAGACATGCATACATGAATGGTAAATGAAATAGAATGTTATAGGGTAGTAGGGAGTGGCATATTTTTCTCATCAACTTTATCTCCTACCCTCTTTCTTCCTTCAAAATCAACTTCCCATTCTCATTTCTCTAATTTCAGTCACTGATCACATTGAACACTGCAGCATAATTTTCTATATTCCTGTTGTTAAGGAACAGTTTGATCAAGTCCCCCTAGGGGTCTACAGAGGTTCTACCCTGATGGGAGCAACCTCATAGAGGATCTCCTTTGCTTCAGCTCAGGTATTGGCATTTTTCCAGTTTGGAGAGCTCCTTCCTGGTCTGTGCTGCAGTCAGCTCCTCACTGGAGGCTGTCAGGGCAGCTAATATTTCTCATCTACTCCTCTGTCTGCCCAAAGCACAAGAAGTACTTCTGGGAACAGTGGCCACATGTAAAGTTCTGAATGTCATTTTCTTCCCTATGTTTGAGATAAAGGCTTACTATATAGCCCAGGATGATCTTGACTTCCCTGTGTAGCTCAGTCTATCATAAAACTTGTGGTCCTCCTGCCTTAGTCCTCCAGGGCTGAGATTGCTGGCATAAGTTCCAAGTTCGTGTTCTGTTTCATCAACCTTTATACTGACATTTCAGGGTCACTTAAGTATTTATTAATTGTTTTTGTTTGTTTGTTTGTTTTGTGATAGATAGCAACTACCAGATTGTATCAGCTTAGCTTATTTTCTCCCTTAGTATCTTTAGAAGTCATTTCCCTATGTGTTTGTAATTTTATTTTGTTTGTCAGTGAAGGTAGTACACCAGAATAAGAAGTGTCAAGTTTAATTCTCTGCAGTGGTGCTCAAAACAGAAGTTTCATAAGTAATGGTGGCTTGCTCAGCTAAAATTAAATGTCTGGGTATTTGAAAAAGTTTTTCCTATCTAGTATTTGCAACATATACCTTTCTGGAGCTCACAAGCATACTGAGAACAAACACTTTACAGTACCATTCGATTTTACAAGTTACACTCACTTAAAATCCTAGCTATAGGAAAGTTCTACAGGTAACTAAATAATCTAAGGCATCGAAAAATCTGACCCTCTTACTCACAGACATTCAGTCCAGAGAAGTATCATTCAAACAAAACAATGTATACTCAAAATCCTCTCTATCACATTCTAGGAATCTAAGGACAAGTCCAAACCTCAGGAATGATACATGTCTGCTCCAGGGGCCACTAATTGTGCGACATCTTAGTTAGCTTTAAAGGAAAAAGAGAGCCAGACCTCCACCTCTGAGCTTTAGTTGAATATGTCTAGGACTGGGAAATTAGAGAACTCTTTGTTGTTGTGTCCTTACCATGAGTTGAAAATGTCTGTTTCCCTACGAGATAAACCAGATTGGACAAAACACAAAATCAAACAAACAAACTAACACTCTGTCTCCCCTCCAATAGCCTTTGTAGAACAATTGTGTGCGATTGGTAAGGGCGTGTGTGTGTGTGTGTGTGTGTGTGTGTGTGTGTGTGTGTGTGTTTATAAAATTAAAAGGAAGCAGATAAAATAAGAGGGGGAGGCAGGGAAGGATGGAAGAAAGGAAGGAAAAGAGTGGAGTCCCAGATCCTGGCAATACCATGTTTTGTGGAAAGAAGAGAAAGAAAAAGAGGACAGAAGGATGACTCAGTGGCACCCAGTACAAAGGGGCATTGAGGGAGACTCTTTAGCACATCTGAGATGAGGCTACATTCTAGAGAGAAGAACTCTGCTGAGAAGCAGCCTAGGAGGGTTTGCACAGTGAGTGCTCCTGAGCCCCCATGAGAAATGCTAGCACTGCCCACTCCCAGATGTGCGACTGTGGGCAGTTTTCTTAAGTCTCCTGGGATTTGAGTCCTGATTGTAAAGGTTAGAATAGCACTTACTCTCCCGTGTAACATTGGCTTTGCATTCCCAAACCCCAAAGCGAGGCACTCTCAAAAGATAGCACCATGGAAGCATGGCCAGGAAGAGGCACCAGCATAGGAATGGGCATGATGACCAGTGCCCTAGCAACACTAAGTGTGGGAGTTAATTCTCCTTGTCAACTTGACAGAATGCAGAGTCAGCTAGGAGACAAACTGAGGTTTCAAACATGCTGGTGAGTGAGTTTCTAGAAAGCTTTGATTCAAGGTTAATACTCGCCCTAAATACAAGTAGCACCATCTCATGGGCTGGACTTGGACTGAGCAAACTAGAGGCAGGGCGAGCACCAGCTCATTTCTTTCTTTCTGCTTTCTGAATGGGGATTCAATGTAACCAGCTGCCTCCTAAGATTTTAATTTTCCATTTTTGTATTGTGATTTCTTTTTTACCTGGATATATGTAAATAAAGTATCTATAAGTTCAATTTGAGCACCTATCTATCTATCTATCTATCTATCTATCTATCTATCTATCTATCTATGTATCTATCTATCCGTCCTCTCCGTGTGTGTGTGTGTGTGTGTGTGTGTGTGTGTGTGTGTGTGTGTGTAAATCTGTGGGAGCTCCCATACCACATTGTATGTGCAGAGGTCAGAGGTCAATTTATGAGTTGATTGTCCCCTTCTATCTTGAAGGTTCTAGAGATAGAACTCAAATCACCAGGCTTGATGGCATGTCTTCACCTACTGAGCCCTCATCAATCTGGCCCTAATCTCAACACTTAGACTGTACATATTTTATTAATTTGTAATTTTTTGATTTGTATTTTATTAATTTTTTTATTATACAAAGTGAATATTATATCTTCCATTGTGAACCAATTAGTTTAATTAGGGTTAAATATAGGAGCATGGATTAGGAGTTATTTACATGAACAGGAGCAAGTTACTAATGGTTATAACATTGAAAAAATTTCTCTCCTTTTATTAGCAATCATTAATGGTTTATCAATCCTCATGGAGTAATGAAGCCCCTCCCACCTCCATGATGGAATATTGAATGGTCCAATCATGTACAGGTCTTATGATATGATTTTTTTTTCCTCAAGTGTGTTTCTCCAAATTTGTTCAACTACACTTTGCACATGGAGAAGATACTTTTTGTTTTGCTTCGTTTTGTTTTATTGCTTGTTTGTTTGTTTTGTTTTTCTCACTACATTGCACTGCATACTTAGCTATTAGTATGAAAATAAATTGAAAATAAATCCTATGCCATGCTCAGGACCTAGTTCTGAGTTACAAACTCCTATGTTGTCACCCGCACATTAAGAACACTCAGAGCTCATTATGGAAGATGACCTGTGGTCAGGCCTGTGAGTTCAGACTCCATATCCAGTTGTGCACATTGCAGCTGCTATCAGTTCCCCCTTGCTCCCTGTTGCATTTCTGAGTGTAGAATGTGTGATGGTGTGGCAGTGGGGAATGTCAGGAATGTGTTTGGAAGTAAAGCCTGGGGCATGTGGTATTGAATGAATGTATCTCCATGCCTAACATTTCAGCTTGTTACAATTCTGTAGTAGGAAGCATTCAGAATAATCAAAATCAATTATTTAAAACTCATAATTCAGTCCAAATTAAAGATTTATTGCAACAAAGCAAAAAGCAAAGTATAGACACAAAGGAAACACAGTCCAGCTCTGGCATCATCATTACACAAGATGTAAATTGATCCTGCCAACGTATGACAGAACAGGATATATTCAAAAGAATTCCAAGGCTTTCTGGAAGAGATTGCTCAGGAGGTGAGTGTGCCATACCCACATGGGTGAGTTTGTAAATGTCCTTTTAGCCCAATCTCTATTTTGTAGCAGCTACTGTCTCTTGCACTTCTTAGGGTATCTCTCTTGGGTCTGAATTCTCACTGAGAATGAATACACTACAATTTTTTTTGATTTGCAAACTTAGTATGTCAGGGTCACTGATTTTGACAGGAGTGTAGTCAGAGCTGTGTGAGTCCTAGCTGCATTTCTTAGTAGGTATGAGATCTTGGTCACAGCTACTGAATACTGTGGACCTCAAATACCCCACCTGTAAAATGGGTAGAATAAAAAGAATCTCCCTCATTGCTTTACATGAATGTATAGCTCCTAACTGCCCAGTACACGACTGCTCTATCACTGGTGTTAGCCTTGTGCTGATCTTGTAGTAAATGCCTGCTATACCCTTGAACTTTCATAGGGAATGAGTTAAACCCCACCTGTACATTTGAAATCTCCAATCTTCACTGCAATGTACAACTTAAGACTAGACACTAGTGTTTTTGAAGTAATGCTAGTTTCCAGATGCAAAGCTGTCCTTGAAAGAGGTTGTTTTGCTCATGTTATGACTGTAGACCTTTTACCTTTCGTACAGTGTGGTCTTTAACAAGGTTACGGAAGCCCTCTGCACAGTGGGGGTCTTCATGAAACCTTCCTTTTAAGGGTGGTTGGGAGGCTTTGGTGAGTTTTTATTGTGCAGGAGTCAGGATGAGAGGAGCAGCTACCTCTCACTTCCTCCACCATGAGCTGAGTTCTGGCCTCTAGCTCATGCCATCCTGCCATGCTTGACTCGACCCTCTCACTTCCTCCACCATGAGCTGAGTTCTGGCCTCTAGCTCATGCCATCCTGCTATGCTTGACTCGACCCTCTCATTTCTTCCACCATGAACCAAGACATAGCCTTTACCTCATGCCATCCTGCCATGTTTGACTCAACCCTCTGGAACTGGAAGCCCAGACAGCCCTCTTCTCATTCTGCCCTTCCTGCCAGGTACTTGTCACTCCTCCACCTGTCTCTCTCATTAGTATGTGACTTTGGTGACAGATGTAAATGAGGTATATCTTCTGGTGTGAAAGAAGCCTTTGCTGAAGGAATTAGTGACACTCAACAGAATCCCATAGGATTCACGAGGGTCAGAGTCCTTCCTAACATCTCCAGCAGCTAACATCAGGGATAGCCAGCTACCCTAGTGTGACCATACTCTACTTGGAAGTTGCTGTTTTCTAGGGATGTCATGCATATCTCCCATTCCAGAGCCTAATGTAGCTTCTCCAGTCACATGAAGGTAAGGATGATAACTATGGGAAGAAAAATCAAGAAAAAAATTACCAGATGTTAGTCCAGGGAAGCTACCTGTTGTTTGAATCTTAGATGGTCTTATAATAAAACAACCTGGAGCCAGATACTGGGTGAAAGCTGAAAGATCAGAGAAGCAGAGCAAGCCACAGCCAACCTCACCTCACCAACTCCTCAGCCAATCCTGTTTCCTCAGACTGAAAGCCTCTTAGTCCTCACCCTAAAGGATCTCAGCTGATCTGCTGCTTTAGTCCCTGGTTCCTCATGCCTTGTATACCTTTCTTCACCCAGCCATGTCACTTCCTGGCATTAAAGGCATGTGTGCTTCCAGTACTGGGATTAAAGGTGTATGCCATCACTACCTAGCTCTGTTTCCAGTTTGGCCTTGAACTCACAGAGATCCAGATGGATCTCTGCCTCCTGAGTGATAGGATTAAGGGTGTGCTCCACCACTGTCTGGCCTCTCTGTCTAATCTAGTGGCCGACTCTGTCCTCTGATACCCAGTCAAGTTTATTAGGGTACACAATATATCACTACAGCTGCCTTTTCATAATTTCTTCTAGATAAACATTTCTCTCTCTCTCTCTCTCTCTCTCTCTCTCTCTCTCTCTCTCTCTCTCTCTCGGTGCATTTGAGGAGCTGTGGAAGTCCAAAGTCATGCAGAAAAATTCCCACCAGGTATGCAAAAGCAAGAGACTAGCCAAGACATAAAAGTTAGTAACCAGTAACAAGGTGTTCAAATGTTTCATAGCATGAGCCTTGTCTTGACACTCATCCTTAGGCTGCAGTTCTCAACCTAGAATGACATCAGCCTTATATCACCTGTCATGAACTTAGACAAGGCTCTTGTTAATGCAATGGGGATGCTCAGCCCCTCGATTATGCCATGAGACCCTTAAGGGAAAAATAGACCTTTTTTTTTGAAATCTGTTTCTAGAAATCTCCAATAAACTGAAAGAGTTGAGCATACAGAATTTTCTGTTGTTTCTGCAAAGAGATAATTTGTTACAGGGAAGCTCGTTTTCTTATGTGGAGCAAATACTGCTTCAGACCCAGTGGAGATTAACACTAGCAGATGAGATAGATTGAGAAGGAAGAGGCATAATGCTTCACTGTTATATTTACTGTGTTAAATATAAAGTGGGAATTGATGAAAAATGTGCTAGAGTTTCCCATGTGAGCCTAAGTGATGAACTGGGGTTTATTTGCCATCTGGCTTTTAAGCAGGGATTTTTTCTTGTTGTTGTTCATGTCAGAAAAACGGCACCTTCAGAACTATTGCATTACAGACATCTGTTTATCAGACCTTTGCTTGGATGAATTATTCAGAATACGCTTAAGGTTGTACTTTACCTGACATATGGAAATATGAGGCTGCACACACAGTGTCGGCATATATCTGTCTACATAAAATCAGGTGTCACAGTTGAAGCTTGGAGTGTTGGAACATGGTAGGTGGCGCTTTAGTATGTGGGATATTAATTGCTTAGCCTGCTGTGATTCTTGATGCCTGTATTTCTAGAACCCAGTCTGTGGAATGCCATGTAATTTGGGGATGTTGTATTTCTTTCCCTTGCTTACTTTCATTATGTTCTTAGGATAACAGTGGGAAATTGCCCTTAGTGAATATACATTCAGTGGTAAAACTTGGTGATGTCATCTATGTCAAATAAGCAAACGATACATTAGTCAGAAGGACAAACACCATGGACATCTAGGAAGTCTCCAGAAGATGATCTGGATAGAAGTCAGGCTTCAAAAATCCCCTTGACTCACACACCATCAGAACAGAATATGCTAAAGTGAGCATTGTATATAGATTTTGGAGTTACTCAATATGCTGTTTTCTTTATTTTCCATCTACCAAAACATCCATAATTCTATCAACCATCAATTGGGCCATGTAGCCACCCACTTAACCACAGAGTCAACTGCCTATCCATCTATCCACTGAGCCACCCACTCATCCATTCATCTCCCTACTCAACTACCCATTGGGCCATCAATACATGCATAAATTTATCTACCCATGAACTCATTTGTAGATACATCTACCCACCAATGACCCATCTATCCACTTACCAATTTAGTCACTTATCCATCTATCTATCCAGAATTACAAAATACTTATATGTAGTCCGGAGAGATAGCTTGGCAGATAAAGTGCTTTCCAAGAAGCCAATTTCAATCCTTGGAATCCACAATGTGAAGACAGAAAACTGACGCCCTCAACTTGGTATTTGACCTCCACTGTATGCTGTGGGAAGTTCATATTCACATCCACACAAACATAAATTAAATAAAAAATGTAAAAATGTTAAAGGAATATATATGTGCTAAATACTGGAGGTATATCTTCTCTGTACTGTCATGAGTGTGTGAGGAGGAGGGGAGACTAGCAAAAACAAATAACCACAAAGAACAATGAATGATTTCAAATTAACATGGGTCACCACGTGCAGACCCCGGCTCTTTCAACCTGGGCTGAGGAGAGAAGAGCTCATTCAACAATAGTGATGGGAAACAACTATACATTCCAAAAAATGGTGGCCTGTGCAACCTGATTAAAACTTTCAAAAGATCCCTTATGCCTGCTTTCAGGTTCCATTTGTTTCTGAATTCTCTACCATCTCAGCAGTCAGCAAATGTTAAGAACAACTCTGCCCAGACCTTGGGGAGAGTTCCATCAGACTTTATAAGCTTTTATGTTAATGTTCCACTGGGTCAGGTGCTCTCCTTATCAAAGAGATAAAAATGTGCTCTTTAGGATATCTTTTTTTTAGGGCAGGACAAAATCTTACTATGTAGCCTGACTGGGTTTGGCACACTCTCTTTAGCCCAGGGTGACCTCAAACTTAGAATTCTCCTGCCTCATCTTCCCTAGTGCTTAGATTGCATCACCCAACTCTAGGTTGTCTTTAAGGGCTGTAGAGAAAGTCTAGGTGAAAGAAGATAACATCAGAAGTTCTCCAGCCTTGGGAGAGACTGCTTCTGTAACACCAGAGGAGAAACACCAGATCACCAACATGAAGGCTTTGGATGTATGGAGCTCATGAATTGGAGAAAATCGTAAGACTGGGTGGAAAGATGTTCCCGATCAAACATTAAATGGAACATGTTTAGTAATTAAAGGAGACTAAGACCATTTGGAGGTCAAAACCCGCACGTTTAAGGTCTACATCCTACATGGCCATAGCATGACATGAGCCTACCTGATGTGGGGCAAAGAGAAGAAGCTCTTCTTGTTTAGCCAAAATATTCTATTTGCCACCTCTCTATCCAGCAGCTCAGTCCACTCTGCTTTTATTTTATAAATGAAGTCTCTCTCTCTCTCTCTCTCTCTCTCTCTCTCTCTCTCTCTCTCTCTCTCTCTCTCTGTGTGTGTGTGTGTGTGTGTGTGTGTGTCTAGGTATCTGCATATGTGTGGTAAGCTCAAGGCTGTTCATAGGCTTCAGAGTTCTAGAGTACGCTGGCAGCTTCTGTAGGACAGCTGTTTGGTGTGAGGCTCCCATGGAGTTGATGAAAACTATCCATTTCAGTGGTCCTCTGTACATGTGGACTCAGCTGCTTTGCCCCCCCCCCCCCCCCGGAATTCTTCTTGGTATTTTTTCCTGGGGACTCTGTGCTTTGTACCTGCTGAGAATGACAACTTGCTTTCTAGAAGCCACTTTTGCTTTCCAAAAGCTTGAGAAGGAGGGAGTCAACATAGGTAGTTTGGTGAGAGAAGAATTACCTCATTCCATGACTGGTGAAGTTTCTATTACACTTTTCTGCAAACTCTCCTGCTTCCAATCCCCTCAGACAACAAAATTACAATTTGCTGGATAAACAGAAACAGTGGGAGGATAGAGGCTTCCTGGCAACTAGTCTGTCAGAGGTGATGTGCTTGTTAGCAGGGTGAGAGGTAGAGGAAGCCTTCAAGTTGTAGGGAAGTGAATTACCTAATAAGCTTGGTGGAACTTTCTTCCCTGGGAGTCGACACTATTAAAGCGGAGAAATCCAATGAGGCTATTTTGCAGCATTAGCATTTTTCACTGGAGCACGGTATTCAAACCCTGTCTCTTTATCCATTTTTCTGTACAATAGTAATTGTTGCTTAGCCATTGCTTCCTACCTTCCAGATGTGAGTGTCAGGGCTTTTAAGAAGCCTTTGGGCTACCCTGAAGCATTCCAGAATACACAGCAAGTAGGTTGAACTTCTGTTTATTTATATTTCCCCTTTTGCAGTATCTTCCACAACACAACACCAAACAAGGAAATAAAGGAAAGTCACACAGCAGGGTAATTGTTCATATTAGAAAAGATTTCACAAGTGTCCCAGGTAGGTTCATACTCCATGGATGGAAATAATACCTTCAATGCATGGACCAAGCCAAATTATACCTGTGCTACATTGTGTGATTAATGTAAGGGCCTATGGCCTGCTTATTAATTCTTCAGATCTCTTGTGTCCTCCAAAGTAAGAACAGTGCCTATGTGCCTTTGCTGAAATAAGAGTGTGTGTTTGCTCGTGAGTACAGTACTTACAGAGTCAAGGAGAGAGTCAGATCCCTGGAGCTGGTGTTATAGGAAGTTGTGATCAACTGGAATGGGTGCTTAGAATTGAACACAGGTCCTTTGCAAGAGCAGCAAGCACTCTTAACTACCGAGCCATCTCTCCAAATTCCCTCCCCCAGGTGAGCTACTTAGAAGGTGAGCTGCAGACTCACTTTAGAATATTCTGGAAAAAAAAAAAAAAAAAAACTGTGCCTTCCTTCTTTCTGACAACCCATCCTTTACATTGTGAAACAGACAATAAAGATCCAATTGCTATTCTATCTTATAATAGACTGTCTAATTTCTTCCTTCCTTCCTTCCTTCCTTCCTTCCTTCCTTCCTTCCTTCCTTCTTTTTTTCCTCTCTCTTATTTATTTATCTTTTTTCAGTACTAAAGTTAAACTGAAAACATTGTGCATGCTAGACAAGTTCTCTCATGACACTATATCCAGTCTTGGAGTTTTGTGATGGGTTCTCCTGTGTCTCCTACATTGTCCTTGAATTTTGAATACTGCTGGGATTCTAAGATTGTGACACACGTCCTCGTAGCTCCATAATTTATATTAATTACATTTTATTTATATTTATTTGCTAAGGACGGGTGTATGCCATGCACATACATAGAGGTCAGAGAACAATTTGTAGTTGACAGTTCTCTCCTTCAATCATATAACTCCTGAGAATTGAAATCATGTTGTCGGCCTTGGTGACAAGTACCTTGACCCACTGGGCTATCTTGCTGGCCCCATGATTATTTTTGTAATGCCCCATTGAGGATTGCAATTACTATTGATGTACTAGAAAAAAAAAATTAGTGCCAGCCTGCGAAGATACCCATTCTAGGGGCAGCCCCCCAAAACAGTTGATAAGCTCCCCCAAATACTGCCATGTAGAGCAGGAAGATTAAATATTTATGTCTGTTCACTGGGGTAATAAAATTGCATTCAATTATGTCTCAGGCACTACCTAATGATTGTTGAAAACTCAGTAATAACACAAAAACTCATAAAAAATACAGAATAAACAAGGCTGCAAGAAAATTATGGGAAAATAGCCTCTGGCTTGTAGAAATGGGACTTTATGTTGAAATAATTTGAAATAACAGTATATGCATAACAAAACAAGTGAGTTTATATAACTACACTGTAATCTCCAGAAACTTTTCTTTATGTTATTGTTCTTTACCAAGTTAAAAAAATAAAAATAAAAGTAGGCTACTACGTCAGTTGGATTTACAGGAAATTGCAAGTTGCGCTAAAGGAACTAAAGCCCTTGGGGACAGGCCAGCTCTTTCTGCATCTCTGAACACTTGGAGATTACATGAAGCTCAGCTCAGAGTCAGGGCTCTATCCATAATTGCAGAAGTAAATTAAGAAATAAATTTCTGTTTAGTAGCTCCGTCTTAGTCCTCTGTTCTAGAGAACCGCAGTCAGTGATGCTGCTGCTTGCACTTAACAATATCTGAAGATACTATGTGTGTGTATGCAGACATGTATGCTGTGGTGTGTGTGTGTGTGTGTGTGTGTGTGTGTGTGTGTGTGTGTGTGTGTGTGTTCAGGTGTACTTGTATGATCATGTGATTTAGAGGGCGGAGGTTGACCCTGAGTATGTTCCTCTCTCTCTCCCCACTTTGCATTTTGAGAATCTCTTACTGGACCTAAAATTTATTTTCACACACACACACACACACACACACACACACACACACACACACACACGCTGACTAACAAGCCCCCATGTTCCACATGTCTACTTTCCCAACCCTAAAGTTGCAGGCATATGCCACAACCCCCAGATTTGACACAGGGAATCTAAACTCGGGTCCTTCTGGTGGCACAGAACGCATTTTGTCTACTGAGGTATCTCCCCAGTCCTGAAAACATTTATGCTTGGGGTGCTTGGGGAAAGTGTTCTACTGTCCTTGGTGGAGAAGAAGTCATGAAAGTTGATGTCTTTTACAATGCTCAAGAGGGCCCCCTGTACTCCAACATGTCTACAGAGCTAAGGTTATGCTATATCTATCTATCTATCTATCTATCTATCTATCTATCTATCTATCTATCTATCTGTCTGATGGTCCATCCATGCATCCATGCATCCATCCAACCATTCATCTATGTATCTATCCATGTATCTATGTATATATATATATATATCTACCTATCTATGTCATATATTATAAGAATTCTATTTAGCAGTCAGGAGCTTCTAAAGACAGCACACATACATAGCCACTTCCTTTCATCCCAGAGCCCACTACAGTGTTTTCTTCCTTGTCACCAGTGCTCCTTTCTTAGCTTTCCTCTCAAAAGGTTCTTGAGATCACTTTAGAATGTCATAGAGAATGCAATCTAGTCATTTATCTTAAGATTCCCTAATACCAGCTGGAAGGTTCCTTTGCTATGGTGGGTGATCGAGAAACAAGTTCTGGAGACTATGGTATAGACTTCTGCAGGAGTGTTGCCTGTGGCTTTTTCTGGGGAGTCACAGCACAAAGGTCTATTCACCCCATGGGGAACCAATGTCAGACTTAAGTGTTGATCCTGCCAAATTATAGCTTGGCCAATTGTTAGGAGTGTGATGAGTGTGAGATCATTAATGGAACAGGAATGACTCAAAGGTAGGTAACTCACTGAAAAATCTATCTAGACAGAAAAAATGAATCACTATAACTGTAACCCTGGAGTTCTCTACACAGACTATAGTTGCTCAACAGATCAGAGAATCTTTCCTAGATATCTCATCTGGTTGGAGATTCTGCCCCACAAGCCCTGCCAGCAGTTGCTTATTACTTCTAGGACCTTAGGATAGAGCCACCCAAATCTTGCTGGTTTCAGGACCTTCTTAAGATTTGCAAGCTGTTTACTACCTGCATCTGATGAACCTCTCACTCCTTGCTGGAGGGAAAGCTTCATCTTATAGCTTCCTGAGCCACTAAGAATCTCCCTCCAGGATATGATGTTTCAACCAGGAGAGAACTGCTAACAAGAGTGAGGGACCTGGATTTTTGTCACTTACACTCTTTAAAGGCTTGTGATAGAACCAGACAGAACAAGCATGTTCTCATTCAAGCTGTGGCACTCAGGGGATGCATGGCTTTGCATGGGACAAGTCCCTCTTCCATGCCCTTCTCTGCAAAACATAGCTGAGTAACAAGGACTGAGGAGTCCTGAACTTTACCAGCAAGATGCAAGCTTGCTAAGTCTACACAGTTGATGCTGTTTTTCTCAACTGTGGCCAGAAGCCCTCTACTTACCTGAAGCACAGGGTAGATAGAGTCAGGCTGTCTTCTCTGACTCGTCTTGTGAGACTGTGCTTGCCTGAATCTCCTTGGACTATGTATGTTTAAATAGGATTTGCTTTTTGTTTGCTTAGCAAATCTTGTGAGGTACTGCTCTTTCTCATTGTGCACAATGAGCAGATCTCTATTCACAGCAAAGACGTTGTTTGGTCATTTAATTTGCTTCTTTCCCAGTCTCACATAGGAACATCAAACCCTAGGGAACCTGGACCCTGGGGGATATGTGAAGGTATTGGGTGTGTTGTCTGACACTGTTCTTGAGGGAAATGTGAGCAAATGTCTACTCACTCCAGATAGGAAATTACAACAGACCAAAATAATAATGCCATCAAACACTGTCTTTGTGAACTACTAAGTTTATTGGGGTTACTTATAGGATAATAGGTTACTTACCAGAGCATGGATCACTCAAATGCAGTGGCATCACTGAATGTCAATGTCAGCATCAATGAGAACCAATAGAGGTTTGAGCCCTGGGCCTCTCTCCATGGTTTATAGGCAGTTGTGGAGCCTCCTTTTCTCAACAAAACTCACTACTTATATAACCTTGGGATGAAGGGTCTTGTGAGTTTACCAAATTTCAGGGACTTCTTGATAGCTGTAAGTTGTTTATTTCTAGAAGGTGCCTCCTTCTGAGAAGTCTAAGAAGGTACAGTTACTGACTCATTCATGACCTGGACAAAGAAGGATCCTATATGGAGTATGAGAAGTAAATCACATCACAATTCTAATGCCTTAACCAAGCTTCTAGACTAACATGGGCAATTAGGCACAGAAGGTTTTGTTTCCTTTGTTCTTTTCAGTGCTAGAGATAAAAACCCAGGGCTTTCTGTATGTAAGGCCAGTGTTCCAACACTGGCTGCATGCCTAGTCTCGTTTTCCTTACTCAAGGAGGATGAGACTTTCAAGTTTCCCTCTTCAATTCTGCCTCCTAAGTTCAGTATGGAGTAATAGAAATGAAACACGATTAGGGGTGCTTTAGTTAGGGTTTCTATTGTGACCAAAGACAATTTGAGAAGGACAAAGTTTATTTGGCTTAGACTTCTACATCAAAGTCCATCACTGAAGGAAGTCAGGGTAGAAACTCAAACAGGGCCAAAGCCTGGAGGCAGGAGCTGATGCAGAGGTCATGAAGGGGTGCTGCTTACTGGCTTGATCTTCATGATTGCTCAGCCTGTTTTCCTATAACACTCAGGACCACCAGCCCAGGGATGGCACCACCCACAGTGACCTGGGGCCTCCCACATAAATCATCAATTAAGAAAATACCAGACAGGCTTGCCCACAGGCTAATCTGGTAGGGACATTTTCTTGATTGAGGTACCCTCTTGTCAAGTGACTCCAGCTTGTGTAAAACTGACATAAAAGGAGCAAGCACAGGTGGACAAGGAGTTCTCAGACTGTTGATAAAAGGTCTAAAGATGAGTAGGAGGTAGGCGTCTTCTCTAGCTAATTCTTTCTTTCCCTTTTTCTTTTCTTTCTTTTCTTTCTTTTCCTTCTTTCCTTCCTCCCTCTCTCCCTCCCTCCCTCCCTCCCTTCTTTCTTTCTTTCTTTCTTTCTTTTTTTTTTTTTGTTTTTTGATACAGATTCTCAGAATATAGAGCCCAGGCTGATTTTGAATTTGCAGTCTGTCTGCATAAGCTTCAGGGTCTGAGGTCATAGGCATGTATTATCATGCCTGCCCCAATTGTCTTATCTTTCTCATTTGTGAGTTTATATAAGATACATACTTCCATTTGGAGCAAGTCCTTACACCTTTGCTAATGTCCTCTGTCAATAAGAGATGCAGACCCTTTATTGGTGCTAGGGCTGTTGGGACAGAGGGTATTGCCCTCTGCAGATTCAATAGCAAAACTTAGTTGTTTCACCTACTGAAGGCTGGTAGCTGCAGAGCAAGGTATTAGTGGGTGACTCATCTTTGGGACTCATTCTTAGCTTCTGCTGGTCTGAAGTGTAAATCATCGATATTTGTAGCTTGGCTTTTAGGTACATCACCTCCATTTCAGTCTGAATCATCATGTGGAGTTCTCCTTTTTTGTATGTTTCTCTTGGGGTCCAAATCCCCCTTTCCACATCAATTCAAGTCATATTGGACTAGTACCTACTGTGGTAAAGTTTTAACTAGATTATTTTTGTAAACACTGTCTCTAGGGCTGGCAAGATGGATCTATGGCTATAGCTTGAAGACCTGAGTTCAGTTTCCTGAATGTACATGGTGGAAAGAGAGCACAGACTCAGAAAGTTGTTCTCTGGTTTCTAGAGGTGGGCCATGCACATTTCTCCACCATAAATAAATACATTAAAGTTTTTTTTTTTTTTTTTTTAAAAAGATCCTATCTCTAAATAATATCTTAATAGCAGTGATAGATAAGGACTTCAGTGTGTATTATGTGGGTGTGTCTGTGTGATTGCATGTCTGTGTGTGAATGGGGATTGATCCCAGGAACTTGCACCTGCCTGGCCAATGTTGTATCACTGAGCTACACCAGCAGCCCTTAGCTTTTTGAGATAAAGTTTTAGAATGTAGCTTAAGCTTACCTTGAACTCACTATGTAGCTACGTCTAGCCTCAAGCCTGTGATTCCAACCCCTCTTGCCTCCACCTTCCCCAGTGCTGGGATAATAGGTATACACCATCATTTCTAGCAACTCTTATCTGGAATCAAGCAGCATTTTTTTTTATCTTTATTCTGTCCTACTGTTCATTCCTACGGGAAATGTTTTCATTTTCTCTTGGCAAAAAAAAAAATCCGTGATTTTTTCTCTTTTTTTAAATAAATCTGCTTACATTTTTTGAAATTGAAATAAACTTGTTGAAAACGTTAATGATGTCTTACTAGCCAGGTGGTCCTCAAATGTAGGTGAATATAAAAGGTGTCTTGTGACATTGAGAAATACTTGAGACACCAGCTAGTGGGAACCTGGGAGTCAAATGAATGAGAGCGAAGGTTTGGGAGTGGAATATACATTCCCTGGGACTCCTTTTGTTTGACCATTGATTCAAGGAGAAACTTTCATCCCTTGAATAACTATTGTGCTGGATACTTTTTTGTTTTCTTTTGGTGTGTGTGTGTGTGTGTGTGTGTGTGTGTGTGTGTGTGTGTGTGTGTGTGTGTGTGTGTGTTTGTACATATGTGTGTGCCTTGTGTGCATGTGTACATGTGTATATGTGTGTATGCATTCATACACATAAGTGTGGTGATCAAATTCATCATGAGTATCATTTCTCAGATACTGTCCCCCTTATTGTTTTAAAACAAGAGTCTCTCACTGGCTGGCTAGTCAGTGAGCCCAGGGAACCCACCTATTCCTTCCTCCCCAATACAGGGATTACAAGCATGAGCCAACACACCTGCATTTTTTAAGGGTTCTGGAACTTGAACTCAAGTCCTCCTTCCTACAAGGCAAGTAGGCACTTTGCTGACTGAGACATCTTCCCGGCCCTGTTGGGATTAACACTGGTTTGTGTTGTTTGTCTTCCCTTCATTGCTGCTTTCCTGGACTTTAAGAATAGGTGGATTTCATTCCCACGCTATTCAAAATGAGGTAAATATGTTGAAACCTGAAACCCCATGAGGACTGAACTTTCTGGTGTGGAGCTTCTAGACTTTCAGAGTCTTCAAAGTCTAATCTTAGAAAAGTTCAGGTCACTCTCCCCACCCTACACTCTGACTCAGCATTTGGGGGGAGCCGAAACTCTGCAGTGTACCTGTCTATCAGATTCCCAAATGATGTGGAGCCTTCAAGGATCACTGCTGTTTGAGAACCTCTAGGCTGGGATGACTATTGTCTATACAAAGATGTCACAGTGACCTTTCCAGCCTTAGGCTTAGTTGAAAGAGATTCACTGTGCCAACCAAGGATGTCCAGAAAACTATGCTAAGTGTCATGTAATATCCAGGTTCAGGCTGTTGACTACAAAGGGTGTCTAGTCTAAGAAGGGAGAAGCAGTATTCATGCCAAGGAAGCAGACAGTGACTTTGTAGATACAGCATGCTGAGCTCAGGCCTCCCCCTTGTGAGCCATAACAGAGCTGGCATCTCTCTCCCCTGCATTTGACCAACCACTCCCTGACCTTGGCCTGAGCAACACTGTGCATTGAATGAAGTATTTCTTGTTTTTGCCAGATCTACACAGGCTTCTAATAGGTAGACAGAGAGAGCCCCAGGCAGGAAAACTGTGTTGGGAAACAATATTTGATCAAGTCTCCAAGCCTCTGGGAGGCTGAGAGAAACCTAGTCTTGTCTGTGGGTCATTTAATGTTTTTTTTTTTTTTTTTTTAATTTAATAATGCAAAAACAGGGTTTCAGAATTGGTCTCTGTCCACACATTCAAATGACATAAAGTAGGGCTTTTAATTCATTTCCATAATTACAGTCTAGGACACTATGTGCAAGCTTCATTTGGGAATAAGGAGTATTGCCCCTTAAAATCCACAGGAACTCAAGACCCAGGCCAAATGGCTGTGTGTTTTTACTCTCTCTGTCTCCCCTGTCATTCTAAGCTCTGGATGATTGGAAAACAGCTCCTCTTTGGGGAATATTTATTTCTATTTGCTTTCTGCTGGAGTTGAACCCTGGGTCTTAAGTATATTGGACAAATGCTGGTTTACTGAGACATTCCCTCAGTTCTGAGAATGCTCTCTGATATACATACAGACACTAGCCCCTAGTCCTTTGTGCATGATCACACTGACCGATGCCAAACAACTGTTCTGGGTCTCATCCTCAGCCTTCTGGGATGAGGCAGTCTTACCCCAAAGCTTCTCCAGGGGAGCTCCAACGCTAAGGTCCAGATTCCTCACATCCTGTCTTCCACCCTCTCGGCAGGGTGCTGTCTGACTTGCAGGACTTTGTCTGCAGGCCCTCTGTAGACCTGGCTCCATGCCTGGCTGAGGCCAGCCCTGCCTGCCCTGGCACACTCTCCCACGCAGAACTTCCGGGCTGGTGGTGGTTAAGTCCATTGTGGGAAGCAATTGTGTCTGAAACCCACAGTGACAGCAGGCATGCAAAACTACTTCCTGGCCCTGCATGGGGTTTAATTGTATTTTCCAGGAGGGCCAATCTATTAGCAAGGTGTCGGTATCAAGTGTAACTTTTATAAAGGAAATACTAACGGCCTCTTGGGGTGAAGGATATTATAATTATGTATGATTTATACACCCGGCTAATGTATACACTGCAGTTCATGAGAGTGTTTTGTTTGACGTGGCCAGAAACATTAAGCAAAAAACAGTGTCACTGCCTGAGCTGGAAACTCATCTTTGGTTTCATGTCTAATCTATCCAGTGCTAAAATATTTGGAATGATAACTCGGGCTGCTGCTGTGAAGGAAATACGGATATCATAAGTCCATTTCTGATTTCAGACATGTTGTAATTCCCTTCTAAAATACCTTGCTGAGTTTAGCATATTTATCTTCTATAGAGGGTTCTTCATGTATTCAGTTACAAAGGTTTAAAAAAGAAAGGAAGGAAGGAACGAGGAAGGAAGGAGGGAAGGAAGGAAGGAAGGAAGGAAGGAAGGAAGGAGGAAGGAAGGAAGGAAGGAAGGAAGGAAGGAAGGAAGGAAGGAAGGAAGGAAGGAAGGAAGGAAAGAAGGAAGGAAGGAAGGAAGGAAGGAAAGAAGGAAGGAAGGAAGGAAGGAAGGAAGGAAGGAAGGAAGGAAGGAAAACTCTGTTGATCACAATTTCAGGGCTAGGGGAATCTTAATGGTATTTAGTCCAAGGTGGTCTGACTCATTTACAAGCTTGGCTGGTAAAAGACCTGACTTGGTAATGACCTAGAAGGGAGATGGAAGAGGGAAGGAAAGAAATAGAGGGAGGGAGATGTCTTTGGGGCCATAGGAGCACAGGAGGACCTGGTGTGCGTTCTGCTCCCATCTACTACCCAGGAGATGTTTGCTAGCTGGAGGACTCTCCCTGGATTCCTGGATTTGAGATTTCAGCCCTGGACAGAGGGGTCTCAATGTCCTGTACCTCCGAGAGTAGTCACTGCAGCTGGAATGCAGAATGGTGGCCTTGACAGTCAGGAAGCAGGCCCAGGGGACAATAGTCAGCTATGCTCTGGCACAGATTGGGACTGCAGATCCTTTGGCACTTGGCCAGTGTGTGAACATTGCTTCCAAAGGGACTTATTTCCAAGGTAGCCTAGCTAACCATTTTCTCCAAGTCCTGGGGTATAGTTGTAGCATAGGCAGAATCCCTGAGCCCATCTCCATTTTCCACTTCCTGGCTCCAGGAACAGGCCCCATGTCCTCTATGCTTTATGGGCATCCATCAAAGAAGTGCCTTTCATGGATTACACTCATTGATGCATGGATGCAAAAGCAAACTGCTGTTCTATTCTGGGTAAGTACACTTAGCTGTGCCTGTTAGGAGAGAAATGAATGGATTCTGGAGTTAGGATTTCTGTGCTTTTCAATCCACACATCATGGTATATTGCAGACATTCCTAATTCTGTGTGTGTGTCAGGGGGACGCAGGGGTAGTAGGTTCCCAAAACTGTGTGCACATCCAAATCATCAAGGGCTCAAATCCATTTTATAAATAGGTGCTGCATTTCTAAAGATTCCAGATGTTCCTATGTCATCTCTGGCTTGCTATGCAGCACAAAACTGGAAGTTTGAATATGAGATATATATTAAGAGGCATATCGGAAAGCCTTGGTTCCCTATCCTGGTGCCACTAGGAAGTAGCAGAAAGTTCTTAAGGGTTTAGAGGGATATCTTCTAGTGCTTGGGGACTTGCCCCCAAAGGAGGGAGTGGAACTTTGCCACTCATTTATTCACACTCCTATTTCTCACCATGAGGTGAACAAATTTTTCCCACCACACACTCTGCCATGATGCTTTACCATGGAACCGAACACCACAGGCTGCCAGGGATGGACGCCTCCAAAACTATGAGAGTAAATAAATCTACTTTCTTATTAAGTTGAATTACTCAACTGTTTTATTATAGTAACAGAAAAGATCACCTCGGGTATTGCATTACAGTAACAGATAGCTAAACTATGATTATTGCAGAGCTAAGTGAAATATTAGATTCTTAAAAAAAAAAAAGAAATATTAAATTCTTTTCCTTCTCTTCCTTTCTCCTATCTCTCCTCCCTCCCTCCCTCCCACTAAAGATAAACCCTCCAGGACACTATATATGTTCTGTTCAAAGCTAACTCATCTTACATTTACCCATCACTAGTTTCCTAAAATGAACCTTCTTATTCTCGGTTCATTTTTGCAAATGTGTTTGTTCTCAGTTCCAAGCTGAGAATGAGCAGATTCTCTTCCCCACTTGTGTTTTCCTAACTGATGCCAGCTACCTAACTGGTCCCTGCTCTTCTCACAAAATCAGCATTCATGTTCCTGATGGGGCTTCTATAGCCAAGCCCAGAGCAGCCAGGTTGTTCTGCATGAAGACTGGGCAATCATGGGATTGCACTGAACTGAGAGTATAGCTGTACATTTTATAAAGAAATTCAAATCCACTTTTGTCCTTGGTATCTATTGGGTAAGTCCATTCATTTTTGTTCCTGCTTTTCCCAAATCTGAAATGAGTGAATCAATGCTGGCATTGTTCACTTTCCTAAGTCCTGCTACTGCAATGAGCTGTGAGTGGCTCTGACCCAGGCTAACTCCCTGCTTCTGCACCTAGGTGAGAGTTAAGGTTTTGCAGACACCCCTGGTCCTCATTGCAGCAGGCTCTCTGCACTCTTTGATGAATTGACTCCTCCATTATTTCAGCAGGAGCCCTAGCATATGAGTGGAAATATTTTACTTCCTCAGAGCACTGTTCCTCTGACTCTCAGCAGCAGAGATTTAGCTGGCACGAACAGAATGGTGCCCTGGGGAAGATGTCATTCCTTTGTCAAGGATGCTGGAAAAAAAATACCAGAAAGCAAGCAGGCTGGAGCAAAGGTGAAGGACTTTGGAGTCCTGGGCTCCCTGTAGGACACCTTTTCTCCATGTGCCCTGGGGAACCTATAGGAGATCCACATAGGAGTATTAAAAATGTACACTGAGATATTCCAAGCTAGACCTACTGAATCAGACCCAGCTGGGCTCAGAACCAGGGTAGCTCATTTTTGAACAAGCTTCCAGATGATTCTGGTGCCTGATCACATTGTGTGATACTCTAACTCTGGGGAGCCTTTTTAAACTATGTTAAATCCAATCAAATTAATTGTTAAATAAATGCCCATATGAAACCCCAACTCATAACTTTAATGTTTAATTCCCTCTCTCTGTCTATAGGCACTGTCTAATAACTGAGTAACTTGGAGTATAGAAATGAATTAAATTATTTATTTATTTTCCAAAGCTTTTTTACCCTTCTCAGTAAAAGCAGGGCTGCTTATCATTGAGAACCCACCTATGGGGGATCAGATCTGTAGTCTTCAAGAAATTACTCCTTGTCTTCCAAATTGCAGGAAGTATAAAGTAATAATTTCACACATATGATACTACATAATTAATTGTGGGCATATAACTATACATTAACTTTGAATGTAGGCATTTTCCCTCAGAAAACACCTATATTCAGTTTAACAAATGCAGGCTTAGCCTTGATCCTTTGTAAATGGTGGAGAAGCAGAGAGTATACAAGAGCAAGAGGCAGACTCTAGTTGGACAGAAGAGGTCCTAGATTAAACATCATTTGTTCACCTAATAAAAACCATTAAAGTTTATTGAGCAATTCTTATTTATTATGCCAGTGATGTAGTAATGTAGATTAATTTATCCTAATTAATTCACCAAACAAGCCCTATGAGGTAAGTATTTTTCTTACTTGAATTTTATAGACCAAAACATTAGCACCAGTGATATTTTAGGAAACCTTTCAGCCTCATGTCATATTGTGATGATAGTAGCCCTGGGAATGACACCTTGCTGTTGGGGTCCAAAATCTGTCTATAACATTTCTCTGCAATTTGGATGTCATCAAATTTTTTGGGAAAGAAACACTGGTATCATCAGACCAATGACTAAAATGCTTCCAATATAACTAAGAGATGATAGTAGGAATATATATGTACATATATAATTTTTATTTCATATAAGTGTTCATGTTTATTAAGATGTATGTTGGAGGAACAAGTGCATATATAGGGAGCAGAGATTGATGTAGAGTGTCTGTTTAATTACACTTAGTCATGTTTTCAGACTCACTATCTCCTTGAACTGAGAGCTTATTGATGCCTAAGCTCACTGGCAAATGAACCTTATGGATCCTTCCCTTTCTGTCTTACCCAGGAGTAAGATTACAGAAAGATAATGTTGTACCTAGCTTCTTATATGGATTCTGCGGGGGTCTGAATCCATGTCCTCATGCTTGTGTGGCAGGTACTTAACCCACTGAGCAAGCTCCCCAGCCCATGCATCACATTTTGAAGGCAATATAGTGGTCTCCTTCTGCAAACCCCCAAATAGAATATGTGTGTGAGTATGTGTGTATATACGTGTGTGTGAGTGCGTGTGTGTGTGTGTGTGTGTGTGTGTGTGAGAGAGAGAGAGAGAGAGTGTGTGTGTGCATGTGTGTGTGTGTGTGTGTGTGTGTGTGTGTGTGTGTGTGTTTATATTATTGAGGGTAACCTTCTGTTACCTCTCATATGCTCTTTATTTAGAAGCAAGTCTTTGGGTTCTAATTTTCAAGAGGAGAACTTTACACAGGGTCATGGACCATAGAAGTGAAAGATCACTGGCAGTCTACTTTACAGTTCATAGACTACTGAAAATTTCTATGAGTTCAAATATGCCCCACATTCCAAATATATCATTTAACACAAGGAATGTACCTGGTAAGCATAAATGCCTTAACTAACTGTAATGTTTAACCATATCCCCACACAGGGATCTGGCCTGCTCTTTTTCAGACTCCTTACATGCAGGCAGAGTGTGGACACAGGCCCTAGAACTGTGCAAGATCTGGTGGCTGTTACCTGGAAAGGGAGATCCACAGCAGTGGCACCAAAACCTTGAATCCACATATCCTACAATAACTTGGGAGGTGGGAAGCACCAGCATGTGGGTTCAAGGGTCCATGCCAAAGTCCCCTGTCTTCTGGTGCTTCCCCATGTGGTAGGTAGCCCAGGCAGTGGGCACCCCTTTCAGCCCTTTGCATAGTGACCATGAACAAGCTGGCAGGCCTCTTCCTAAACTTAGGCATGGCTGACAGTCTTCCTTTAATGTTCTAGACAGAGACTGTTCCACAGGTGACAGCATTATTTCCCTGGCTAAGGTTTGACTCCTTGGAGAGAGCCAGCTTACTTTGCAAGGAGTAAAGGAGACTAGACTCACCTTTAGAATGTTGGAAAGGAATAAGTAGGTGGGTCATGTAAGTGTTGGTTCAACTTAGGTCCCATTTTAGGCCTTGTAGCTTTTACGACTTCAGATATTTCAGCCCATTCTAAGGAAGCAGAGACATCCTATAGCAGTTGTCTTGCTGTATGGTGATGGGATAATAAATCAGAAAGCCAGCAACAATTTCAGAGGACATTATATTACAAGGACCAGAGGGCCATTGGTTATAACTTCCATTTTCAGGTATACAACCTTGACATTGACCTAGGGCACTTATGGCTCTGTATTTCTCTCTGGTTATTGTTGATAGCTAACCACATGTCCAAATCAGGTCACCTAAAGAAACTTAGTAAACAATCTACTTAAAAATCTGTGGGCAGTTTTTGGAGAGCATAGACAGTGCAGCCCTGGGCTATTAAACAAGTCATGTTCTCACCCCTAGGTCTGGAGGGCAAGGAGACAAAGCACTTCTCAGAATTCAGAGTGAGGTAAGAAGGTAGCTAGTCCAAGCTGAGCCTTGTAATAAATCCCCTGGCCCTTCCTCCTTCTGTCCAATAGGCAAGTAAAGGCTCCATTGGCCCTACATCACAGGCTGCTGTAAGCTGTAGAACCCAAAGATAAAGTCAGCTACTTATCCTTCAGGATAGAGAGCAGTGAGGAGAGGGTAGAGAGTGGGCCAGCAGGTGTGCACAGAGAACAAGAATACCCACTCTGAACATCACCCCTTCACACCTCCTCCTCAAGTCTTCTGAGCATTAGGTGTGGAAAGTGGGCAAGAAGGTGGTCATTAGCACAAAGACCTCACAGACAGAAAGCTTTTCATCTTGCTTCCCATAGAAATCAAGGCTCTTCCATTATTAGCACTCTACCCTCTCAGAGCCTCTGTCTTAGTTACTTCACTTGTTGCTGTGACAAATTCCTTACAAGAGGGACTTCAGGAAGCAGGTTGATTTTAGTTTACTGTTTGAGGTCCAGTGTGTTATGGTGGGGAAGGCTTGGTGGCCAGAGGATAAAGCAGCTGCTCACATTGCAGCTTACATCTGCAGTCAGGAAGCAGAAAGAGGTTGATGCTGGTGCTCAGCTCACCGTTTCCTTTCTATTCACTTTGAGAGCCTAGTCCACGTGATAGTGTGGTCCATGGTTATGGTGGGTCTTTCCATTTCAATTAACCCAATCTAGTAACTCTCTCATAGGCATGCTCAAAGGTTTGTTTCCATGGTGACTCAATCCTCTCAAGTTGACAGGGTTAACAACTGCAGCCTCCATTTCCTCTCCTACACACTTATATGATGTATTAATCTACCACTTGGGCTTATCACAGCTGATTTTTCAGCCTCTACTTCTTTTCCTCATATGAATTTTATTTGCAGGGTGTATCATTATATTAATTTTATACTAACTTACTTATTGCCTCAGCCTCTCCTCTTTCCAGCCTGAATGTAAATTTCACAGGTTACACAGGTTTGTAAACGCAGGATTTGTGAGGTAGAAGCAGGGGAATCAGGAAGTTCAGGCTAGCCTCACTCAGATCCTAGGAAGTTTGAGGTCAGTCTGGCCTATATGAACTCTGCTTTAAAAACAAAACAAGACAGTGGTTTTTAAAGGGAAGCTGATATAATGCATGGTACCAGAATTTGTAGTGTTTAGAAAGTTCTGAGTCAGCATCCAGGGGCTCTGCCTTCATGGGTGCAATTCTGTGCTGGGTGTTGTTTGCTGGAGGGAGCCAGTTTTCCTTTGTCTGGGAGCTGTGGAAAACACATCTCTAATATGGAACATCTGTGCACATGAGGGTGCTTCTCTCCTCTTTAAAAGAAGAATCTGCATTTTGTAGAATTGGTTTTAAACATGCTTCTCCGTGGTTCCTTGAGTTTTTAAAATTAGCTTTTCAATAGAGAGATCTTAGTGCCTTAGTAGACACCAAATAAACAGATAACTAAATTAAAGTCCACATGGCTCTTTTTTGTTGTTTTGTTTTTTCCTTTAGACACCTGCTCATTCTTCTTTCAGGAATTCTCCTGGTGTGTGCTAATCTGCTGGTTTTTCTGTAGATATTGGAATGTTATGGCTGCTCAGCCAGCTTTTCGAGCAGTCCTCAACACACTATTGCTGTTAACTCTTCACCACCCTAGTCTAGCCCGTTTCCCTCAACTCAATCCCATTTCCTGTCTTATTCTACCCCCTCTACACTTGTCTTGTCCACTCCTCTTTACTTTTGTTCTTAACCCCCTCTCTTCTGTTCTTCCCCTTCCTCCCTTTCCCCTCTCTTTCTTTCTCTTCTTCTGTCTTTTTTCCTTCTTCCTTCTCTCTCTTGATCTCTCTTCCCTTCTCTCTTGTCCTCCTCCCTCCCTCCTTCAAGCCTTCTTTTTTTTTCCTCCTTCCCTTTAGATCTCTTCTCTTTCCTCACCACCCTTCTCCCTCCTGCACTAAAAGGTCACTAGTTAGAGTTTGCATCATTACTTGGGGTCTGATTGACTTCACTCTCACATTTTCTGACTCCTTAGCAGTGGCTCTTTCTGAAGATGTTGCTTCTTTATCCAACCTCCAGGCTATACAATTTTTAGAACCATGTTCTAGTATTGTTACCTCTGATGACTATGATCACTTTGGAAAATTTTCCTCCCAGTTCATTCCATAAGGGTGGAAGTTCCCTGAGCACATATGCCTCTCTTCTGTGGTATTCCCTGCTGTGTCCTCCACACCTGCAATACTGCTCTGTGGAGTCAGGGCTTAAAAAAATATCTGTTTGATGCTACATAACAATGATGGGGCTGGGGAAACACTCAGTAGATAAGAGCACTTGGTGTGAAAGCAAGAAGGTCTGAATTCAAATCTGATTTTGTGTGTGTGTGTGTGTGTGTGTGTGTGTGTGTGTGTAAGGCAGACATGGCTGCTCTGGTGTTCTCAAACCCAGTGTTGGAAGACCTATTTGGGGAATTCTCTGGATATCCAGACTAACTGAAACAGTGAGCAGCAGGTTGAATTAGACTATATTTCAAAAAATAAGATCAAGAGTGACTGAAGTGGTGGTGGTGGTGCATGTCTTTAATCCCAGCACTTGGGAGACAGAGACAGACAGATTTCTGAGTTTGAGGCCAGCCCAATCTACAGAGCAAGTTCCAGGATAGCACAAAGAAGTCCTGTCTCAAAACAAAGCAAAACAATCAAACAAGAGTGACTGAGGAAAACACCTTCCTTGACATCTTGTCTGTATAGGCACAAGCACACACAAGCTAATACACATGAGCATGCACACACACACACACACACACACACACACACACACACACACACAAATTATGAAAATGGAAAAACAATCAGATATTATCACTGCTATTTCTTCCCAAGTTACTGCATCTCTTCTGGGGCCTTCCATTCCCCTCTCCCATCTTTTCTAGATCCAACCTATTGGCACTTTTTCTAGGACTCACAGCTGATTGGGATCTCTGATATGCTCCTGTTGGCTTTTCCTTCCTTGCCTTGCACACATGGCTTCATTCTTGGCATCTAAGATTGGGGTTTCTCAACTCTGGCTGCATGCTGTCATCGCATGGAGTGTTAGAAAAGATAGATGCTTGGATACATCTCCTAGGAAGAGATTTAATTGGTCTTGAGGGTGGGGACCTAGGCATTAGCATTTGTGAGAGTTCACTGCCAAGGTTGTGAACCTGTGGTGGTGGACAAAACCTGGAGAAAGAGGAGAGTATAGGGCATCCTGATTTCTGGGTGCACCAAATGGAATATTGAGAGTAGAGATTGGGGCTAGGTGCAGGTGCAAAGGGATGAACTCCCTAGAGATGAGCTTGAACTCAGATATAAGGCAACCTCCCCGTGTTGACTATTCACTTTCATCTCTCCACATTGTTGGGGATAACCTCATTGGTCCCATGAAATTATATATTCTTAAGATCACTGATTTGTTAGACATTTACCTCCTATCCCCTTCATTCCCATGACTACACTCATGTGAGACTCTTCAAAAACAAAACCACCCCAGAGGGCCAGAGGATATGACTCAGCAGCCAAAATGCTTGTCAAACATGCCTGAGAACTGGAGTTCATGTTTCCAGAATGTAAGCAAATGGCCAAGTGGGCAAGTGGCCCACCTGTAATTCCAGCCCAGAGAAGCAGAGATGGATTTCAGGACAAGCTAGCTCTCTAGATTAGTCAACTCAGCAAGCTCAGGACTCAAGTGAGAGACTGAAGAGCCACCTCAATATAGAAATTGGAGAGTGACTGAGAAAGACTAACTCTGGCCTCCACATCCACATGTATATACATAAAATAGGCATCCTCATATCCACATCAGCCCAGAAACATGCCAATATGCATTGTATACCACACACACACACACACACACATCTGCTGTGGGATGTCTTTTGTATACTGTGAATGTGTTGTTCTGATTGATTGATAAAGTTGGCCTATGGCAGGGCAGGATAAGGTTAGCAGTACTTTTAAACTGAAGATCAGATGAAGAAGGGTGGAGTCCAAGAAACACAAGCCTGCCACCAAAGGAGATGCCAGAAGATTGGTAACACCATGACCATGTGACAACATATAGATTAATAGAAATGGGTTGAGTTAAGATACAAGAGCTAACCAGCGAGAAGCCTGACCCACAGTCCATATAATTTGCAATTAATATTAAGCCTCTAAGTGATTGATTATTTTATAAGCAGCTGCAGTGCTGAGGGACTGGTGGGACTGGAGAAACTTACAAGTACATACATCCATAAATAGGCAAAATAATAATAGTAATAATAATAATAATAATAATAATAATAATCCTCATGACTTAAGAAGTAGGAGGTAAGAATAGTAAGCAAAAATCAACAAATAGTAAATAAACTAGTGTATCAGTCAATTATGTTTGCATATATGTGTGTCATCATTTTAGATTATATAATCTTTTATTTTTCTACTATAAGACATACAGAAAAGGACTAATAACCAACAAATCTTAGCTATGCACAGCAGCAGCAGCATCAGAATGGAAACTTTGCAAGGCAGCCTGGAGAAGCATCACTTGTCAGATATCTGGGCAAGCAGTCCCCAAAGCAGATGTCATCTTGTGTCACAGGGAAGTCAAGATGCTTAGGGTATAGCCATGGTGCGAAAGCATGCACGCTTGAGTTCCAAGTGAACAGACATGAGCCAGTCAGCAGGATGCCAGGAAAGCAGTGTGCTTGCTCCAGTCCCCAGTCTAGTGTTTTATTCACGGGTCCACATTGCAGCTCATCAATAGTTAAAGAAGCACCTCACTTCTCCTGGATATCCTGCTACTGTTAGAGTAAACACATCCTATACTTTGAAGCCAAGTGTATTCTTAACAGTTCAGCTCCTAGCCATCATCACGGAGAGGGGAAAAAAAGATAAAAGTACTAAGGGTTGAATTTGGGATCAGATAGGGGAAACACTATGGTTATTGCCAATGGGATTAGCTCACATGTTAAATCAGTAATATAGAAGTAGATGGTGCTAGAATTCCTGTGCAAGCCACAGCTGTCAAAAGATCCACAAGCAATATGGTTGCCTGAGCCAAGTAAACAGCAGCCCTCTGGTATATATCAGAAGCATGCTTTTCTGTATTCTAAGCAGTTTTTGACATCATGTTTTGCTTTATTGCAAACCACAATGCTTTCCAATGGCTTAAAAATCTAGTTATGACTGTAGCTGTGAGGGAGTAGGTCTGCATGGGGCCAGAGAAATTTAATTTTTAGCTTTAAAAAAAAAGTAGCAGCAAATTCAATTTTTCTCACATTTAGAGATTCTTAGAGTTATACCAGCTTGCATAACTAGTATATTAGAGAATGTGTTACTATGGGTGATTTTTTTAGCACATTTATTATTTATGAAACACAGAGGAAAATAGCTAGGAATGATTATTTCAAGGAATCTCCGGTAGCTTTTATTATTATTATTATTGTATTCGGAGAAGTTGCCCCTGCTGTTTTAATTCAAACATTAAAAGTTAAATCTCTTTTCATCTCGACCTACATTTTTAAAAAGCTGCTTTAGCCCTTATTATGGAGCACAGACACGGTGTGGAAGGAAAAACCCCCAGGATGTGATCCTGCAGCTGGGGTTGGTGTGGGTTCAGAATGATTCCTGCCAACATATCTAGGAAGGTAAAGCGGAAACAAAACCAGTCAGTCTCAGTCTCAGGTTGGGTTCTCTCCCTCCCTCTCTCTTCCTCTCCCTCTATCCTCCTTCAGCACCTTGCCTTGCCCAGCTCTCCCAAAACATGAAACTAACACAGACTGGTGAAAGCCTTTCGGTCATGGGTACAGGAGTTGCGACCAATATTACTACATCTCTTCACACAGTTGAGTGGATGTTGAGATAGTACAGAAAACTCCTACACTTACAGTCAACCTAAAAAATCTTACTATAATTTGATTTTAAAATGTTCACCACAGACTTGTGTATATAGGCACTTGGTCCTCTGCTAGTCTGTGGAGAGGTGGTGGCATCTTTAGGAGGTGGAAGTTACCTGGAACAAGTGGGTCACTGAGAGAGGGTCTTGAGGGCTATAACTGCTTTTAGTTGCAGCCATGTTTCTGTTTTTTGCTTGAGCAGGATGTGAGAAGCAGCAACTGCATACTCCAAATGCCACAATGGGAGCTATTCCCACTACCAGACCTTTTCCTCCCTGAAATTTCCCAAGACTGTCAGCCAAGATACCTTCCTTCATTTAGCTGTTTGCCATAGTGACAAGACATAATATTAACAGGAGAGTCTCCACAAAGCTATCCAAATGGTCAATGTGCACTTTACAAGATAGCCAACATCACTTTTCATATCACAAATGAAAATCAAACCACTGGAAAGACGGCTCAGGGAGTAAGTTAACTCCTGCTGTGTAAGCATGGGGACCTGAGTTCAGACCCTCAGCATCCATGTAAAAGCCATGTGCATCAGCATACATCTGTAACAACAGTCCATGGAGCCAATACAGGATGGTCCCTGAAACTCATTGGCCAGCCAACCTAACCAAATTGCTGAGTTCTATGTTCAGTGAGAGACCTTGACTTGAAAAGTGAAATGTAGACTGGTCAGTGAAGTATCAACCACTGCCCTCCACATGGTCATGCACACATACAGACACACAGACACACACACACACAGACACACACACACACACACACACACACACACACACACATGCATGCATGAATACTACATACACCATAAATACTCACATGCATTTCCCACACACAAAGAAATGAAAATCCTAAAGCAACAGGCCTTCTCTCCTGTTAGCACAGCAGCTGTATTTGTTTAAAGGAAGGTCAGTGGTAGTGCTTTGCTGGTGGGAATGTACCATGGGGTAGGTGCTCCAGAAATCAGTGTAATGATTCCCACACTCATGGCAGTGGACATATATGTTTTAGGTTTTCATTACTGGAGCAAAATTCCTGAGATGAAGAACCTCCCAGGAGGAAAGATTCATGTTGGCTCATTATTTCTGGAGTTTCAGGGCATGGCTGGCTCCCTGGTTTAAGGTCTGGGACAAGATAAAGCATCATAGTGGAAGCACATAGTGGAACAAAGCTGCTCACCTCATGGTGGCCACGGAGCAATGTGGTAAATTGCACCACCCTGACAATATCTACTTATTAAAGAATGGAGTTACTAGTGTTTGAAGGGATATGTCTTATGAGCTTTTTTGCTCAGGTGAATGGATTGGTAAGGAAGCTAGTGTCATACTTTGGATGCCACACAGAAGATATATGTAAGCCATATGACTGGCTTAGCCCAGCCACTCAGTGAGAAGTCACTCAGATAGCTTTAGCAGATAGCCTTACCTTGACCAACTTTCTTATCATCACAGTGGAGTGGTAAAGACACTCAGGCCAAAGCTCCATGGGGAGAATTCAAGGAGACAGCATGCCTCCCAGCATCAAGTCAATGCTCATAGTGCTGAATTCAAACTGTGCCTGATGCCTTTCCTCTTTAGAAGGTGGAGTCTATTTCTATCTTTGTAGAAAGTAAGATAAAAGCAGCACTGTGAGATTCCACAACCAGACACAAGATTACTTTACTCTCTTTCTTGTCTCACAAAATAAGAAATTATTACTATCATCAAATATCAGGGCCATTTGTCCTAAGAAAGAGATAAGTCACATAGTCAATAATTTAATCTACCCTCCTCCATCATCCTTGAATAGTCATCAGTGTTTTCTTCATCCACAGCCTGCATATACCCAAGCACACGCGCGCGCGCACACACACACACATACACACACACACACACACACACACACACACACACACACACACACATGAATTTCTAAATAGTCTTATTAAATAAGAAACACAGAGCCAAATACAGAAGTAATAGCCAAAGAGATCAGAGCACTAGCCACAACTAGCTTTAGCTTACCATCATCAGTAGCTTCCCCAGAGACAGCTTCTTCCTGTCTCACTTGTGTTTTTATTGCCTTCCTGTTCTGCTTTCTTCTTGCCTCCAATCCCAGACACATCACTTCCTCATCATTACCTGTCTATACAGACCTCCAGGTCTCCAGGGATTAAAGGCTCCTGTCACCACACTTGACTGTATCCTTGACCACACAGAGACTCTGTCTGCCATGTGATTGGATTAAGGGCATGTGCTACCACCGCCGGACTTCTGCTTAATGGCTGACCTTTGATCTCCAGGCAACTTTATTTATTAACATATAGATAAAATATCACATTTTATTGCAAATAAAATATCACCACACACATGGTTGATATCTTACTCTTGAATGATTTGCCTCATTTTAAAGGTGGTTAGCAGCTTTGAGAATGAAACTGACAGGTAAATAGGATGCCTCCTTTGCTTTATTGAAAGTGGTAGAAAATGCCTTTGGGTGGTTAGGTAAGTAGAGAGTGACCTTGATTCTTAGGCAGGCCATCTAAAATTACAGGATTCTGTTGGGCAGGGTATCTCTCTTCTAGGTCCTTGACTGATGAATGTGACCCATGCTGAATGAAAACTTAGGTTCCTGAGACCAGCATACACAATGTGTAAATATGACTCCTTTGCTGATAATAGCAAGGAAGGAGTTGCCCAATTGGGAGTTCATGAATATAGTTTGGGTAGCCAAGAGGGTGCCTTCTCAGTGCACAGGAATGTTTGCCTATGCTGGGCTAACTCGGGGCATTTCCTTACTTCTGAGGGTTATTTTCTGCTCTGAGGGTTCAGCTCTCATGCATTTGATGGATGCTGGCCTTAATTTACTGTGTTGCATTTGTTGTGAACAGTGGAAGGATATTACCTTAAGGATATTCTTTTGAATATTAAATTAGAATAAATTAAGGCATGTTGCCTATTAAGCCTAAATCAGAATTGAGTAATTGCCTTCTACTTTATGCTGCTAAGTTTGTTGAGGATGCAAGATATTTGTTTTAATTACCAAGTTGTTGAACTGACTGTCAATGAACATGGACACAAACGTGGGTAAACAAAAACTTTTGGGTAGCTACATGAACTTTAACAAATGCCTAATTGGAGACATATCATTAGTAGTCTTCCTATGATCATCACTTTTTTCCTTTGTCCAACACTGAGTAATTGACTCCCTACCATTTATCCAGCATCCCAAATTGCTTTTGAAATGGTAGTCAGGTCTGTTTTCTCAGTGTTTAAATTTTTCGCTTAATACTACAATGTAAGTGATGTCCTTTGCACACAACTGTCATGAGCCTATTGTGATGGTTTCTCCCATTCTCTTGAGGCAGCAGCTAAGACTCCTAAAAGGGAGCATGAAGTTAGTCTTCAAGAAAATGACCTCACGTAACTGGGGATGGGCAAGGTCCTGGACATTGAAATTCTGAACTGATTCTATAATTCTTAAATTCTATATTGGTAATGCAAAATAGAGAAAATACTGCATATTAGTACCTGAATAGATTTGTTCTTTCCTTTTGACCTTACTCCTGAAGAAACAATAGCCTGAAAAAATTTAGCAGCTTTCCAAATGAAAACATCGGTTAATAACATAGTTGCAATTCAGAATAACAAAGAATATAAGGACATATAACTTTGTTTAAAACTTAGTCAGCTTTCTGTGTAAACGTGTGTGTGTGTGTGTGTGTGTGTGTGTGTGTGTGTGTGTGTGTGATTTATCTTGAGGTTAATGAATGAGCCACATGAAACTCAAACCAAATTTCAGAATTTTCATTAAGAATGTATCACATAGATGGTAGAAGATAAATGTCAAGACTCCTGGTGATTTACTATCTATTACGGAATTCTACTCCATAATACATTATTTAATCAAAACTCCCACTTAAATGAGACAGTAAAAGTGGCATGGGTAATATTTAAAGTTTGCATAATTCACACTATACATGCATATTTTTAAGGAAGTCCCTCTTGCTGCCCATTTGGGTCATAACATAAATGGTGAAGGTACTGCTGTGAGTTGCTGTTGCAAGCCTGAATTTTGTGAGCTCTTTAAAGTCAAAAGAACAAATTACAATGTCTGTTCTGTGTTAGACAGTTCCAGGGCCTTAAAGATTTAGGACCCACTAGAGCTTCTCTAATCTTCTCTCTGTCTGTACAGCAAAAACTGATGCGTATGGGATGATGGCTGCACTTCAGGTCCATGTTGATGAGAGGCAGAATAATTCTTTGATTCTTGTGTGAAATTCCTCTAAATATAGCCATCTTATACAGAGAACCAGGAAATTGTGTATTTAGAGACTGTGTGAGTGTGTGTGTGTGTGTGTGTGTGTGTGTGTGTGTACTCAGAGGGAAAAAGAGAGCATCAGATTCCCTTGGAGCTGGAGTTTACTGTTTGTAGGACACCCAAGGGCACTGGTATCGACCTCAGGTCCTCCTGGTTGCACAGCCAGTGCTCTTAACCATAGAGCCATCTCTCTCCAGCCCCTTTTGCTATTTTTAAGGAAGTGATGTTGTGTAATTGGCCTGTAATTCCTGTAGTTACGGAGGAAACATTATATACTATGAATCACCCAGCTGGAGTTAACCAGAATAAGTTTCATTTTATTTTTTAAAATATTTTTGGCAATTTAATTCATGTTTAAACGTTTTTGTTTTAAATTTTCTGTGACTTTCAGTAAGGAAACCAACCAGACAGAACCTCAATTTTCTGAAACCGAGGAAATCCCTAATTTTTAAATATGTGAGAAAACCCTCAGGTTGGAGAGAGTTTTCTGTACATACACTACTCCTGTAGAGGACCTAAGTTTAGTTCCCAGTGCACATATTGGGGAGCTCACAACCACCTGTAACTCCAGCTCCAGGAGGACCCAGTTCCTCTGGCCTCTGCAGGCACCTGTACCCTCACAATCTCCAAACACATGTGATTAAAGTGAAACAAACTTTTAAAAACTAAAGTATTCTAACATACCACAAGAGAACCACAAGTCTTTAACCCATTGTTCCTTTCCCATACAGGGACTGTGCTGACAGATTTCTTTTTTAATTAAGAATTTTTTATTCATTTTATATACCAATCAAAGATCCCCTCTTTCCTCTTCCCACCCCTCCAGCATCTCCCTCCCAACCCACCCCCCATTCCCTCTTTCAAGAAGGTAAGGACTCCCATGGGTAGGTATATTTAGTAGAGGCAGGCCCAAGCCCACCCTCCTGCCTCAAGGCTGTGTGAGGTGTCCCATCACAGCTAGTGGACTCTCCAAAGCCAGCTCATGTACCAGGCATGGATTCTGACCCTACTGCCAGAGGGGCCCTTAAGCAAATCAAGCTACACAACTAGCTGACAGATTTCCTAAAGTAACTTGCCTCTGTCTTCAGTAGACTGCACAGAGGCTCTCTTCCCTTCTCACTTATGTTCTCTTCCATCCTCCATACCTGTCATGTTTCATGAGAAGGGATTGTCTATGATTCACATCTCACAATAGATCATAGGTATAGACTTAATGGTAAAGTGAGGGTGATAGGAAACTGTAGAACCCCTGTATCAGTGTGCTCAACTATGATCACTGCCTCAGAAGGCAAAAAGCTCATGAAGATTGTAGTTGCAGCTCTACTAGGACTGAAAGAATCAAAATGAACCTAAGGACACAACCAATATCTGTGTCCTAAGAGATGAAGGCAGGCTCTTTGTCTTTGGTGATAAAGAGTTTGTAGAAATCTGGGTATAGGGAAAGATGCAAGAGTGGAGTAAATGGGATTGAAGATCTAAATGACATGAAGATGTCTCTATTGGACACAAATCTATATTGGGAAGTATGAATGACTGCTAAAAAACAAACAAACAAAACAATAAAACCAAAGAAATCTCTTGAGAACTGTGAAGAGAGATTTAAGGGCTACTCTGTATTACCTTCAAGCCACGTTCAGGGAAGATGGTGGTCTCTGAATGGGCTATGAGGAGGGCTGTCCTCAGAAGTTTCCAGGTGGTACTCACCATCTGTATTGTGCCAAACACAAGGTCTGGTGACTATCACAATTTACATTAGAGACTCAACATTAGTGTTAGTTTTGTGAGATATTTCATTGTGAATGAAGTAAACTGAATTTGCTGAAGATGGCCTTACTTAGGCTCCACTGCAGAGGCTGGAGGGGCAACCCCTGAACATCTTCTATGAGATACTTGTCTCATTGCTCTAGATGAGACAATACCTTAACAACAACATGATACAAACTAAGGGAGGAAGGGTTTCAGCAGCTTATGTGTTGGGAGATAGTCTATCATGGTGATAGGAATTTGAGGCAACTGCTCACATTGTATCTGTGTTCAGGAAGAGAAGAGCAATGGATACTCATCCTCAGCTCATGTCCTGCATTTCAACCAAACCCATGGAGAGGAGCTGCCCATAGTTGAAGTCAGTCTTCTCACCTTGATTAACTCAATGAAGATCATCCCTTATGGGAATGCCAAGAGGTTTGTATCCTAGATGATTTGAGAACCTGTTGAGTTGATAATCAAAATTAACCACTATACACCTTGATGCTGGAAGTTATTCATGCCTAGAGAAGATCTTGTTTTTCTAGTGAACTGAGCAGATGCACCTGCTTGAGCAGTGTGCATATCAATTGCCAGTGGATTCCAGATTTGGTATTTCTGAAGAGACCATGGCCAAATGGGGTCTACTGTGCTTGGAAGGTTACACAAGCATCCCAAGGAGCTAATTACAATACATATTGCTTTCTGGTGGGATGTCTCTGAAGAACATGTTACTCTGTTGAGTCAGGGTCCATGCTAGGTCTAGGTTATACTAAAATCATACCCTGCTAAGCCACTTCCCAGAATACCCTGCATTATTTGCAACCTTATAAGAGATTATAGCTTAGACCACAGTGGGAACAACAAGTGCCTGGGTTCTGGCTTTTTTGAAGAACAAATGAGGAATTTGATTTTAAAGTGACTAGATTTACTAAATCTCAGATAAACCATTCTCCAGTTTTTGTAAATTCTGCTTGTACATCACAGTCTCAAAAATGCAAGGACCTGTGATCTAATAGCTCAAGACATGGTTTTCAATGCAACTTTTATAGGCTTAGGTGAACCCTTTATAACAAGTTTCCCTTGTGTAGGAGCATATGCTGCATTCAAGTTAGAAAAGAACTCTTGGCCTGGAGAGTTTTGATCATGTTATGCCAGAATCCAATTAGCAACTTGAATTGGTTGGTGATGTCTGATTTCTGGGTGGGTGGAAATTTGCAGCTCTCAGCTGTTCTGCCCATGAGAAGGAAGGCAGTCTGAGAAGTGGTAGATTGCTGTGTTGAGTGCTCTTTGCTCCTCCTGAGTCGAAAGGGTCATGACCTTCAGCAGCACTTATTTGTACCTTACCATTCTTCACCCCATGTTCTAATGCATTATTCAGGCTTTGTGAGACAGAACTGAGACCATCTCTGTACCGAGAGATCACATGGAGGTGGGGGAGCAGAAACTGAGATAAGACTGTGAGAAAAAAGGCTGTGGTCTCAAGCTGCTCTGAAAAACACATATGAAGCAAAGCTCTGGCTCAGCCACTTAAGTGACACATGTCCACGGGTGAGTCATGTGACCTCTCTTAGCCTGTCATTATGGTGATAAGAGCTTACACATGGGTATTTTTCCTGGAGCAGGCACTTAATGACCACTTGCTGACCTAAACTGTATATTCCCTTCTGGATGACCTTACGGGTGCCAGATTTTCTTTTAAGACTTAAATATTTTTATTATTTCAATATAACCTTTATTAATTATTTGAGAATTTCATGCACAAATACAATATATTTCAATATTTTCACTTCCCACTCCTCCCCCTAACTCCTTCCAGGCCCACTTGCCCCCACCCAAATCCATGTCCTCTTATTTTCCATACCCTACATACAGCAATTTGTGCTGTTCATGTGTGTATGTGCAGGAACATGGTCAACATCCCCATGACCACACACTTAAGGAAGACTGGCTCTATGCTCTAGCAGTCACCAGCTATCAATAGCTCCTTAGCGAGGAGCAGAGTCTCATCAGCCTCCTCCCTCTTCATGCTGGAATGTTAAATAATTTTTTCTTGTTCCGTCAACAACTTCTGTGAGTTCCTGAGTGCATCAGTTCTGAAATGTCCAAGACATATTGTTTCTCCCTGGTCTTCCCCAACCTTTGTCTCTTATGATCTTTGCATCTTCTGTGATGTTCCCTGAGTTCTGAGGGGAGGGAGTGTGATACAGATGTCTCACTTATGGCTGAGAAGTCCCCAGACACTTGTTTTCTGTACTTGGACTATCTGTGAGTTTCTGCATTGACCATTATCTACTACACAAGATAGCCACACTGATATAGACTGAGAGCCATGTCATTTTTATTTTTAAGATGGGACATCTCCCATTTAGTCATACTTTTGGTAAAAATGCTGCCGTGGCAATACAAAGCAGAACTTTGCCTCTTGGGCTAAGTTTATATTTATCCGTTTATAAACCCACAACTTTGCTGTTCACCTTAGAATAGAATCTGCTAGTTCCCAACTCTGCCATTGGAGTAAACTCACTCTTTGGATGTGGTACAGCTGGATTCCCAAGAGCCTTTGGCTTGAAATTTCTGTTGGGGTATCTATAGCCCACTCTGTCAACATGCACATGTCACGCTGCAGCCCTTTCTGTGGATGACTATAGATAGGGGTGCAGATGCCTTTCCTTCCTTGCTTTTAAGGTAGAGCCATTTGAGATTAGAGGTCAGAAAGTATTTCTCAGCAAAGAACCAGATACAGTAAATATTTTAGAACTTGGGAGCCATATGGTATATATAACATCTTCTCAGTGGTGCTACTATAGTGAAAACATGGATAGCTATGGACAGTAACATATGAGTGTGGCTGCCTTCCAATCAAACTTTATGTATAAGAGCAGCCAGCCAGCCCAATATGACCATCTGGTCTCACACTGACCCTGAATAGAGTATCTGTGCTATGAGAGGCGTGTTCTGTGTATTTTCTGAGCTCTGTCATAGAAATAACTCTTGTTCACAGTGTTAACTGGCCTGGTAATGGATTTTTTGTTAGTGTCTTTACATCCTCCTCTCCTGGATATCTCTTTATACTTGCTATCTGTATGCAAAACCTGTTTTCCAAAAACATCAAGATTTATTATACATGTTTCAGTTGTGGAGTCTGTATCAGTTGCTTTTCTGTTGCCATAATAAAATAACATCACCAAAAGTGACTTAAAGAAGGGTTTGTCTTTGCTTATGGTTCCAGAGGGATAGAGTCCATCGTACTAGAGAGGACATGGTATGGTAACAGTAATAGAGAACTGGCTGATTGTATTTTCATCTGCACATAGGAAGCAGCCAGAGAACAGGAAGTGGGGAAAGATTATAAACCCCCAAAGCCTACCCTTGATGATCTTCTTCCAGCAAGACCAATTTCCTAAAGGTTCCACAACCTCCCCAACCAGTGCTCCCAACAGAGGACCAGATGTTTGAATGTAAGAACCTATGGGGGAACACTTCTCCTTCAAACGACCATGAAGCACTTGCAGCCTGTGTTTGGGTTCTAGCCCCAATTTTCCCTCACTGTATTACTTTAAGCAAGTGGTTCTCCTTGTCTTTTTGCTTCAGGCTCAACGGCCCATGACTGATGGACTATTTGCAGTGTGCATTGAAGCGCAGGTGGGAGGGGCTGGGGAGGTGAGGTCTGTTGTTAGTGACAAGAGTTGGAGGGAGCAATAGTGTTGTGATACTTCGTGTGAGAAGAAATCCTTCAAGTCTGTACCTGCTCTGTGTCTTTAAGAATCTGTCAACACGGTGATCAAGGTATTCTCGACTTTGTCCATTTTCCTCCTCTGCCTTGGAGCAGTGTCTCCTTTTCCACTAGTTAGGTGTGTTAACATGATCATGACCTGGATATAGACTTGGACCCTGCACACCATATGCTCTCATTCCTAAGAGAAGGCACAGATGGGTACTTGGAGCTTCTACCTCCAGCTGGTCACATTTCAGTCAGCTGGGAACATATGCTTTAAGGAAAGATGTAGGAAAACACTTAAATAAAGCAGGAGGAGATGGGGGCTGAGAGAAGTCCTCCTGTCCTATGAATGGGCCTTCATTCTGTTCCTCTTTGCAGCCAACCTTCTGGGAAGTGAATGCCGCTCCTGGAGCCAAGTGGAACTAGATTCGACGTCTGCTCTGCTGTGGCCTCTCCAAATATGAATTGAGGGTGGGGCACAGTTTCTTCTCTCTTGTTTTATACCTGCACTAGCATCCTTCTACCTAGTATGGTGTTGAGTGGCCTCTGTTCCTTCACAGCCATCTTTTCTCTGTTGGCAGTGGTCTCCTTGAGTAATCCTGTCCTGTACAGAAGCACACTTATCTGGGACTGGCAGCCTCATATGTACTATTGTGGTCTTATCCTATTGAATCACAGTTAATAGTTTGGCTGTCTCTCCCCCACCTGAACCCCCTCCAATACCCTCTAAGCTATTCCATATTGCAAATAAGGGTAATGACTCAGCAGTTTGTATTCCCAGTGCCTGGCACAGAGTCACCATCTGATAAATGTTTGATGAGTTGAATTAGATTGGAGCTGAACAAACAGAGAGTGTATTTGGCAATTATTCCCCAGGCTTAGAAATGCTACATGAGCAAGGAGACTCACCGCTATTGCATAAAGATGATACAGTGGCCATCCAGGTGTTGGATGTTGTAGTTAGAAGTTGTGAGTTGAGTCTATCTTAAAGATGAAAGATGGGGTTGGAGGCAGGCTGAGTTGACTAAGGATAAAAGGGGTATTTTAGGAAAACAACTCTAGAAGTGACTACTAAGAAAAAAATGCAAAAAGCCACCACAATGGTCAGTGGCTTTCATTCACTACCACCACAGGGGCTTATAACAGATACTGGTGGCTTTATTACCTGCCTTAGTTTCTCCAGTTTAAATCATTGTTAAAGGCTGTGAGAATGTACAAAACATGGCAGAGTTGTGCATCCTTTGGAGGCATCAGGTCAGCTTCCTATGAGCCAAAGATGGAGCTAAGCTAATGATTACTCCGTGGTGACCCAGATAACTGCCACTGCCTAATAAGCCACCAATGTCGTCATCAAGACTCTTTTGAGTCACCCCAGGGAGTTAGTCCTTTAGTTACTTGTTTATTGATTTGTAGGCATAGATGTGTATGTATGTAGGGCGAGTAGATGTACACATGTGTGAGCATGCATGCAAACTTTAAAGGATGACTCTAGGTGTCATTCCCTGAGAGTCATCTACCTTATCTTTTGAGACAAGGTCTTTCATTTGTCTGAAGCTCATAGCCAGCCCTAGGGGTCCATATGTCTTCACCTGTCCAGTTGTAAGATTGTAGGTATTTTCTATCTCACCTGGATCTTTTTTATATAGGTTCTAGGGGTTTAACTCAGGTCCTCATGTTTGCAAGGCAAGCAGAGTTCTGGCTGAGCCACTTCCTCAGCTCTTAATCATAACTATCCTATCATCCAGAGGGGTTGAGTTGGGGGTTGGTGTAGCTGGAGGTTGGCTTTAAAGACTTCCTCTCTCACACTTGATGACGTCAGGCCAAATTTCCATCTTAAGTGTGAATATCAAGGATCCTGTGGCTCAGACATCAAGTCTCCTGAGTTCAGGGGAAGGGCATGAGCTCCACCACTTGATAGGAGAATAGCAACATTATGAAAAAACATATGGGAGGAAAGGATTATTGCAGATGATGCTGAAAAAGTCATCCATCCTTTCTGGGAACAGGTGCTTTTTCCTATCATGTCCCAGGTACACTATGCAGAGTGCTGAGCTAATGCCTTGGGTCAACTGGACAATTCTGAAAGAGAAATCCTTTACTGTCATCTTTAAGGGGGGAGAATAAATTCTATTCACTTTTATAAATTTCTGCTTCCAAAATAGGGACCCCCAAATGAAGCTCTCCTGGCCTCCAAAGGTGTTCGGAGATCAGTCTTTTGATTTTCCTCCTGTGGAAAAAAGAAATGAAGGAAGGAAGGAAAGAAAGAAGGAAGGAAGAAGGAAGGAAGGAAGGAAGGAAGGAAGGAAGGAAGGAAGGAAGGAAGGAAGGAAGAAAGGAAGGAAGAGGAGAAGCCCAAAGTCAAAACTTCTGTATTTATTGTCAAAATAAAGTTAGGTCCACTGGAAATTGAAGACAACAAAGAACGTTGCTACAAGAACTGTGAGCCCTCACCTAGCCTGGAACTCTGTCACAAGGGACAATTTCCAAGTCGCAGGTGGAGAATCAGGCCACTTGTATTAAAAACATTTTGCAAGTCCTTATACTGGGGAAAAGCAAGATAGCTGAGTGCATATTTTAGTTGGAGGAAAAAAAGAACATAGTCACAGTGTTCTTTTATATTTTGCTAAGATGTGCATGTATCCATGCTTTCAGATTTTTATTGCCTATTGGAATCTTTCCTCAAATAAAACTCAATTTAAGTTTATTTAAGATGATAAGTGGGGCTGAGTTGTGACCCAGGACATCTAGAGACACTCTTGGGGACAGTTTAAGAATTATTAACAGACTACACACAGACCTACACCCACATGCTTATCTATTCAGTACCCCACATGTGTAAGTTGATGATATTAACTATTAGAGACTAACTTTTGAATGTCAAGAGTTCAGACCAGTGTAAGCAATATCCACAAAAGACCCGAACACTAATGGATGGGTGAGTTAATTGTCTTTCTATGGCAGCCAAAGGCAGGTGTTGTTGTATAGCTTATTGTTTTTGCTGTTCTTGTTTTTCCCCCTTTAATCATGTTAGCTCAATGTTATGTTGTTCTGACAAATACCTAAGATGAACAACTCAAGTGAGTTCTTTTTTGGCCATACTTTCAGAGACTTCAGTCAGTGGTTACTTGGGTTTCATAGTTCTGGACCCACTAGGCATACATTATGATGCAGGGTGTAATTAAGAAGAGCTGCTCACATCCTGGTTATCAGGAATCAGAAAGACAAAGAGAGGGTCAGACACTGGATGTTCTTTTCAAAGGCACACACCAGGCCTCCTCCAAACAGGCCTGACTGCCTAACAGTTCATTCATCTAGGAACTCATCAACTGGCTAACCATCAACTGATAAAGTTAGAGTGGCAATTTTATGTTCTAGCAATACCACTATGATGAAAGAAAAGTAACCTAAAATATGTGTTTGCTGTTTTACTTAGCCAATAGGTTTTAGTCAGAAATCAAGATGAAATAATTAGCCAAGAGAGCATATCACAGACATGACAGCAAGGAAATAAAACTTCTCAACAAGCCTCGGAGTCCAAATAACCGACCACACCCAGAGCGTCAATCACCTTCCCAGGCATCTTTGAAGGTAGAATTTAGATCTAGTAGCTGTGATTTATTTTAGTGTCAAAGAGTTATTCACATATTTATGTAGGAAGAAAGTGGCAGATCAACAGCGCGTAGATTACAGAGGTAGGATGTCGTAAATCAGCATGGTGATTCTGGTCAGCCTGCCAATTTTGACACAGAGACTTGCTTATTTATGGCATTTTAAGGTCTGAAGAGTTGATTTATAGTTGCAATAACACACTGCCATCCATTAGTAGTTCCAGCATGCTTAGCTATGGCCTTCTTTGCATTTAATGATTGGCAATTTTTATATTGTACAGCTATAAATTCTCAAGCAGGAACAAAGCTCACTTTAAAATATAATTTTGTTAAAATATTAATTTTCAGTAAGATATAATGCTGAAGATAAACTACTATGCTAGCATCACCCATCTTTGTCCTAACCCATGCAATATTAATTATAACAATAACTGGTTGAAGTTCCACAACCTTTGGAATTTGCCATATTCAACCACCGCATTTTATTAGGTGGGCTTCTATGGGTGGATAAGGAGTGAGTTTGGGAGGGTGTTTCTTTACTGGCTTTAGTCTGGTCCTCTTGAGGCATTTGATACAAGGGCAGATTTACAATTTGTTGAACTTGTCAGGGCTAAGTTCCAAAATGGGGGCACTCCATAGGCTCCAGGCAAGACCAGACCTGAGGCCAAATTTGGAGACAGCTGGGAGGGTTCAAGTCCCCTTCTGCTTTGCTTATCAATCCTGTACCTCTCTGACACTTATTTCAAGTCTAAATCCAGGTATTTTCAAGTAAGACACTACTACCTTCTCAGGCTGTTCTGAGAATAAAAGTCCAACACAATGAGAGGTCACTGCCAAACTATCCAAAGCCATCAGTAAATTAATTTTCTCTCCTTCAGCTCTAATGCTTCTCTCTTTGTGTACATGTGCATATTCCTGCACTGCACACACCTTCTGCACTAACTGATTAATCTTTTGAATATCTTTTACAACATCCCGTTAGTTAACGTTCCTTACAATAAGCATACTCCCTCAAAATGTGAGTATCATGTGATTATGTCAGCTCCTCATTTGCTTCTCTTGAGGGCAGATTTCTGTCCCCGCTGAGCATCTCACTGTAATATTGGTCCCAGAGGCTGGTGCATTCTTTTGCTTGTGTCACAACAATAAGAGAGTAAAATAATCTCACTTCACACTGTTCCCTATCCAGACATGCCTTTTAATGAGGATGTGAACTACCTCCCCATTTTCATTAAGCTGGCTGTCTCCCTTATGTTTTACGAATCTGAATGGGGACTGCAGAGGCAGGACTATGTGCCTGCCTGTCATAGATAAGATGAAGAGGGGATGTGGATGGGAGCCCTGCTCAGAAGAGCCTTTGCAGAAGCTAGTCTGCTTTGTTTTTGGAGTGAGAGTAAGGAAAGTCAGGAAAGAAGAGCCTCTGCTTCAAAGGGTGGGACTCTACAGAAGTCACTGCAGTGTCTTTACATTGCCACATTCAGATTCCCCACTTACCAGTGCCTATGTCAGGGTGCCATAGAGTGCATTGATTCTGGATGTCTTCATTGTCAAGACTAGCATTCAGAGGATGAGCAGGGTCTGCTTTTCATTCCCAGAAACCTTTTGATTTGCCAGGAAAGAGAGAGAGAGGGAGAGACAGAGAGACAGAGACAGACAGAGACAGAAACAAAGAGAGACAAAGACACAGAGGGAGACAGAGAAAGAGAGATAGAGACAGCACCATGTGCAGGAAGTTGTTAAGCTGTTTCTCAAAGCCCTTAGTAGATGTTTTCATTGAGAAATCAAGACCTAGAATGAAGAAGGGAACTGAAAACCAAGGGCAAATGTAAGTGGTTTTGGTTCTTGCCTCAGCTCAGGTGCGGGAGACAAGACATGAAAGATGGAGTCATGACCTCCCTTCTCTTCCTTTCCTGCTCTTAGAGGGGCAAGTTCCCACTGGTCTATTAGATCATGTTCAAGTACTGTTGGAAGAGATGGCCTTTGGGAGTAACCACAACCTTCTTTTGTGTTTCTGGTTGGGTTCTGTTGGATACCTCCAACTTTGTATGGTTTGAGGCTGGAGTTATCAGAAAGTTATGATGGTGCATAGGGTCTAAGAAGGCTTTTTTCCCTCAATTATCTAATAGGTCACAGGTTCCCTTGGATGAAGGAACTCAGTGATCATCGAGGTATCTCTCTTCCCACATAGTTTTCCCATGTAGATACTTGGGTTCCCTCACAACATGGCAGTCGCAGACTAGTCAAATCTCACCCCCATAAAGGCACCCGACTTTCCTAACCACATGTTCCAAGAAGTTCAAAGAAAACACAAGAATTACTCCTGAAGTATTCTCTGCATTCGGCAGGACCAGGCCAAGTCCTGTGTGTGTGTGTGTGTGTGTGTGTGTGTGTGTGTGTGTGTGGGCGGGGGGAGGTGCACACAGACACGTAAGGATGAAGATGCACAGTGAAGGCGGTGCCATCTCTAGCTCTCAGCAACATTAAAGTAGCCCCACATCTGAGCTGCAAAAAGTGGGTGATGGGATTTCATTCCTTTTATGAAAAGCAAGAGGATGGGAAAGCTAACTTAATGGGGGAGGGCTACAAAAGTTGAGGCACAGCAGTTTTTCCAGTAAGCTTGGCTGTCTTTGCTGATCCCTGCACTCTACAGCCATTAGCAGGCTGGGCAATGCTTTGGTTTATGAGGCAATTATTCCAACACACTCTATTCAAAATACACATTAGAACTTAACCTTCTGAATTGTGAAGTAGCATTTTATCACCAACATCAGAAAAGAGACATAGTCAGCGTATTTCCCCCCTTTTATGATCTGGTATCATTAATGAAGCACTGGGCAAGGACCTTCTCACAATTCTTCTGGATAATTTGTGACACAAAAGGCATCCTGCGATACAATTGTCTATTGACTTATTCAACAACACTGGAAACACGTGGGTCCTTTTCCAAACAAAGCCAGAGAATGAACCAGCTGAAAGCATGGGTTCCTCGTGGAGTCCTGAAAGCAGGAACACAGTAGATACGTGGAGATACGGGAGAGGCAGAAGCAGGGATGGAGACTTAATATGGAATTTCTAATTAGGGTCACGTGCTAATGAACTCCCTCTTCATGTTAGTTTTATGCCGCTTCAGAAATTTTTTATCATATGCTTAAAAATTTATGGCCAGAAACATTAATGAAAATGAGGCGTGAATTGGAAATCGTATCATTATGGAGATGAGGGTGGCCCGGCATTGATAATTTTCAAGGAGGGATTTTTTTTCTTTATTGCTTTTTTTTCTTTTCTTTTCTTTTTTTTTTTTTTTTTGAGAAGTTGAGAAAGGATACAGGTAAAATTAATGGTGAGGCTTTTTCTCTATCCTGACATAGGCAGTGTGGTTCTATGTAAAGTTATAAAAGTTTGATTTTAATAAGATTCTGAATTAATTATAAAGAGAATATTAATCATAATCGGAGTCATTTCTCAGACTAAAACTCTACCATTGCAGTAATATCATAGTTCTTAAGTGCACTAAGATATGCATTTTCTTTCTCCCCTGGCTTTGTCTTTTCGGAAATTAAAATTCACCTTTTCAAAAATTCCCTGCGTTAGAAGTCCAGGATTTCTCAGCTGTGAAATATCCACCTGGCATCTGAGTGTGCTGTAAAAGTATCTCTTTTTGCTCAGTTCTCGGTGACAGGCCCATTCTGCAAGGCTATGGTTCCAAAGAGGAAGAGGGTACAGGCACATGCTACTTTCTTGGCTTTTAATCTCAGAAAACAGTTGTTTGTGATACATATGATGACCGTGGGATTTCAGTGGATTTCCGCTAGAGTGAGTTTGGATTGTCTAAGACTTTTCCTTTAAGCGTGTCCCCGCAGAGGTGACGGCAAAGTTGAAATAAAATCACATTTCTAGGTTTGATCCCCAGGGAACACCTTGGTTTTTCTCTCACGGTAACCGATTCTATGTGATTCCCAGGCTTTTTTAAGGACCACTTCTTTTCTTTATCAATTTCTCTGAGCCTATTGTAGCTCCACCCACACAGACTGCGAAGAGATGCCCCCTTCCTCTGCTTCATCTCCATCACCTGTCTCCTTTTCCCTCCTTTCTGCACAGAGGAACAAGTTCTCCTGTTCCCTCCTTGCTGGCAACTTGTCTCCAGCTCTCACTAACGCTGAGAGTGCAGGACCCAGTATTTGATTCCTTCAACCAAAAAATCCCCAGTGATTAATGAGATAGTTCACAGACAGAACATTGCCAAGCCAGGCCAATGAGCATACTGTGAATGTCTGGGATAGTGAGCTGACTTGCTGAGAGCCCTTTCTAATCCTGTAGTGAGAACTTGCCAGAGACAGGATGGCCACAGAAGCCAGTTTGCACTGGAGCCTGAGTCCTGACAACAGAAAGGACCTTTGGATTCATTTCAGATCATTGCTAAAGCAGATAGATACTCCTATTCTGTGATGATTGTTCCATACTGCCTTGAACATAATGGCTTCAAACCACCACCACTAATTCTTTCGTGGTTTTAAAGGGCAGGAATTCAGGATCACCAATCTTGTGGGCAGGTCCTTGCGACAGCCCTGGAGGAGAAACCCAAAGCTTAGCTCTTCCAGTTCATGTGTGTTTGGGGGTTCCCTGGTTTGTGGCAGCCTGTGTCCAGGCTCTGCTGCTGTTTTAATGTGGCCCTCTTTCTTTTTTCCTCAATCTCTTGCTCTTTGGCAGGAATCACTAGTGACTGAAATCAGAGCTTGCTCTAATACAGGGAGGTCTCGTCTTGAGTTCCTTGAAAGAATGGTATTAGCAAAGTTCCTGTGTAAGAGAACATAGAACGGATCATGCTCACATTCACAGCTAGAGGGCTAAAGAGAACTTCTTTACCAGTAGGACACACTTCAGCAGCTTTATGTATGAAAAAATGCCAACTAGACAGGATCCAGAACCGCCTGGGAGACAGGCCTCTGGGAATATGTGGGATTATCTCGACTGCAATAAATACCCACTCACTGTCTGGGGTCCTGGGCTGTGTCAATGGTGGGGGTGGAGCTAAGCGGCAGCAGGCAGTCATTGTTCTGTGTTGCAGATAGTGGTTGTGAAGCCATCAGCTATTTGAGCTCCTCCTCCTTTCATGTCCTCAACTTGGCAGACAACACTCTTGAACTGTGCGCTGAAATCAACTGTCTCTTAAGTTGCTTTTATCAGAGCATGTAACCACATCAACAGTAATAGAAACTAAGATGATGTATGACCTGTGCATTATCCCGACTAGGTTAAAAAGCACCTTGTTATTGTGTTCTGTATCTGTGTCCTCTCATTTTCAGAAGCTGCGAGCTCAAAAATACATCAAGAAAATTTAGTTTAATGTGTAATGAGACTTGGATAGAGGATAAGTGGGCTGTCTGATCTTACCCAGATTCAAGAGCATAGAGCATCGCAAAGGACAGAGGGATGGGGCTCTCAGATACGTACCATCTCTATGAGACTCCAAACCCCTTCTGTGTTCTACCTGCCAGTAGAGCCTTTCTTCCTTTCTTCCTTGAACGATCTGGAGGCCACCACTGGGTCCACAGCTTGAGGAACTTCTTGCCTGTGATTGGTACCCAAACAGCATTTACTGCCTTCATATTTTAAGGTTCTTCTTTAGATAATTGTGTATCAAAATGTAGTATGAAACACAGCAGGTATATTACCTTAGAGCAAATCCACCTTTGGGATTTTAAACAATGACTTTATTGCTTAGGGATGTTTTTAAATCTTGAGATGATAGAAGTGAGATCACAATTTTCTTTTAGGAATTTAAAATTACAAACTTGCTGTCTGAAGGCTTGGCTTTCAGCTGGAATGCCACCAAGAAGGTGGTAGCAGAAAATGTTATCTCATAATGTCTGGATTGTTGATCCATTATTGAATATATCTTAGAGATTCTGAACAATTTGCAAAGGAGCAAAAACTCAATTGCAACTTAATGCTCCCACCTTAGTGATAGACTACATGATGCCCACTCTAGAGCTCCCTGGACAAGGCAGAGCTTTAAAGACAATGAAAAGATCCCTGCTGTGAGGGATTATGGGAGAAGGATGGATGGGTGAGGGAGGAGAATGGAAGATTTTTTAATCAATGAACATGTGCTGGGGATTGTCAAACATGACCTTGAACTCCTAACCCTTCTGCCTCCATCTCCCAAGTGCTAGGTTTACAGGTGTAGATCACCATGAGCACTCTGCCTGCCTGCCTTCATCCAAATTCACAAAATACACAGAATGATCCTTGATTGTAAATTACAGGCTTAAGCTGACAATGACCTATGATGTAGGCTCATCAGTTTTAGCAAATGCATCACTCTGGTGGAAACTGCTAGTCACGAGGCAAACAAGCCATTTTAGTACAGTGGAGACAAAGGAGGTCTCTATACTTCCCACTCAGTCTGCTGTAAACCCAATGTTGCTCTACAAATGAATCTATTAGCTGCTTTTCTTTTAAGTAAGAGAAAAACAAAGAGCTTAGATTTTCATTGACAAAATCCTTGTCTCAAGGGGTTGGAGTTTTGTGGTGACAGAGGGTGTCCTTCCTGAAAGTGGTTCAGATGCACTGACTCCCCCAACTCCTGTTGGAAGCCTTGAGAGGGCTTCTTAGCAGAAAGCTTAAAGCTGTCAATCCCTTGGTCTGACAGCTGCAAGTTGCAATCCCTGCCCACCAACCACTGTGAGATCCTGGCTCAGTCACTGCTTAACCTCAGTAAGCTTGCTTTCCTTTCGTAAAGTGAATCCAGGTCAACTCCTTGGAGGATTAAATGAAACAACTGCTGCACAGCACGTGGGATGCACTAGGTGCTTAATAAATAGCATTTGGAACGAAGTATTGTCACAGTCATTGTCTCTAAATTTCCATGCCCACCCTAGGGTCCCTTGGGAGAATAATATGACACCTTCCTGGAGCATTAAGTAGGTTGACCCAGGCTTCCCTGTGGGCCACCTTTGAGATAGGGTGGAATGGATTACTAAATAAAATTATTTACTTTTTGCCTACTTTGGGGTAAACAATAAAGAACTCGAACTCGGGACTAGAAGGACCTAACATAGACACATCTAAGTTTTACCGGGCTTTTAAAAATATGAGTATAGGGGCTGTGAGGGTCAATATTCCTTCTCAACTTGATTTAGAATCATCTAGGAGACTTACCTCCAGGTTGCCTATGCAAACAATTCCAGGCAACTAAAGAGGAAAAACCCATCCTGAATGTGGGTGGCTGGGATCCCAGAGCAAATAGCCTAATAAAAGAGAAAAAGGAGACAGCTAACAGTACCAGCACCACCCCAACACACACACACACACACACACACACACACACACACACACACACACACACACACACGCACACATGCGCACACACACACACACGCGCACACACACACACACACACACACGCACACACACGCCCGCGCACACACACATGCACACGCGCGTGCACACACACACACACACACACACACACACACACACACACGCACACACTGCTTCCTGCCTATGCATACAGTGTCACCAGCTGTCCCCCCTCCTGTTCCTGTGCTTCTTTGCAGTATGGGCTGTATCCTCTCAAACCTGGAGCCAAATAAACCCTTCCTTTCTTATTTTATCATAGCAATGTGACAAGCAACTATGAAACAACCATATTTTCAGAATTTAAAAATTAAATATAGTTGGGTTGAATGGTGAGGATAATAGCTTGTTCTTCTATCCAGCTTCCAGGGTATTAAGAACTCTATAAACCCACTTATAGTCATTAATTTAATTTTTTTACTATAGTCTGATTCTTTGAATGTCCCCATTGCATCCATTTGGAAACTAAGGCATGGGGAGATTAAGTTGTTTGCCCAAAGAAAAGTAGGAAAATAGAGGTAGAATGTATTAGCATCATGCATGGGAGGGATTTTTGTGCCAGGTCCTTTGAAGTTTTATATTATATTTTTATTTATTTATTGTGTTTGCATGTATTTTGGGGGTCAGATGTGTACCATGGTACACATATATGTGTTGGGGGACACTTTGCTGGACTCAGTTCCTCTTCCATGTGGGTTCCAGAGGCCTGACCTTGGCTTTTTAGGGTTTGCAGCCAAACCACTGGCACATCTCAGTGGCTCTAGTCCCAAGTTCTGTACTGGCCTGAGTTTTAGTTACTTTCATTACTGTAAGTACATTTCTGACAGACTTGGCTTAAGGAATGAAAATGTTCTTTTTCTCAGTGTTTTTGAGGGCCACAGCCTATCATAGTAAGGAATGTGGAGTAGAGTAGTTCAGTGACTATGAGTGGCTGACAGAGACTTTTCACACCCTGGCACACCAGGGAGCAGGGTGACAGGAATCACCTGCTGCTAGAGATATCATTCTCAGAGACTGGCTCCCAAGGTCCCTTTCTGAGGCAAGGGCAAGTATCTTTGCTGTTGATGGGGCTGAAGCAAGGGGTTATTAGGCTGGGGAGAAGGGTGGGAGGGTTGAAATTCAAAAGAGGGATTAGATTATGCAGTAACTGGGTTTTAGAGATGATGAAATATATATCTCTTATCTATTCATCATCCATGTGTCTATCATTTATGTCATCTACCTTTTTATCTATCTGATGTATATCAATTAATCAATAATCTATTATCAATCTCTTTGTGCAACCATTTTTTATTCACACAAACATTTATTCATTTTCTATCTTCCTGTTTGCCTATTGCTTGTTAGCTCATTTATCTGTATTTGCATCTATAAGCCAAATATTACCTATATCTATCAGTCTATGCCTTATCTATTCATCAGCTGAGTAGCTATCTACTATGTGTCTACCCTCCATTTACCCATTCATCCATCGACTTGATATATCAAATATAACTGTCTTCTAAATTAATTCCTTCTCCTATCTTTCCTTTTTATATATCATCATCTATTTTTTATTTATCTTTCTATATCTATCAAAGAAATTTCATTTATCTTTCTATATATCCCTATCATTTAGCTATATGTATATTAATATAACTATATATGTATATAAACATATATACATATATATGTCTCTTATCTTCTATGTTCTCTGTGTGTTTGTTTCTGTATCATGTATCATCTACCTATATACCTATCTACCATCTGTCTGTCTGTCTGTCTGTCGTCTATCTAATCTATCTGTGGTGGGATTGACGACATCGTGATTCTTGAGCATAGAAACAGAAGGTGCTCCCAAGCCTTTGGGAAGATTGCTCAGCAAGCAGATCATGCAGTAGTAATGTAAGACCTTAAAATGGGAGTAGTAGAAAGACCTGAAGGGATGTGGGAAGAAACACAGAAATGCTCTGTTTGCTGTGTAATACAGCACTCTCCATGCATCTCCCTGTGGAATTGTTCTTTTGTGTCTCTATTTTCTCTCCTCTTCACACTCAGTGCAGATTGCTCAATGTGGGCAGGTATGCACTATGAAATGCTGTTGTTCTTTGCAAGAGCTTGAACCAAGACATTGGACTTGATAGGTCCTTGGTCAAAGTGCCTGGCTGCCTGCATTCATCAGAGGGTAAGAATAGGCTCCTGGGAACATAACTGGAGGCAGCAGGTAACTAGTTCATAAGATTAAGAATATAAGAACAGAGGGCATGGAACAGCCAGGCCTGCCTTCTGAGGTCCAGGGTTGTCAATCTGAAAAAAGATGCCCCTTATCCTGCTCCATTTCTTCCCACCAACCATTCTGGTGCCTGGGGTGCCAGAAGGCTGACATGCTGTGAGAGAGGCTGGCAGTTCAGCTGATGACAGACAGCAGGAAGGTGCTGAGTCTGCAGTTGGAATGAAGCCATGCAAGCTCCCAGGGATAGAGGAAGTGGTATCTGACCCTTGGATGAAGAAGAGAGTGAGCCTCTAGCAGGGATGCTGTGCTCAGGGATTGTGGTCCACACAGCTGATGTGCAGATGCGGCTCCCTTTGGCCACAAGGTTGGAACACCATCTTGCTGGGTCTCCTCTGGCTCCCTTTCAATCCAGAATGACTGACAGCCTTAGCAGGGATGATGCATTTAACTCTGCAAAGCCCCCCAGGCAAGCTGTCACTCCAAGAGAGGTTCTTTTAAAAGAAGCCTGATGAAATTAGATGCAATGGAAATGATAAAAACACTGCCTTTCTTTCCTTCTCTTTTCTGTGCTCTATACACTGGGACTTTTCCTTTGGTTGCTTATTTTGTGCTCTCACCCAGCACAGCTGACCTCTGAGAGGGTCTGGCTACTGCCCTCCCTGAGTGGAACATAGCGCCTCCCTGTCTTTGCTTAATGTCCACCAATTCCATGTTTCTTCAAGAAGTTAAACTTAGCAGACATGTCAGGAAAAATTTGGGGGTGACATGGAGTTGCATACAATGGCTCCTCCTACCTGTCAGTGACGGTTTGCAGTGACACAATACACTGCATCCCAAAGGACTTGTGGAAATCCACCAAGACCTACCATCCTACAATCTAACACACCCACCCAGTGCTCTGCCAGCAACTGGTTACATCTCTTTTCTTTGCCTTTTTCCTTGGAAACTGGATGATCCCTTCATTAATGCCAAATGTTTTCATCCAGGTTTATTTTAATCAATCATTAGGTATAGGGGCTAACTGGGCCACTCATGACTTTTGGCTCCATGTACGGATTGATATAAATAAGCTCATACACAAGAAATAACTCCACTATGATGCCCAGATAAGTAGGTGTTCAGGAATCATATTTTGAAATAGGAAAGGTTTGAAAGCAAAATCAGAATGTTGGAATCTCATGGTTTTTTCTTCTGGCATCTAAATTAACTTCTCTCAGAGCATCATCAAGACCACTAATGAAAGAGACTTCCTAAGGTGATGGTAAAATCATCAACCTTGGACTCTTTCCGTATTTGCTTAGGTGTCAAACCCAGATCTCATCACTTATTCTCTCTTTAAGTGTCAGGTGCATCTTCTGAGCAATGGAGACAGTGACAGAGGACTAGAGAAGAACCTAGAACTTAGGGGTACAAATGCTCAACAAATACCACTTAGGCTAGAGTTCAGCCTGTGGTAATTTAAGGAGGAAAGAGTCATATGGAGTTAGGGATTATATTTTTGTTAAAGCTTTGGTATTTTGTTTATTATACATATTTCATTGGAAATTTATTAAAATATATGGGAATCATCATGCTCACTGGCCTTCTGGTGGCCCTTTAGTTTGCAGCCCTAGTTTCAGATGGGTATTGACTTTCTACTCTTAGGATGGCACAGCAGCTCTGGTTGGTTTCAACTGTCAAATCGATTGGTTTGAGAAAGCCTAAGAGATTAATCAAGTTTATATCAGAGGATCTTTATGAAGGATTTTCCTTTCTAGAGAGGATAAAGTAGGAGGGGCTCCTATTGAGTATGACCAGCACCATCTCATACAGACCCAAATATAAGAAAGAAAGGAGCAAGCCTGGGAACAGGGTTTCTTTCTCTCTCTCTCTCTCTCTCTCTCTCTCTCTCTCTCTCTCTCTCCCTCCCTCCCTCCCTTCTATGAGGTAAGCTACGTTGCTATATATGCCCTTCTAACATGATAAACTAGTCTGCCACCTCAAACTGATTTTCCCAGATATTCAGTTACAGTGACACAAAGTGTCCCCAATACGGTAGTGTCAATTCTGGTATCCAGAACTGTCTCAGGGGAAACACAATGTGCTACAAATATATGGCTGCCACACTTTGTAGATTTCACTTTACATAGTGGGAAATCCATCTGAAATTAAAAGACAAGGAATGTTCTGTTTTCCCACAGTATTCTCAGAGAGAAGCCTAGATTGCTTATATCCTCTCACCCCTGAACACAGCACCTCCTGCCTTAGAGTTGTTGTCTCTTCTTAGCTGTGTTTGTTCAATAGACTGTTGTATCCAGCCTTTGACTTCCCCATGAAGAAAGATAGTCTTAATTTGTTCAAGGTGTTATAATAAAAGATCTCTGCAATGAAGTAATTCTGAAATAGTGTGAGTTTATTATTCATATTTTAGGAGGCTTGGAAGTAAAGGCTCTTACAGATTCCATGTCTGCTTAGGGCTTATATTCTGGTTTCATTCTGTTCTTGTGATAAATACCATGACCAAAAGCAACTTGAAAACTTTCTGTTTGTTTTATACTCCCACATCACAATTCATCACTGAAGGAAATAGGACAATTCAATGCAGGAACTATAGAGGTTGCTGATCACTGGTTCGTGCAAATGCTTACACAGAGCTAGCAATTTTTTGTGCAGCTCAGCTCCACAAAACTAGGTGTGGTGCTACCATCTATCAATCATCAGTCAAGACAATCACTCACAGAGACATCCACAACTAATCCATTGTGGAATGTTCCTCAATAGAGACCTCCTTATTGGGTGAATCTACACATGTCAAGTTGATAGCTAAAGTTAGTTGCCGTGGCTTTAAAAACATACAAACAAACAAACAAAAACAAAAACAAAAAACAATAAGAGATGGCACCTGGATCTCTTTTGTGAGGCTACTGATCCCATTAGTGCTCCACCTTCATGACTTAGTCAACTCTTAAAAGCGCTAGCTCTTCATACCATCATATTGTTTATTAGGTTTCAGCATGTGAACTTTGTGGGGAATGCACACATTTAGATCATGGTTCCCATTAGCCAGTGTGGGACCAAGCTGTATCTTCGAGGGAAGTCTGAGGGAAGTGCCCACCTGAGAAGTCTAACCTCAGTAGAAATGAGGAAATGGTCTCTGCCAGCAAGGCAGGGCAAGTTTGAGCGTGAGGATTGTAGGCTGTGAGGATTGTGGACTGTGAGGTTCCTTTCACCCTGAACAGGCACCAGGATTTGCATATGTGCATGCTAATGTAGATGTACACTTTACCCCTGGTCCCATGTGATAGCCACAGATTGTTCAGAAGGTTCCTTCAAGAACTCCTTGCTGGGGACTGTATGAGTTATGTTTCTTGTTGCTGTGACCATGTGCCCCAGAGAAGAATGTTAAGGTAAATGAGGTAGGTTTATGTGTCCTCCATTTTGGAAAAGAAGTGTGGCATTGACTAGTTCTATGTCAGTGGCATATGGCAGCTCCTCAATCACATGTTAGAACCCCAGAAGGCAGAGGAAACGGGATCCTGGTGTTCTTCTGGGTGTGTCTTCTGTCCTTTTTATTCAGACAAGTACTTCTGTGGAATGGTGTTGCCCACATTCTGCGTGAGTCCTCTCATTGTAGTTAATACTGTCTGAGAACACCATCACAGATACCTCACTGACATTCTAAATCAGACACATTCACCCTGCATCCTGGGTTTCTCATGGTGTCACAGAGGTGTCTCAGTGACATCCTAAGCCAGAGGTGGTCACCCTGCAGTCTGTGGCTCATAAGGCTCTCAGGATAGCTTACTGTGGCCAAGCAAAATTCCAATGTCAAAAGGTTGTGCACCCCTCTCTTGGGTGTTTCTTAGTCCATCAAGCTGACAAACGAAACCAACCACAACAAGGGCTGTCTTCTGTTGTCCTGGAAAGATAGTGATGATGATGATGTATCTAATTCCTGATTGAAAAGGTCAATAGAATCTATTGGCAGAAATTAGGCATTTTATGAATGAATAAATCCCCATGTACTGAAGAAGGAAACGCTCAGAAAACAGTGTTAGATGGACAGAGACTGAAAGAAGAGAGGTCGGTTCTAAAGGTCAGATAACTGTTAACTGGGCTGGGATTCTTCTAGAAAACCTTGGGAATTCAACAGCAGGCTGGGGTGGAAATAAAAGGGAAGGGCCAGTCACAGAAACAGCAGGAGAGCAATCCAGACAGCAGGAGCAGGTGCAAGTGCCTGGAGTAGGAGACAAGAGCAAAGAGAGTGAAGGGGCTAGCATGATCCTGCTGAGCTCTTGAGGTCGTGAAAGGTAGTGTGTGTGTGTGTGTGTGTGTGTGTGTGTGTGTGTGTGTGTGTATACTATGCTTATGTCTATATTGGTGCATGATTGTGTGTACATATGTGTGCTTGTGTGTGGTGTGTATGGTGTGTGCATGTGTGTGCTTGTGCGTGCTTGTGTGTGTGTGTGTGTGTGTGTGTGTGTGTGTGTGTGAAACACTGGAGGGTTTGAAGAGACAGCATGTCTTCCCACTTTATTTAAAGATCACCAGCTGTTGCATGAAACACAGAATGTGGGGCAAGGGTGCAATGGAAACAGACTATTTCAGAATCCAGTGTAGCAGTCTTGGGCAGAGGATAGTCTGTGGCTATTGAAGGTGCTATTTTTGGAGATGTAAACAGGCAGACAGAATAAGGTTGTGTTAAGTGAAGCCATGGGTCTGTTTTCAGAGAAAGTGGAAAGAAAAGGAATGAGAGGATTAAGAGTGGGTGCTGGGAAGGGTCTGATCACCTGTTGTGATTGCAGAGGCTTGTGCACAGCAGTCCCTGTGGAGTGAACAGTGGAAACTGCATGGGTTTGAGATGCAGGGATAATATGAATGAACATATAGCCCTCATAGACAGCTCCTGCATAGGAGACTGACTGTGAATAGACATAAAGGCAAGGGAGACAGGATCAAAGGGTAGGGGCTGTTGTGTTTCAAAGGCACTGTGGCTTATAGTAATTATAGTAAAACCAGCTTCAAGTTCACTTCCTTAACTATTTTAAATCCAACTTCAATAGTGTTAAGATGTATTTATTATTAGGGAATAGATGTTCAGAATTCTTTCATCTTGTCTATCTGAAACTCTCTAGCCATTGGACAAATTTCCTTGCCCCGATTTCCTGATCACTGTAGCTGGCTTTCTTGGACTGGCAGCCCCTTAATCATGATATTATTAAATAACATGTCTTTACATAAACAAATGCAGCATAAACAAATGTAACACATTTTTACTTAGTTAAATATTCTATTCCACAACGTTCCCCCCTTTTGTCTAAATAAAGAAATAAAGGAAAGGTTTTAACTTTAACATAGCAAAACTTTATACAGTAAGAAAATTATCAAGTAAGAATTACATTTACAATATCCAGTCCATTTGTATTTGGCAAATTCAGAGAAAATACTCCATTATTATTTATCCTATCTTTGTGAGTCCAAAGTTTTATACCTAATTTACCTTCTGTCATAACTAAGGAAAACTGTAACCATCTAGTCTTCAATTCCATAAGAAAACTCCAGAAGGATATAGTAATACCTGAATAAAAAGAAGTGCAGTGCAAGCCACTTATAAAACTATAGAAATGACAGAGACATGTGGCTACCTGGACAGTCACTCAAGTTTCCTCTACAAGATTGGGGCATCCATCTTTTGCCTGTAGGTCTAGAATATATGGCAGACTTATATATGAAGCAGGAATTTTTGAAAGACTGACCCATCTTGTCTTGGAAAAGCTTGGCAGTCACTTTCTTTTGTGTCCTGCATGACCAGTTTGGACAGCATACTATCAGCAGTTGAGGAAAGGGCAGTTTCTTGTTCAGTGGATAGCTTTACCACAAAGAAAGCACGCTTCATATGGAGGCTCTTTGATGCCCATCATCCTTTTATGAAGTAGATTGGTGAGGCCAGGAGCAGCATGTCTTGCTGTCATGAAAAGCCCTATGTTAATAGAACATTTTAAATGCCATATTATGTAGGTTTTTGAAGTGGTTGAAGGCCATCTATCTATCTAAAATATATCACTACATAATCTTGAAAACATACCTAACATAACTACGTTTGATTATTATAGATGACTAACTACTAACCTCTATTTATTTATTATACATCATATTTTTAAATGAGCTGCATAAGCAAAATACCCCATACAGGAGTAGAAATATACATACAGTATAATAAAAATAACTTTAAATGTGTATCAATATACCAAAATCTCTATATGTGTAAAATATTTGAGATTAATAGTTGTCTTCTTATCCTACATTCGTATATCCCCACAAATGATGACAAACATTCTTAACCCACTGAATGACAGAAAGCCACCCACCTCACCATTTGGGAATGTAGGCATAGTGTTCTCTAGACAGCTTCCTGTTATCTGGGAGTGACAGCACCCCCAAGGGACCCTGAGAAAATTGAGATAATGGTCCAGTTCTGGGAAAACTATTGTAACATTTGTTATTCTATGTAGTAGTATTTGTGCCACTCATGATCTTGGGAGATACGGCCCAAAGGAGGCAGTGCTTCCTACATTGTACATGACCTCTTATAATGAGTTGGAGAAGGGTCACATGTTTTGTGACAACTTATAGATAAATAGAAATGTGTTAAGTTATAAGAGCTAGGTAGCAAGAGGCCTTCCATAGACCATACAATTGGTAATTAATATTAAGCCTCTGAGTGATTATTTTGTAAGTGGCTGCAGGTCCACATGGCCAGGTGGACCACAGAAGCCTTGCAAATACAATTATATGACACCTGTCTTGTAGTTTTTTTTCTTTCTTTATTTTTTTGTGTCTGTATCCAAGAATTTTAGGAGTTCTCCTCCTATCAAACATGATCTCTATTAACCCTGCATGAATCCACAGCATTTTGTCTCCCCTAATGAATTCCATTCTCTGACTTCCATTTTAAAGTTAAGACATTCCTAAAGTATCTATATTGGTTTAATTCAGCAGTCCCTTTTTACAATCCAGTGTCTCTCAAAAGCTGTTGTTTACTCATCAGCATTCAAAATTTCAAAGTCAACACAATACTATACACAATCCAGACTCCCTGTGTATTTTCTATCTTTTTGTGGCTTTTTTTCTTTTATATTACTTTACTCTCTTTTTAAACACTTCACTTAATTTTTTAAAAACTATTTACTTTTCCCCATGATTGTCTAATTGTCTATAACCATTTTCTTTTCTTTCTTAAGTACCTAAGTTCATTTTTAAACACACTGTAACCTGTTCAGGATTTTTTTTCTTTTTTTTTTCCATCTGTACCTGTCTTTCCTGCATTTATCTAGTCTTGTCTGTTTGCCTGAGCCAAACCTTAAACTGCTAAGAGGCTTTGCACTGATGACTGGCTCTGCTCAACTAATTTGGGTCATGAGAGCTGAGCTTTACTCTCTGTGGGCCTGGCTGAGAGCTACATTTAGCTGGGAACTGTGCTTCACCACTCCAGCTCTAGGAAGTTGTTGCCCACACTGTGGCAAGCATTTTTAGCTTGTTGTTTCTACTTAACATGCCAACAGCTCAGGTGCTCACGATATAGCAGAGCTGCACCTCTGTATGCTATGAGCACCAGGCTCCTAGGAAGCCCTGTCGTTTTTTTAAATGCTCTCTCAGGCTTCAGATAGAAATATGTATTCCATATTGGACACCAAATGTAGCCTGCTTTTTTGGACAACCAGCCCCCAAATCACAACATGGAGACTTATTATTAAGTAATACATTTTTACATAGTTAGACAATTATTCAACACAAACAAATATAATACATCTTTACATAGTTAAACAAATGCAGCATAAACAAATATAATACATCTTTACATAGTTAAACAAATGTTCTTCAATGCAAACAAATGTAACATGTCTTTACATAGTTAAACAAATACAGTATAAACAAATGTAACATACCTTTAGGTAGTTAAACAAATATTCTATTGTACGACAAGTCACTGTGGTTCTGCTTTTAGTATCTATCACTTCAGAATTTGACCTGCCTCTTAAAGGGGCATCACATTTTGCTTTTCATTTGGAGCTTTATCACAGGAAACACTTGCAAGTGTTGCAGAATGGGTCAGAATCTCTTTTCTTTTATAAGGTTAAACATTTTTTACTCCTCTGCTCATCTGGCAGTAGACATGGTACTGAATTCTGTTTTCTGGTTATTGTAAAGTTTCTGTGAGTTAGTTTTCTGTCACTGGACACTTCACATCCATTATAACTCTTACCATGTGCTTTGTGAGTACTTTCAGAACATAATGAGAAAATAGACAGTAACTCAAAGGAAGATGATTTGGGATGACACTTGGAGATGTTTAGTCCATGGCTACTTGGGGACACTTTATTTTGGACCTGTGGTGAGGCTGTATGGTGGGGAGCATGGGTAGAAGGAAGCTACTGATCTCATGGTAGCTGGAAAGCAAGAAAAAGAAGTGATGTAGAGAAGAGGGAAACGTATAGAAGAGAGGGAGAGAATATATGCAGGCTCAAAATGAGAGGCAGCAAAGAGAACTGCTTGGGAGCTTGCATCCAGTCACCAGCTTCCTCTAAGTCCCATTTCTTAGACTTTCTGCAGCCTTCCAATGGTACCATCCAGAGGACATCAATCTCTCAATACACAAGCTTTCAGGGACCAGTGAAGAACACAGAATACTTGCTAGATCTGGTGGTGAGTCCATGCAAAAAATATCTTCTTGAGTTTCTGTTTTCTCAAAGAAGCTAGAGATAAGGTTAGACAGGATGTGTCTGCACACCCATGCATGCATGGGCCTTCACAAGAGCCTCCTGTTAACAGACTGGATGATTAACATCAAGCATTTGACATCAGGCTGATGCACCTCCTACATGGGCCAGGCAGAGGAAACAGTGCTGGGCTTTGTCAGAAAGCACAACACTTATTATATTAGTTGGCATTCCAGAGATAATTCACCTGTAAGAGGTGATAACACATCAATCAATCAGATGTATTTCACCCGGCAATACCAACAGTGTAGCTTGCCAGTAACAGACCGCTCTGGACAGGACCAGGAATTTCCTTAGGCTAAAATGCTCCTATCTCTAGCCAAAGGGCCATGTGAGGTTGATATATCAGCTTCTACTTAGAGACTGTTTATTTATTTCTTCCTGAGGGGATTGGGAGATGGATCTTGTAATGGTGTAGGTTTTTTATTGTGTTTGACACTTATTAAAGAAACATTCCTTCCTTCCTTCCTTCCTTCCTTCCTTCCTTCCTTCCTTCCTTCCTTCTTTTCTTCCTTCCTTTCGTTTCTTTTGTGTTTTAATGAGCTGGACCAACAAATTAAAAGTAAGCCCACTTTGGGCTTTCTAAAGTCAGGCATGTTGAATTAGGTGTATTGTTTCATCCCCTGCCTTCTGTTTATGGTGTATTGAGTTTCATCCACTGCCTTTTGTTTATTTATTTATTTTTTGAGATTTTGCCTTCATATGTTGCCCAGGCTAGCCTTGAATCCACTTTGTAGCTCAGGCTGACTTTGAACTTTATGATCCTCCTGCTTCTTCCTCCTAAGTAGCTAGGAATATATACCACCAGATCTGACTAGATTAAATTTTTGATATTTGCTGCTGGTGAATTCTCTTTTTAAAAGCATTAAAATACTATTTATCTTGATTTCTGAGGATTTGGCAACCACTTAAGCTGTTTTCCCCAAGTTAGGAGCTTCATCTCAACCTTAGTCATCCCTGTTGGTGTCTGAGCTTCTCCAAAATAATAAGTGTCCAAAGTCTGCCAGTCAACATGCCCTTCGGCATGCTATATAGACTGAGTCTGTGTGTTGGACAGGCCCCTTTGCTCTGAGTGTCATCTCTTAGTCTACTCATAGAGTGCTGACAAGAAAGTCCCTCAGACCCAGTTTGTGCAATGGGACATCAGAGAACATTACCAAGGGGCATTGTTCATGTTTTAGACTCTACCTCAGTGAGGTTGCTTACAGGCAATGTTCCACAAAAATCCATGTGGATCCCATTCAGGTTTCCCATTCCATAAACCAGAAGACTAAGGAAGAGGAATTAGAGTCCGTATCTATCCACTTCCTCCCCAGCACATCAGCTCATGAGGCATAAAGCTAGACCCTTTACAGTCCTTAAAATTTTCTGTGTGCTTTGTACATCCTTTAGGAACTTCCTGGACAGAATAATGGCAATATAAAACAAATGGTATTAAATTGGCATAAGCTGTGTGAGGTATTATCACAAATGCTGAGATAAGCACTGTGACTGCTACTATACCGGGGGGAATATGGAAGCACGGGGATTTCAGAAACTTATTCCTCTCTGAGGCCAAGAATAGGAGCTCAGCTGTGTACATGATGACCCTGGGGTTCATCTCCTTCTCTTCCCTCTTGGCTCTAGCCTTCCTATTTGTCCTTTCTGTGAATGAATGAAAATGTCATTACACACAGAGGCTGGTTTCTAAAGACTGATGTCTTTCTATATCAGTGTAGAGTTGGACACCTTTCCGCTGGTTCCTAACTTAGCTCAGCTTTCTTCCTGGCCATGGCTTTCAGCTCTCCTGTGCTACCACAGTAGTAGGCATCTGCAGCCCTCCCTGGGGTGGATTGTTTCAGATGAGTTGAAATTGAGATGGAGAAATGCCAAATAAAGGCCACATCTTTGAAGAATAGGAAAGAGTAAGTCCCCTTCTCCGATAGGCAGGCTGGATCAAAGGCACTTAAGGCTTGTTTGCCTTATGAGAAAACCTGCTTTCCAATATGGTTTGAGAACAACATTTGAGCACCAGGGACCAAGAGATGACAATGGGATGCCCATCTTCCAGCTGCCCCAGACAAAGAAGTAAACTAAAAGGCAAATTTGCTCTACCAATGTGACTGAGTATGACTTTGTGGGGCACTCAGCACTCCAGGTTCCACATCTCTTTATCCTGGGTACTGCAGCCATACCTTTGCCTTCCCTGTCTCTCTTTCCCCTTTATGTGGGTGTCAATTCTAGCTGACTTTGCAGCTTCAGCTCCTAAAAGCAACAGCCGGGCCTGAGGCATTGAGCCCCATGGCATAAGGCAATGCAGCTAATTAGCAAGGCTTGGTTATGCCCTCTGCTTCGGTTTGCAGAGATCCTCCGTAAACAAGCTTCCGATGTTGGCATGAATTGCGTTGTGCTTCACAGACACACTATATGTCTCCTCTGTGGTGCTATGCAAAAAGTCATCAATTCTCTTATACTGGCATCTATTCTTAGCTAATCTTTGAGATTAGAGATGGATGCTCATATAGATGTCACAATGATGACAGTGACAGCTAACTTAGTGAGTGTTGTCTGCCTAGTCACTTTTAACATAAGCTGCAGTGAGGAGTTGGAGCTCCTGAGAGGACCTGAGTTTGGCTCTCAAGGCTGATACCAGGCAGCTCACTACCACTTGTACCTCCAGCTCTCACAGACCCTATGGGCTCTTCTGACCTCTGTGGACATCTACACTCCTACACACACACACACACACACACACACACACACACACACACACACACACATAAAATAAAGCTTACAAAACAAAAGGAAAACCATTATAACCCCTTGTTGCATACTTCCTCATCTAGCCCTCAGATCATGGAGACGGTTGTTCTATCCTCATTTTTCACAAGAAAACCCATTGGTTTCACATGCTGAGTTACTCTTGATGGTCTTTTCTGTATTCTACACATTGTTAAGTTTCTTTCTGTCCTTCCTTTTATGCCTCTCAAAGAGTTCATGACTTTTTCCTCCAATTTTATGGATTTGGAAACTGGGACTTGCAAATTTAAATTTCATTATTATTACTTCTATCATCATTACTGTGTGTGTGTGGTATGTGGTGTGGTGTGTGGGTGTGTGTGTGTGTGTGTGTGTGTGTGTGTGTGTGTGATATACAGATATGTATGGATATGTATGTACTACAGCACATGTGTGGAGGTCAGTGGGCAGCATCCAGGAGGCTGTTCTTTCTTTTCTACTTTGGGTCACATGCCAAAATTGCTTTTACATGACAAGCCATCTGTCAGGCCCAGGCATTGAAAATTTAATCTGGAAAGCCTGAGATGGGTTTGAATGCTGGTAGCCTCATTCCAAAGCTTGTGTTCTATGATTTCATTAGCTTCTCCATGTCACCCCTTCAAGCAGTGTCCTTTGGTTTCATTACATGCTAATGACCCTGTAGGGTGCTGCAGGTGTATTGGAAGTAAACTGAGACCTGGAGGTCAGACTCACCTTGGTGATGTTCCAGATCTTACTTGCCACCTACATGACTCAGGAACAGTGCCACTAGGTCCGATACTCAGAAGTAATGTCTGAGAGAAGGAGACTATGTCATGGTTAGCACAAATGTTAGAAGCTACAGAACATAGGATTAGACACCTAACACAGTCATGATGAGCTCAAATAAAATTGTAGCCTGGGTGAGACCTGAATTCAAATCTCAGGTTTAATATTATGGGAACAGAAATTGGAACTTTAAAACTTGATTTAAATTATCAAGTCTCAGTTTGCCCCCTGCTGAAATATTCATACTAATAAAACACAGTTAAATGGTAAGACCATTATAAGACTCTGTAGTACTGTGAGATTGAGCACCCAGGATCTAACATGTTGAGGCAAAGGTGGCTATTAGTTTGGTTATAAGTGCATTGGTTGGATCTGAACAACATCTGTGTACAGTAGAATCATTGAATTAGAGTGAAAAGAAAGTTCCCTGTAGAGGAGAAATAACAGTGATTTACAGTTTCTCTTCTTCCCTTGTACCTCTTCTATTGATCGAGGGGGCTGTATGTTGTGATTAATTAAAATCAATACCTCCAAGTGGATACAGTGATGTTTTTGTGGAAGGAGAAACAGGGGGAACACACCAAGGTACAGAAGGGGTGTGGCTCCTCTAAGGGGGAGCTCATAACTTCTCTGTGGATTGTTGAGACAACGTACATCCTAAAAAAAACAAAAACAAAACAAAACAAAAAAAAACCCTATAGCTGTGTTGTATTTGTAAATATCTAAGCTCTGATTGATTGGCTTAACAAAGAATGGGCATGTTCTAGAAAGTCCATTTTATCTTGGTGCTAATTTGACCATTAATTCATGCTTATCAACATGTTAGATGGGCTTCATCTGACAAGGTGCTTAGAGGGATGTCTGCATTGAAAGCTTCCTGAGTAGTTGGGAGAAGTCATGTGACAAGCCTCAGCCAAAGAGATGTACCTGGAAGGTTCCCAGAAGCCTCTGGGAAGATTCATTTTCCAAAGGGAAGATTCTCCCTGTTGTTCTCATTTATGTGTTCATTGGTGTCATATTAACCATATGTGATGCCATAATGGCTCAAATGGTGCCATAATCACCATAGCAACACTATAGTCACATTGCAGCTGTCATCATGGAAACATTAGAATTAAATCATAATGGTGCTATGGTGGTTTTATAATGGTCTAAGTATCTAACTTATAAACAATGGGAATGGGCTTTCATGTTCACATGACAGTTACATAAAAGATAAGGCATGCTACTCTGAACATACTTCACATCAGAAAATGGACCTCCATTCAAGACTCTACTAGTTACTCATAAATAGAATAATATTGCCAAAATTGGTATTTGACACTAAAATAAAACCAGTGTTGGGGGGGGAACCAGCATTCATAAATGCCAATTATCAAAAGAGGCTGTTTATCAACAAGGTGGAACTGTAGAGCCACAATTTGAAGTCACTGAATACTCAAAGACTGTGCTGTCACCTCAGATTTGCCTGTGGAGAGGAAATGTTTCGTAATGAAGAGTCTGCTGTCTCTCTGTGCCCTTAACCTTTAATGGAAGATGAGAACAAGCTTACAACCCTAATAGGGTGTTATCCAATTTCTTTGAAGACCTGTGTTTGATGTTGAGTTGCTGTAGACACCAAGCCTTTCCATTCTCTCCCTCCTCCATGCTCCCCTCACTGCCCCCTGGTGGTTTATGTAATAGTAGCATGCCCCTACTACCTAGCTTTGTGCATGCTTACTGAGCCAGAGTACTTATTCGTGTTCAGATTGATGTGCTGTTTGTTTTCTAGCATCCAGTTTCAGGGTCCCAGAGCTTCTCTTAATGCCACATATTAAGTACCCACAAGGAAATTTCCCCTTTCCATTTGAAAAAACAAAAGCAACAACAACAACAACAACAAAAAAAACCATTTCATTTTGAAAGGGATAGACACCTCTTCAGAAACCAGCAAGCAGAGCTGGTTTTTGTTGATTCTGCTAGGGAGAGTAAATTTGAACCCAGGGCTCAGAGTCTGGAGCATCAAATGTTATGTTGAAGCCCTCAATGACCCCAGGCTGCAGGTCGCACCTTATGGCATGGATTTAGGAATAGTTATGAGGTGTGTTGTCCTCAGTTACCTGTCCCGTAGACTGGCTGTATGTTTATATCAGTTCAGTATCCCTATATCAGTTTTTTAAAAAAACCTACATTGAAGCTTTTGAGCAATGTTAAAATGTCACTTATAGAAAAGTCAGGCTTTGTAAGAGATCATTTATGAAGAAAAAAATGAATGTTGTGTAGAGGATGTGTGTCCCATCTCCCCAGAAATCACATTATAGGCAAGCAGGTATTCCACAAAGGAAAACTCTCCAAATCCCAGACAATCTGAGTACCAAACAGTCCAGATACAGGATGCTCAGTAGGCAGTCCAAATGGAATCTCCATGAGCTGAACAGTTGCCCTGCCATGTGATTTGAACAAAGCCTCTTTGTGTATGTTGTTAAATTCCTATTTGTAATAAACATGTGGTCACCATCACATTTGAAAGATGTAGGAAGAGAGATCTAGTAACTTGTTTGACATAACAGTGCTGGGAGATATCCATGCTCAGATTTGAACACTGGTCCTTTTGTCTTCTGGGTATGCCTCCTCTTAGATCTCTCTACCCTGAAATTCTCTAGGGATCTCGACTCCATCACTTTCCTCTGTCTGTTCCCATGCCCTGACTGTTGCCTCCTTTATCTTCTTGGTGATTGTGGAGCTACTCAGAATATCTAGTAACTTGACAAATGTTTTGTTTAATATTTTTAACAAGTTTAATGTTTTAATTATGTGTATGCATGTGTTTGTATGTGCATGTGTGTGCAAGTAACCAAGGAGGCCAGAAGAAGGCATCAGATTCCCTGGAGTTGGAGTTACAGGCTGCTCAACATGGGTGCTGCAAAACAAACTCAAGTCCCCTTTAAGAGCAGCATCAGCTCTTAATCAATGAGCCAACTTTCTACACCTACCTAATAACTTAGAGTTATAGACAGTGTGTGCCCCAGCAGTGTAGGGCATCACTTCATTGCCTGTAAATAAATTATGAGAGAGAGTATAGAAAGACTTGGAAAGACATTCTGTTAAAAGCCAAGAAAACATCTGGAGTGATATGACTGTCTGTTGTTTCACTTCCTGTCCACAGACTTACTAGCTTAAAAAAAAATAAGATTATGGAAGATGCAAAGGAAATGCTTACTTCAGCTCTTAAGAGTGATGTTGGCAATTTTACATTACACTTCCTCCCCAGGGGTGGTGTGAAAATGTTTCCAGTAAATTAAAGTATAATAAAAGCATTGGCAACATGGCAGCTTTGATATTAATTTCTTAATTTTTTGCAAGCTTAATTATAAATCTCTTGGGGTAGGGAGAGGTGAAGCCTCTAGGTCATCACCAAAACAGAGCTGACTTCATGGATCTGGGGCTATGCTCCTTGTCTAAGAAGTTCTATGTCCTGTGACCTGTGTCCTATGGGTCCTATGACATTCTTAAGGGAAGATCAGCCACAGACAATGGACAAAGGCATCATGTGGGAGGACCAAGTGTGTCTTGGACTGGAAAATGTGGTGTTGGACAAGTCGTTTGGCTGCTGTCATGGCTGAGAGTTGAATGCTTGCAGTTTACATGGGTTGATGATCCTGACTCTACCTTTCTACCTTTACAACCTTGAAATTTTGGTCAGCTCTTTTGTGAGTGACATGGGGGTTTTGTGTGTGTATGTGAGCATATGTGCACAGTTCTTGTGTATGAGGGTACATATGTGTGTACAAGTGCACATACACATATGTCCTGCAGAATGGAGAATTCAATCTCAAGTAGTGGACCTCAGTAGACATCCCCCTCCCCAGGTTTTTGAAATAGTGTCTTGTGCTAGAATCCACACTTTACTGACTCAGCTAGGGTGGCTCACTAGTGTTCCCCCTGCCCTGCCACCCAGGTTCCCACAGTCTCTGCATCTCTGTTACATGTGACCATTTCCAGCTTTTTGCACTGATGTTGGAGACTGGACTCAGATCCTCATATTTATAAAGCAAAAACAAAACAAAACAAAACAAACAAACAAAAAACAAAAACAAAAACAAAACAAAACAAAAAACACCAAAAAACTAATCTACTGTGCCACGTCTCAATTCCCATATGGAACTCTTAAGGACATTTATATCATATTAGGCTCTATAAAAGCCTGAATCTTGCTGACTTTGATGAGTCACCTAGCCAGTTATGGATCATCTTCTACCAAGCATGAAAGCAGGCTAACAATGCATATCTCTACTCACTAAGCCAGCATCTGGCAGCATTTGCTATTTGTATCCTAAACCTCCTCATTCTTAGTCATTATTCACTCACAGTGATGAGCATTTCTGTGAGCTCTAGACTCATTGGCTTCTGGGACATTTGTACTGTACAGTCAGAGGTCTTCTCAGTGACTTCCACATAAGTCTTTTGTCTGGAAGTTTTTTAAAAGGATAATGGAAAATTAGGAGGAGATCCTTGGTAAGATCCAACTGGGAGTCAATGGGCCATATCCTGGCTGAGACAATGAGCTGTTGGTTGGAGAAAAACCAACAGGCCATTGAGTTATTTCCTTTGCATTCTTCCTCTGTGGTCCCAGGAATTCTCAAAGTACCTGTTTGAGGTAGATTACCACTGCTCTCTCAGGTCTGCAAGTTCTTTGTCGACTTCCACCTCAGCTCCACTGCAGCAGAAGTCAGTGTGAAGCATGTGTTCTAATGCTATCCCTACCCCTTCTCTTTTTCTGGGCTATTTAATACTTGTCAGGATCAATATTTCTTTCACACTTTCTTTGTCTAACATGTAGAAAGTGATCCATCCTGAAACAACTGATGTTCTGGTCATCCTTCTGAAATATAGTAAGTACTGAAGTCCTGAGTTAACACACACACACACACACACACACACACACACACACACACACACACACTTCTATAGTTTTAGAACAAGTATGAAAGCTGGGCATTGTGGTACAGGTTGTAATTCTAGTGCTTTGGAGGTGGAGCTGAGAGTATTTTAAGTTTGAGGCCAGTCTAAGCTACAGAGTGACTTTACAAATGAATAGGCATGGAGGACATTGGATGAGGGAGTTAAGATAGATGTGTTTCCCCAGGACAGTTTTTTACATTTAAGTTACCAATGGATGTGAGAATTATTCCTCTAATAGGAGAGTGTAGAGTGGATAAGGTGTGGCATGAGGAAAATGAAAGGGAGGATGGTATAGTGTAGGGAAGGGACAGACTGCGGACAGTGTAGAGCATAGTTCTCAGACTTTCTGGAGCAAAGTCACCTGCTGTATAAGGTGATCCTGAAGGGATTCATTTTAGACAGCATGCTAATTTACAATATTTAAACTATATTCATTTTCCTGAACACGTGTAACATTTTTCTAAATATCTTGGAATGATTTTAAATCTCTGGGGAAATCCAAGGTTCTTACAACCATGGTAGCCCTTGGAGAAACACCAACTTGTAACATATTGCTGCCTTATCTCCCAACCTACATGACCTCACCTTTCCAAGTCCTATTCTGCAATTTGTATGTAGTGACAAAGGATGTTTTATAGATACTTCCACAATATCCTCTTCTTCCCTTGAGAAAAATGAATAACAAACTCCAGGATACACACCTGTGTGAGAATAGCATGGTTTCCTTGGTAATTCCCTAAATTCCAGCCTAGCAGAGTACAAGAATGCCACCATGAAGAGACCTGGAAAGGCATTCAGTCAAAGCCTGGTCCCCTGTGTGTCCTTCCTGCCTTCATGCTTTAGGGTGTCATTCCTGGTGCTTCCTAGGATTGGGAGTGAATTGACTCTAAGTGGAAAAAAAATCTTTGCAAATGAGTGCCTGCCCCCATCCTGGCTGTCATCCCAGTGGTCTGTTCACTACATACATTTCTGGAGTCTTGGGTGAGTGTGGTGGGTCTGTTAAGAGGAGTCAATTAACAAGTAGCATTTTCACAAAAGGCTAAAATGTTTTGCCATTCTCTGACTTCCTGTAATAGCATAAATGACAACCATGGCCTTGGCTATGTGCAGATTCACTGAACTGTCGAACTCCTATGCTGGTCAGAAGTTTAGCTATCACTTGTTCTTGTCCTTATACTTTTCATGTGAGGAAAAGGGTAAAAAAAAAAAAAATGAAAAAAAAATGTCAAAGTTCATAGCACCTGGAATGTTTTATTCTAGGCCAGGTTGATTCCTAGCCAGTGAGCTGGTCTGTGAAGTATAAAGAAAACTTTCAACATACATACATACTTGTGTATGCATTCACATATGCATTATGTACACACGTACATGATGTGTTTGCATCTACTCATACATTGATATGTTCATTTTGCATATAATTACACATGAGCAGACATGCATTTACAAATAAATATATGTGCCTAGATGCCTAGACACATAGACATCATTCATAGATGTGCCTGCATGCATCAACACATATATGTTCACAGAAACATGTATTCACATGTATATATCTACTCATACACACATGTAGATCCAGGTTCTTGAGCACATGCACAATGTTATTCTCAAATGGCGTTGCAATTCATTTGAATAGTTCTTACATTCTAAGGTCCCAGTAACTTTAGTTTACAGTCTAGGACTATGGACTTAGCCATTGAAATACATTCAAATACAGAGTCTATTCAGTTGCCTTGAGGCCCCAGAAGCTCACAGGTTAGAGTGAGATCAGGATTAGCATTGTAAGGCGGCAGAGATGACTATGTGAGCAGAAATGGGAAATGCAGTGTTACCAAGAAGATGAATCAATCCACTCACATTTCATCCTTCTTCAGGGAGGCACTGAAATGTTTATGATAGCTTGTGTGAGACCCCAAAGACACTGGAGTTTATGAGAGTCAGCAAGACACTCATCATACATATCATCTTCTTTAGCTCTCAGCTTGGCTGTGATGGTATGAGAACATAAAAGTATGGACAGACTAATGCTCACTTCATATCACACAGCCAGAAAATGATGAAGCCAATAATTTAACCCAGGAGCCTGGGCCACTGGCTCAGCAGATAAAATGCTTGCCATGCAATCATGAGGACCTAAGTTCAGATCCCCAGCATCCATGTAAAAGCTGAATGTGGCAGCATCTGTCATCTCTGTTGTCTGGGGCTTGCTAAACCAATGAACTACAGGTTCAGTGAGAGACCCTGTCTTAAAAAAATAAGGTGGAGAGTGATTGACAGACTTGGTATTGACCTCCAACCTCCACATGCACACATACACATATGTGTATGTGCAATTTAAACCTCATACATGAACACATATACTTATAAAACATTTTTAAAAAATCAAATTTGAGTGGAGAGTACTTTTCATTCTATAACTTTCCCATTGGTATGAGAGCCAATAGAACATAAGAGTGGCTAAGAAAACGTATTTCACATGAAAATGATCCTCACTACAGAGTTAAATGTTCTCTTGGAGTTCCTAAGTTTGGGAAAGAAAGTCTGTGCTTCCCACCTGATCCATCCACATGGGAGGACTCTGCTCACTAAAGTTCTACAGACTGCTGATGCATCAGTAGTTCCTGGGATGATAGAAAAGCTCTAAAACCTTGGTGTCCAGCCTGGAAGACACTCATTGCATGCATCTGTTGGGTAGATTGGATTTATAATGAGCTAAAATATAGCTCATTCATATGTTATCTTTTAAAAAATGCTGTTTCCTATGAAATTATAGCACAATAGCTTAAGTATAATATATTGTTAAAATTAGTTTTTGTGTTTTATTTTCTTCTTCTGATTTTTATGTTATTGCTTCTAAAATTTTAAATTATATGTACTGCATGCTATTAATTTTCTGTGGAGTATCTTGTTCGACTATGAGTATACTTGTATATTTATAATTATATGACTGTCTAGCAACACAAGCATTAGTCTAATGAAGAATATTTTATTTTTAACACTTCATATCATGCATTGTATAATGAGTTATAATTTGTTCTTACCAGGTAGCAATGCAACTTGCAGAGGTATTTTTTCTTATGATATAGAAATCATTAGATAAACTTAGTTCTGAGGTTCCCATGAAATTATATATACACTATGATGGGTGGATATACATAGTATGGGAAGAGATGGGGTATGGCTTGGCAATCACAACTATTTAGCAATGTGACTGCAGGTTATCTCAGCAGTGTTTTGAGAATGGGACAGAGTGACAGGATATACTGAGGACAGAGATGTCAGTGCAAATCAAGAGATAAAGTTTCCAAGAAGGGACTGTGGTGTGAGATCCAGGGAGGTGAGATAAGAGAAATTACAGGTGCTTGCCCTGGGTTTGGTTCCAATGAAGGGAGCCTACCAACGTGGTGGTCAGTATTAATTGTCAATTTGACAAAATCTACAAGCAGTTGAGAGATGGACCATTGGCTATGCCCATAGGGGTTTATCTTGATTAGTCATTTACTATTAACCAATTTGGGAATACTCATCTTATTTGTGGATAAGACCATCCCTTGGGCAGGGAATCCTGGTATTTATAAGTGAAAAACAGGAACTGAGCAGCAAGTATAAATTTATCTCTGTTCTATATTGGGGACACAAAGTGACCAGTTGTTTCAAGCCCCCACTGCCTTGACTTCCTTGGACCTTGGAATGAAAGCTAAAATAAGCCCTTTCTCCATTAAGTTGCTTTTGTCAGAGTATTTTATCACAGCAACAGGAGAAGAAGCTGAGACACCTCTCATTTAGGAAACAGGTTGGAGAACTGGGAATAATGTGAGTTTGTGCATCCATGAGGGATGAGGAATCATGTCTTCAATTCTATGGAATCTTATCTAAATTTCTGTTGTTGAGGATCCTTTGGCAATTAGATTTACACATTAATGTGTTTTTTTTTCCTTTATTTTTGAGAAGTAAGGTCATGTAAACAGTGAAATGTGATCAAATCTAAAAACTCCCTCTCCTGCAACTCCTCCCCTGTCCTCCCCAATCTACACCCCTCCCAACTTCAACTTCCCCTCTTCTACTTCTTGTTTCGAACAAATCAACTGTACAATTTTCATATTTAAAAAATGCACTAAAATTTTTGCTCTTTATATGCATCCAGTATTATCTTGATTTGTATGATAAATTTATACAAAAATGTATTAGAAACTGAATAAGTCAAAGGAATAAATGGTAATCTGAGGAAGTGTCTACCAAAGAGATGGAGTGATATTGTTTAATTGTTTAATATTTGAATGTAAGCATCAGGGAAAACGGTGTATAGTGTTAGCTGGATGTGTGTCTAGCACAGCACAAAATGGCCACACATTTAACATTCAACAGACACCTTTTAAGTAACAGGACTGATATTCCTCAGATGGAAAGATAACAGAGTTTTACAACAAATGACCCACATGTCCCCACAAAGCTATAAGCATAGACTTGTGCAAGTGAGCATGGACAGGCTTCTCAAGTAAACCAACTTCCTATGTCTGTCGCAGAATAGTTCCAGCCCACTTACTTCTCAAAACCCAGGACCATACATCAAAAACTACATGAGTAGAAGAATACAACCTATCTATTTATAATAAGTTTTTTAATGACAGGAGGCTCTCATTTTCAGGATAAATGGATAGGTGAAAACTAAAAAGTGGTTTTTAGGACATACTGTAAATGAGAAACCCCAACCTTCTCATTCTCTGTATAGTTAAATATTCTTGCTCCAAATGTTATTCTAATTCATGACAATGAGAGTAGTTTTTCCAGGTCTGTCTAAAAATTTATTGGCCACCAAGGTTTTCTTTTTTTTTTCCTCCAGACAGGACACCAAGTAGCATTGATGAACAAGTTGTAGATGATCTGAGCTTTACAAAGCTAACAATGTCATTACAAGATTGATTCAGACAGCAGTGCAGATGTATTGTTACCTGTACTTGTAGGTGAGGCTCCATGGCAGCTGTGACAAGTGTCACACTGGGTAGCATTAGTCAGATGTGTCGTCATTGGGATAAATGCCAGGAAGGAGCAGACTAAAGGAGGAAGTGGGTTTTTTTTTTTTTTTTTTTTCCGGCTGTTTAGCCTTTTAGTTTGTTTCTGTTACTTTGAACCCATGATGACACAGAGCATCATGGCAGCTACCAGGCCACAGTAAGGCATCACTGCTCACCTTATGGTACTCAGGATGCAGAGGAAAAGGAAGTACGAGAGAGAACCATGCCTGTGAGATCAAGTGTCTTTTCTTCTCCATTTTCTTCCTCTGTGGGCTGCAACCAAGGGACACCTCTGCTCAATGAGTCCTCTCTAGGATATACAAAGGGCCACACCCATGAGCATGCTCTATGAATTGAATAATCTCTCAGTCTAGTCAACTCGACTTTGGGGTTCTAAGGGGTGTCCAGAATCAGTGTGGTTAACAGGGCTTGATTTTTCATATTGTACTATTCCACAAAACAACCTAAAGGAATATTGTTTGGTGCAGTCTGCCTCCAGGTTACACTGACATTGACCTTCACAGTTTAGAACTTCACCCATGACTTCCAAGAGCAGATAGGCTCCTGCTCCTTTTCTCCCTGTATGTGAGGCTGTGATGGGTGAGGAAAACCAGGAGGCAGGTTCCTCTGAGATATTGATCTCCTCCATAGGCATCTGAGTTTCATCAGCAGTTATGACATCTCTATGGTATTAATTGCACAGAATTGACCTGTCTCAGAAATGAGGGAAGAGGGCAGGCAAGGATAGAAGTTACATAATTTGAACCATATGCTGTTTGAGCCACAGAGGGATTCAGAAGCCAACTACTTATTTTATGGACAAGGTGGCCTGGATCCAGTGATCATCTCAAGTTCACACAGGGAAACTGTCTCTGACTCTCTTGAATCTAGAATTAATTGTGGACCATGATTTGCCCAATGAGATTGGTGAAAGACCCTGAGTCTTCCCCTTCCAAAAGGAAGGGGGAAATCTTGTATCAAAGTCATTGTTTATTGCCCAAGCAGGGTACACTTAATGAAAGAATTATTGTTGGTTTTTAATTATAAAATGCAGTATCCTGCTTCTTTTTTTTTTTTTTGTTACTTTTAACATGATGCTGAGAGCCTGTCCCTGGGAGTTCTTCTTGTCTGAATTCCTGATAGACTTCTAATTGTGCAGTTGCCACCTGATTTCCAGTCATTCCCCAGGTTCCTGTAAAACTCAGTCCACTGCCTTCCTCTTGGTTCTACTGCAAAAACAGAGCTGTCCACCTGGTTCTCTCCTATTTGAATGACCTGATAAATAGGATCCCATGAAGCTTATGGTATTGAGAGGTGTACATTGTGTTTGGTCCCACAGAGGAGGCACTGTGGTCTTAGGTCACATCCACTGTTGCTTTCTTGGGAGACACTCGTGTTGCTCAAATGAGCCTTCGTCACATCAGCATCCCTAACATCTAAAAACTCAATATATAAGCTGATAAATAAGTGCATTTGAATACATTTACTTTATTTTTAAATGTGTGTGTGTGTGTGTGTGTGTGTGTGTGCGCGCATGCGCGCGCCACATTTCTACAGCTGCCCACAGAGGCCAGTAAAGATTTTCAGGCAGTCATTAACTACCAAGTGTGAGTGCTGAAAATCAAACTGAGGCCCTCTGCAAAAGCATTGTACACTATTATGAGCCATCTCTCTAGCTCAAATAACACATTTTTTAGTATTGAACAGCAGTGAACAAGGCAAATGTGCTTTTAGCAATGAATGAGTGTATTAATTCAAGCATGTCTTTTTTTATTATTATATTTTCATTAATACACCATCTATTTGTCTGGTAGTTTCATAATTGGAGATCAAACCCAGTGCTTTATGTATGGTAGGCAAGTTCTCTACCATTGGACTATATACTTCCTCAGGCCACTTTTAACTTTTTTCTTCAGAGCCAGGCCCCATTATGGCTTTGGACTCACTCTGTAGCCCACGGAGTCACCTTGCATCCACCCACCTAGCAGCTCAGATGACTGACCTCCTTTTCCTTCTTACTGGGAGTTGCTTGATTCTCTTCCAGAGGCTTTGCACACTGGTGCTTTGGTGCAAGGGGCAAAGGAGAGACTGGATCCTTGACCAGGGGGAGTCAGCACAAGAAGGTTTTCCATGCTCCTAATTTTATTTCTCACAGTGAAGCACAGGGGATCCAGGAACATATGGGAAGACTTGAGTTTAATTGTTAAAACTCCGCTCTGCCACAGCGCCTCCTCCCTCTTCTCTGCACTGGTTAGTGTTTGTGTGCATTAGGTAATATATTTAATGTTTCTCACCCTGATCCAATTTTTATGTGTTTGGCAGCAGCCCAGCTTCCATGGGCAAGGGGCAGAGAAGACCATAAATCTGCCACCACGGAGCCCAGAAGCTATATTGCTACGTTAGATGGTATGCTTGTGTGAAGACTCCAAAATGCTTGTGAAGCAATACTGTCTCTTCCCTGAAAGTCTCTCAGGGACCAAATTAATGTATCTCATATTGTATTGATTGGAGCCAATAAGTGCCTAAATGATTTGATGCGAGACAGAGAAATTGTGCAGGCAAGAGGGGTTAGGAGCTGCGTTGGAAGAAGTATGTGGTTTAATTACTGTCTGAATTTCGCCAATCTACCTCCCCCCTTAGGAATTTAACAAATAGGCCTAAGTGCACTTTAGCTGTTCTTGACAGCTGTTGGAATGATATCAGCCCTTGATGAGGGAAGTCTTGGAGGCTTGGGGTATGGTGGGAGCAGCAAGCCACAGGGAGCAGTTCTTCAGCCCACAAAACTAGCGGCAAAATACCACACGAGCCTTTTAATGCTGAGCTGCGGAGAACAGATTTACCTAGTGGTTCTCCGACTCCATCTTTGATGCAGGGCTGGTTCCATGTTAGCATTTGCCTTTCTAATGATGTTGAGTCCAAACCAGGGCTGAATTTAAGCTTGGATGTTGGGTGAGCAAATACTTTATGCTTCTGATCAGTTTGATCATCTACTTTCTTAATTTTGCACGCACGCACACACACAAGTACACATGTACACATACACACATACACATGTGCTGGGGAATGGAACCCAGGGCCTTTTGGAAGGTTTCAGTCACTGAACTACTTTGCTAGCTCTTGATTTAACAGTCTCCTTAGGAACCTCTTTTAGGGAAATGAGAGATGGGTATTCTTTCAGCTTTTTTGTTTTTGTTTTTTCTTTCTTTTTAATAGAAAAAGAAGTATCCAAACCCTGGCTGAAATTTGATTTCAAGCCCAGCATCAGGAAGATGAATGTTGTGTATCTGAGAGTGTTTTGATTACATCAATAATTCAAAGAAAGCACTGTCCACTTAATCTCTTTTACACTTCTCCACCAGAAAAGATCCCAGTCTCACCCCACAGTTCTGAAGCTATCGTTTTCCTCAGCTCTGCTCAAAATACATTATTCTGTTTTCCTGGAAGCGTTTATAGTTACTACTGACCAAATTGCATGCACACCATTTGCTCTCTGAGACAGATGAAAATCCACTTTAGATGGTAGACACAGGCGAGAGGTTATCAAATCAGAGCTCCAAATTGAACTTGGATTTCCCTTCACTAGTCAATGAGTCTGTTGTGGCATGCAAGCTCTGTTTGTGTATATTGGAAAGTATTTAAAATACAAACTGGGGAGATGGCTGGGGGGGGGGCAGTAGCGGGGAGAAGCACACAAGCCAGAGAGCCTGAGTTTAGTTACTAGAAGCCTGTAAAATATGGGAGGGTATGGAGGGAAAAAAAGCGAGAGGCAAATGATTTTATTGTATTATAACTTCAAAGAATAAGAGAAAATCATTCTTAATTTTTTATGTTATTAAACACAGATTTTTCCTTATGCAATATAATTTGAACATAGTGTCCCCTCCCTTTACTCCACCCAGGTCCTCTCCCCATCCCCTTCCATCTGGATCCACTCCCTTTCTGTCTCTCATTAGGAAAGAACAGGCTTCTGGGAGATTACAACAAAACAAAACACAATAAATATAGTAAGATAAAACAAAAACTATCACATTGAAGTTTGACAAGACAGGCCAGCCACTGGTCCACACATTCAGGAGTCTCACAAAGTCCTAAACTGAAAACTGTAACATATACACAGAGGACCTGGTGTAGACCAGTGCAGCCCTGTGCTTGCTGCTACAGCTTCTTTGAGCTCATACGAGCTTTGCTCAGTTGATTTAGAGGCCTTGTTCTCCTGATGTCCTCTGTCCCTCTGTCTCCTGCCTCCTTCTGCTTCCCCACCATGGGGTTCCCAGGGCTCTGAGAGGAGGGGTTTGATGTAGACACATCCTTAAGAGCAGAGTATTCCAAGATGTCCCCTCCCTCCCTCCTGTTTTCAGTCCCCCCCCCTCCCTCTCTCTCAAGCATAAAGTCATGTCTGGCTGTGAGTCTTTGCATTTGTTCCCATCTGCTGCAGGAGGAAGCTTCTCTGTTAGTGGCCAAAATAAGCACTGATCTATGAGTATGTGAAATATTTTTAAAAGTTGCATGTCATTAATGTACGTTTGTAATCTCCATGTTTCTATGGAGAGATGGAAAGAAGGGACAGGAGAATCCCCGAGAACTTGCAGCCAGCTAGCTTGGTACATGCAGTGAGAAACAGGAGACCCTATCTCAAGGTGAGGAGGTGAGGACTGATGAACAAGTTGTCCTCTGACCTGCAAAAGTGCATTGCAGTATGTAGGTACCTGTGCACGGACAGACAGACAGACAAACAGACACATCATCATCATCATCATCATCATATACATACATACACATTAAAACATATGCATAGTTTTTTAAATCATATGTGTACTCTGTATGTCTGTCTCCTCAGTACTGGGGAGGTGAGGACAGGTGGATTGCTGAAGCTCAGAGACCAGCCAGTCTCGCTGAATCAAGACAGGAAAGACCCTGTCTAACAAAATTAAAAATTGAAGAGAAGTCAAGGAAAGAAATCAGACGTTGACTTCTGACCTCCATAGACAAATGCACACACATTCATGGCATTCAAATGCACATGTGCAAACAGAGTACACATAACACACATAGAAGCCCCACATAGATTTTGTGTGTGTATATAAATGTGTGTGTTTAATTATTGTAACTAAAACTGCTCATGATGAAGTGGGAAATGAAACATTTACAATCCCTACAGCTCATGATTTAGGCTGACATCTCAATTTACTTGTTATGGACACTTCTCCTGCAATGTGGCTTTTCACAATTGGGAACTATTTATAATTTGATTGATTGGTAAGAGGACATTATTTATACGTGTTACACCTGTGGTGCTTACCCACCTGCCCATCCATGATGTGTGTGTGTGTGTGTGTGTGTGTGTGTGTGTGTGTGTGTGCGCGCGCACGCGCGTGCGCGTGCACACACACCCTATTGTATATGGGACTATCATTTGGAGAAATGACTGTACTTTGCTATTGTGGTGTGTAATAGGCTTAATGATATTTGAAAATTCCCAAGCCAGTCATCATGCTGTGAGAGCTGGAAGGGGCAGATTCTGATAGAAAAGCTACATATTTTCTCACTCTAGATTGGCCTATATTTCATAATTCAAGATGCCATTATCTGTTCCTCTCCACCCACCCCCTACAAAGGAATTATCAAATTATTAGAAAGCACATATAGGAAAATGTAGTCTGGTTCTTGCTTTTGTCAAACTTTTTAGTCCCTCTCCACACTGTTCACTTTGGAAGTATATTTATAGCATAGAAATCTAAGCTTTTGGACTTACCTTGATAATTGGTCCCCATGTTGATGGCCTTGGGGCACACGGGAGGCCCATCAATAATCTGAGTATATTCAATTAGTTATAATGTCAAGGGCATCTTATAGTATCCTAATTCTCTGATAACTGCCCTTGTAGAATACATGGCAGTCCTGAATAAGCCACTATTCTTTGACTTCTTGGCCATTCTAAAAATAAGATACTTTGATCTGACCCTCTTGCTTTCACATTGTAATAAATACAATCACACTGAGTGCCTCCAGTTTATACAAATGCTGAAATAATGCTAGGCTTCTTAATTGCTTTTCCACTGTGACCCCTTGTCCTCTCTTTGGACATGCATGTATTTGCATGTTTATGGATGTTGATATCTGTCTGCCTGTCTATGTACTCATAGATGCTGTCATGAAATACCCATGGGACTAGTGGAATGGATCTGTAGATGAAATGCTTGGCTTACAAGTGTGAAGGCATGAGGTTGGATCATAAGAACACATGTAAAACTGTACATAGTAGCTCATATCTCTAATTTCAGTGTTACTATAGCAAGGTGAGGGGCAGAGACAAGGGAACTTCACAGGCCAGCTATCTTGGTGTATGTGGCAATGAGTTACATGGGACTGTGTCTGAAACAAGGTGAAAGGTGACAGTGGAAACCTGATGTTTTCCTCTGACCATTACATGCCCTTGAACTCACACCTATAAGCATGCCCACACATCAAACACACACCCATTCAAAGATTTAAGATATACTTATGAAGATGTATGTGTGTGTGTATATGTGTATGCATGTATGTATTTTAAGCACTAACATAAGTGACTTGCAAGTATTAGTTTATTTTGATACCACTTACATCATAGACACACTCTTTTTATGTTTCTGATATGGGACAGTGAAACACAAAAGGCCATGTATTTTGCTTGGTACCAAATTTTTATGTATAACACCAACAAACACTTAAGGTGCCAGGCATGGCGAAAACTGATCTGCAGGGGGAAGAGGAAAGAGCTTGGGGCCCAGGCAGCTCTACTCATGGAACTGGTATGCAGTGAGACAGGGATTCATTTCTTATCTCAGTAGTTTATAAATATCGTAGTTGTAGTTTGCAGCTGTTGAGCATCTCCTAGGGGGGAGAGATAGGGGTATGTATTAAGTATTCATCACAGTCCTCTGCACAGATGGCTGTCATGATCAGTAGTTACAGAATGACACTGGGGAGTTGAAGGAGTAACACACCTAACTCATAGACTGGAATGAGACACCGAGCTTGTGTCCATCCATTTAGCCTAGAATTTCTTGAGCTGGGAATAAAACTCAGTGGTAGAGTAAGTGCCCTGGCTTCAATCTCCTTCATTTGAAGAAAATAAAACTTTTAAAAGCCTTAGACAAATTTTCAATGGACAATTAAAATTCCTTTTTAATGTTTCAGATATCTTAGCAGTTTACATATGCAAATATTTAGCTGTAAATATTTATGAGTAAAGCATAGAAACATGAAAAATGAGGAACATATAGATTTTGTTTCATTGGTTGTTTTGCTTTCAAACTTTCAGCTCTCTACAATTAGCATTACTTTGGGCTGACATGGAATTAGGAATTATCTGGGCATGTCTTCCTCCGAAATTAAATAATTGTGTATTCTAAGAGATAGTGCTTTTAAATCCCAGAGATATGGGATTCAGTTTCTTTTTCTATTAAAGCAAAATGCTACAGACAGTATGTTTAAGTTTCTTGAAAGAAGACAGTATGTTTAAATTTCTTGAAAGAATTCATTTAATAGTAGTCTCAGCAAAATCTACAACTTAAAGATCCAGTTGAATCCTTCATTGGAAATAGGTTGAAGTTTCAAGAGAAAATGGGTGCTGATCAGAGTTGATTTGCAGAACATTTCACCAGCAATCAACTTTAAGTTAATGTTAACAGTTATAATGTGTATCTTTTAATTGTTGAATTCTGAATCGCTTCCCAATTTCCCACTGAGTTTAATGTGTATGCAAATTACAAGGCCAAGAAATTCAAGATGCAAAAGATAGATTGTGTTTTGCAACTATCCCATAATTATTGCTTAATTTTTTAAAAGTTCTTTCCTACATCAGGATATTGTACAATTTCCTGATACTGAACAGAAGACAACTTTTGGTTAATGATCAGTATAAATCTTGGGGTGGAACTTAATTGAACACTAACTTTGTTGTTTTTGCAATGGTAAGCTACTCAGTTCTCTTTTTCTCTGAGGTATGGCTTCCTACTCTCTAAGCACAAATAACTTGTCTTCTAACAGGAGCAGGAAGTGTTCTTTGAGCATCCTTTTAAGTGTCTGAGAGTTGTGCAGTATCATGCCAACTTTCACAAAAGGAAATCAATTCCACTCTGATATCTATTTTAATATTGTATTTCGTTTTTAAAAAGATTTATTTTATTTTTATTTATGTATATCCATGGGTGTTGTGTCTGGATATAGATGAGTGAAGGTACCCACAGAGGTCAGACGATGGCATCAGTTCCACTGAAGCTGGAGTTACAGGCATTTGCTAACCTCCAACACAGCTTCTAGGAATCAAACTCAGGTTCTCTTTAAAGGCAGCAAGCTCTCTCACCTGCTGAGTCATCTTCCCAGCCCCTAGCATTGTGTTTCTTGACCATCCCAACACAACCTAGCAGTCCTCCTAACAAATCAAGGGAAAGAAACTTCTCTGGAGAGATTAGATGCTTCTCTGTTGTTAGGAAATGCTCTGGTTTAGAAAAGGATATGTAACTGAGAATCATATGTGTGTATTAGTAGTTAGCATTAAATAACATTTTTAAACTATAAGAGTTTATGAAATAGTTAGTGTAAAATGTCAGTGATGAAGCCTATGCATGTGGGAGATTAGTGCAGAGTGAATTTGCAAGGAGCGTGGGATGAAATGTGCCGAGGGAAGAGTGGAAGGTGATAGGCACTGGTTCTGATCCCTTTTGAAGCTCTGCTAAGAAAATGTATTGCTCACTTATGCCAAATTGGTTTGGTTCTTTTCTTTTGTTTTGTTTTTTGTTTTTGTACATATAGTGAAATCCTGAGTAAGTCTAAGAAAAAAGCATTTTCATGAAAGTTTTTATCAGTTATCAACTGGGTTGAGGCCTACGGCACCAACAAAACACAAGAAAATCTTATCTGACTTCACAATTACTAAGTATGAAGAATGTGATTCACTTAATGCACTTGGGGAGGGGTCTATGAAATGTGTGTGTCCAGCCTCCTAGCTTTATGATTAGAACTGCTTGGGGCAAGAATGGGCAAGGGCCAATTCTTCCAGATCCTACTAAAAAACCACAATGTTTCACTTGTGGTTTTTGAGAGGACTGATTGATAGGTTTGTTGGCTCTCAGGGGCCTGTGTGATGGTCATGAAGAGAACTGATACTCAGAAATGTATCTGCTTCCCTTGCAATCATGTATGCTTTCCCTTGCTTACAAACTGCTTTGGTTTTATATGCACTGGAGCTACATTTTATTTAGTGTGTGTGTGTGTGTGTGTGTGTGTGTGTGTGTGTGTGTGTGTGTGTGTTTATGTGTGTGCAGGTGAACATGTGTGCATAGATGTACATACACATGTGTACTTGTGTGTGTGGAGGCCATAGGTCATGCTTGGTTGCCATTTCCCAAGTACAATCCACGTTGTCTTTTAAGACAAAGTCTCTCACTGATCTAAAGCCTGCTGATTCCACTAGGCTCGCTGACCTGTAAACCCCAGGGATCTACCTGTCTCCACCTCCCCAGTGCTTGATTAAGACATGTGACATGTGGATGCTGCATGGTGAACTCAGCTCTGCAAGCTTGTGCAATAAGTGATTTGCTGAACACACTATCCTATCCCTCCTGGCCTTAGAGCTGAATTTTAATCTTAGCCCTCTGGTCTTCTCAACTTTACTGGCTGAAGCATCTTGAAAGCATCCACACCCAGAGAAGCCTGTAAAATGCAAAGGAACCAAATAGTGTCTCTCATTCAGTTCAGCATCAGCCTCATTCAGTTCACAGCAAATGTACCACATCTTCAGCAATCCAGCATGTAACGTATGGGGAGGGGTGTGCACACGACGACTCAGCTGGTAGGGTGCCTTTCTGGATTCACTCCCCAGAACCACATAAAAACAGTAGTGCACATCTGTACTTAGAAGATGGCAACAAGGAGGATCACAACCTTAAGGTCATTGTCCACTATACAGTTGAATGGCAGCCTGACCTACATAAGATACTGTCTCCAAACCAAAAAAAAAAAAAAAAAAAAAGAAGGTAATATGCAAACAGCTATTGAAGAAAGAAATTCTGTATCAGTGGCCGAGGCATAAAGTTGTGGCAAACTCTGTCTCCATCATGTTTTCCTTGAGAATGTTAGTTTGGATCAGTTGGCTTTGGTAGGTCTTGAATGTCCCTCATAAAATTGTCAAAGTAAAATTCAGCAAAGAGAGTAGTAGATAGACAGCCATACCAGTGGGATGCCATATCTTTCTTTTTGCTTTGTCTCTGTTAAACACACTTTTATGGATTTTATTATTGCATGTATTTATGTATACACACACACACACACACACACACACACACACACACACACACACACATGGCATGGCATGTGTGTTTGTCAGAGAACAGCTTGCAGTAGGAAGTTGCCCTTCCACCACCTGTGTCTTGAGGATGGGCCAAGGCTCGGCTGTCTGTTAGGTCGCAAGCACCTTTAATTGTTGATCCATTTGGATGGTTCCATTATTATTTCTTTCTAACTGTACACATGTCATGTGAAGACACTCCATCAGACACCTGATGAGATGAGAAAATCTTTTGCCCTAGTGGAAGTCCATGGGCCTTTTGAGAAACCCCACCAATCACTAACACATGGTCCTAAGAGCCTACAGACTCTGGGCTGAGCACAGGAGAAGATTGATCAGTCGGGCAGGCTCACATTAATTGTGAAATAGAAAGGAACGGTGCGATCAATGGTGGGGATGAAAGTCCGCCCGACGTTGCCACATCCAGCTAATCCGATAATGAAGAAGCTGATGTATAGCATATTGGAATTCTACCGTCTGGGCAGTTGTCACCATAAAGAATATCCTGCAATTATGGGGAAAAATTGAGCAGGCAGCAGTTGGCCAACATAATCAGCCTGATGCCATAGTAGTTTTCCTGATTAAACACTAAATTAAGTGGCATTCTGCTCTGTAACCTGCCTGCGTTATGAAAAATAATCCAACAGCTAATGGGAAAAAGTTTGTATTTTAATCAAAGCAAACTATGAATATTAAAATATTCCTAGGCTATTTTTGTGTCATTTAACTGTGAACATGTTTAACAATTTATAAATGGTTCTTGCCATTGGCTGCTAAGGAAAAGGGTCCCATGCTATATTGGGAGGTGAGGTTTCTGTGTAGAAATCAATTAGAGTTGATACAAACTCAAAGAACTCTTAAGGGAGCAAAGGAGAGAAGGAGGGAGGGAGGGAGATGGGGAATGAATTTAAGAGGCCCTGGGAGGATTAAAATTTAGTTAACTTCTGTAACAGTTTGCCTAAAGGCATCAACTCTATTCTTAGCTGAAAAGCACATAATCATTCCAAGAGGATAAAGCTTAATAAGTCAAGAATAAGACATAGATCCCTTATACACGTATATCATAATTAACTTCTGTAGCTCAAAGCCATGGCTGACCTATCACTACACAACAAGTTCTCCAGCAAAAAGAGAGCTGGTGTTTAGTTAGAGACAGGAAAAGACGGAATGTGTTTGATGTGAGCATAAAACCTTCAGGGAGATGTCCTGTGTGAACCTTCATCCCAGGACCTAGGAGTCTGAATGGAGATTGGAGGTCAACCTCAAGTAGTATTCTTCAGTTACTTTCTACCTTGTTATATGAAACAGCATCTCTTTCTGGGACTAAGGGTTTACCAGCTAGGCTATCCTGGCTGGTGACCTGAGGAGTCTGCCTGTCTCTCCCTCCTCAATGCTAGAGTAATAAGATTAGGTGGCTGTGCCCACTTCTCCTGTGAACCGGAGGCATTGAACCAGATCCTCATGCATGGACAGGAAACCCGTGACTGACAGAGATGTCTCGCCCAGCCTCTTGAATCACCATTCTTGACATAAGAGGCCCATCGCATACCTTCCTCAGTGAGAACTAAAAGAGGACTTTGGGCTGGGAGGGAAATCTCCTAGCTTCCTGTTTGTCTCTGTTTTGATTTGTTTATTCTTTAATTCAATGTAATGTATGGCCTTGCCTTTTCAATGAAAGCAAATTCTTTTTCTGAGGGGTGGTAGTTGAAGAAAGAATGGAAGCATGCAAGCATTGTGTGAAGGTAAAAAGCCAAAAGCTCAGCTGAGCATATGGTGCATTCCTGTAATCCAGTTCTCTAGAGGCCAATGTGGGAGAATCAGGAGTTCAAGGCCAGCCTGTCTTTAAAAAAAAAGGCAGAGTTTATGTTATTTAGATTATTTTATTAACAATCTTTCATAGAAAGACTGTTTTATATTGGTATTATAATATCCAATAATATTTATGCAAGTAACCTATGGGAATTCTACCAAGCTGAAATTCCCTCTTATTTCCCACTTGGCTGAGGAAAAGCTAAGCCCAAAGATCTTCTTACCATTTCTGTGGCAGATAGCATCAGCCATTGCCCTCCCCAGCATTGTTTACTGCTGTCAGGACCCTGGAGGGGCAGGGGCATTGTGACACTTGTCAGCTTCTGCTCACGCAAGCTTGCAGTTCATCTCCTCCTGGAGTCTGCAGCATCCTCTGTCCTCCATCCACATGTGGCTTTTCTATGTGGAGAAAATGACTACAAAATGACATGTTCTCTTGTAAAATGGGTTAACTGCCTCCATTTCATTCATTTTGGACATACCTTTCTCTAAGTTGATCCACAGGTGATGATGATTTGGTCCATGTAGTCTGAGTCAGGGATTCTAGCTCATACCACCCATTCATTCAGAACTCCAGAAAAAAAAAAAAAATGGATGTAGGTTCCAGTCATGTGAACTCACCAAGTAAAAGCAGCTTGAAAGTTCACCCAGAACAAGATCTAGATCTGTCTTTGTTTGTTGTAACAAAATACCCATAACTGGGAATTTTATAAAGACAAGAAATTTGGTGGTGGGCTTGAAGTCTTAGAGGATAAAATTTTAGGTTAATGTTGTCTCATGGGTGAGGACTTTCTGGCTCCATCCCAGCACTGTAGTAACATCATGGTGGGAGCCAGTACCAGAAGGAGGAATATTAATAATAAAAGAGAATCAGGCATCAGTCTTGTTCTTCACAGGTCATCTCTGTCTTGGAGTTTTCTGGAGTCCTGTACTGACTATGATAATCCCTTCTGATGGCAGTGTCTTCAAGGGTCTATCCACCCTCTACTAGACAGAGACATTAAAGGATCCTCCATCTCCACCCCACCCACCACACTAGAGCCTAAGCTCATGAACTTTGGGGGAGAACATAAGATCAGCATCCTTCAGTGACTTGGTTCAGTTTCCTCGCTTTACTCCTCCATAACTCAGTCAGACAACAGCATGTATCTCAAGTGTCATAATCTTAGTAGCTGTGGATGAGGTCACATCACTAGTGGACAAGGGGTTGACAATGAGGTCTGTTAAACCCTACCCCTTTTCCTTTTCATGGTAGGACATGATTATTCTCTGTCCCCTGTAATGTCTGGGGCCATGTGGGCGTGTCAGAAGGCAAATGACCTTCATTCTTCTGATCTGAACAGTCCAGTCTGCTTATTGGAGAAGATAACATGTCTGTAAGGAGATAGGAGCACTGTTTTTTGGGTACTGTTGTTCTCTACCTTGGGCAGTGGGATTGTGCTAAACCTAAATGGCATATGGGGAAGAGTGATCATAAAGAAACTTCTTCCTTGATTTTGCCTCATTCACTAAGTAGGTCATGAAGTCATCATCTCATACATGTGGCCCAGGTCAGCCATGATAGCTCAGATCTGGTGAAGAAAGGTGACAATCACGACACTGTAAACAGAAGCTGCCTTTCTAAAACAGGAGGCTGTTGGCTGACTTTACGATCCTTGGAAACCTGTGCTAGTGGGGCAGGGGGTGACACTCAGTGCTTACCAATCTCAATAGAAGCATGTCTTCCTGAGCCATGAGAACAAGGTCCTACAGACCTGGGACTTACAGAGACAACCTCTATTTTTTCACAAGTCAGGGGGCTTGAAGTTCTGAGCTTTTGAGGCTGTTTCTCTTTTGCTGGCCCAGAGATGGATTACTTCCTGAGGAGTCATCAGATGGCCTTTGCTTGGTGTGTGTGTGTGTGTGTGTGTGTGTGTGTGTGTGTGTGTGTACTGATGGAGAGAAATCAAGCCTTCATTCTTTTTCTCATAAGGATTCAATTATCTTCCTCAGGGAACCCTCTTCAATTGCTTCCAATTGGAGCTTGGATTATTGATACCATTTGGGGAAGGGGTTGTATTCTTCACTCCACAGCAACTGATAAGCTGCTGTAAGTAGATATGTGAAATCTGCAGGAGACAGTACATGAGAATGTATAACTCCCCAGGGACTGGAGACACTAATTATACTTCACAGTTTATTTCTAATTCAGTTTTCACATTTACACCCAGGTTAACTGAGAACAGGAGACTTGACATTGTGAATGTGCAGACTAGAGAAACGGCTGTAGGCTTTGGGAGCCCAGGTCTGGCTTTGTGTCTGAGAACCAGTCATTTCCTTATGGAAGCTTCAGTTCTTTTTTTTAACATTTTTTTTTATTATATTTGTGTTTTAATTTTACACATCAGCCATGGGTCCCCCTGTCCTCCCCCTCCCGCCCCCACTTCCACCTTCCCCCCCATCCCCTCCCCTCCATTCTCATCTCCCCCAGGGCCAAGACTCCCCTGGGGATTCATTTAAACCTGGTGGATTTAGTACAGGCAGGTCCAGACCCTCCTTCCAGGCTGAGCAAAGTGTCCCTGTGTAAGCCCAAGGTTCCAAACAGCCAGCTCATGCACTAAAGACAGGTCCCAGTCCCACAGCCTGGGTGCCTCCCAAACAGTTCAAGCTATTCAATTGTCTCACTTATCCAGAGGGCCTAATCCAGCTGGGGGCTCCACAGCCTTTGGTTCATAATTCATGTGCTTCCATTCGTTTGGCTATTTGTCCCTGTGCTTTTTGCAATCTTGGATTCAATAATTCACACTCTTACAGTCCCTCCTTTTTCTCGACAAGTGGATACCCAGAGCTCCACCTGGGGCCTGGCTGGGGATCTCTGCATCCACTTCTAGCTGGGATAATTTTTGACCCACTGTGCAATGGAGGTGGTAAGTGGCTGCCCAGACCCACCTTGGCATCAGAACCACCTCGGAGATCTGTAACAAACGAAGAGAACTTAATTCTGTTAGAGACTTGCATGATTCCAACATCTTAACATGAGAGACCTTAATCAGAAAATTTTGATCGAGAGTTTTCAGAAATGCAATTTTTCTATATCAGACATAAACTTATTTTACATGACACTTTAGTTAAAAAGGCTGTTTACATTATTATGAATTTCTGGCTAACTGAAGGGCCTCCAAAATATCTATTTGTGATTCATTTCTTCTTATTAAGGATGCTATTTTCACAAGCAAGGAAGAACATTCATATTTGAAACTTTCTTTGATGATTTGTGAATTTGACAAATCCAATTTTTCTTGCATGCAATGCCTTTCTTTTCATATCTCTTCTATTTAGTCCCCAGTTACTAACATTAATGCCTTTACCTTATTTAAGAAGACAGAAATATAATTATATGGGAAGGAATTGGCTTCAGTCATGTCTAAAGAAGGAAACACCATGGTTCAGAGAAACATAAAATCTATATGAATGGGAAAGATCTGATCTATGCCTTGTTTACCTAGGTGTTGGTGAGATAGGAAACATCAGTACTTGCTCTCCTATGATCATAAGGAGCACAAGTTCCTGCTGTAGTTAGTTGAGAGCACATTCCAGTTTTAAGATTCAGGTGATCTCCTGGAGTGATACAGTTTGATAAATAGACTCAGAAAGGTTTGGTGTTGATGCCAAGGTGCCAGACAATTGATGGGTCATCGGAGCTCCCAATGCTGGAAGCCAATACCAGGTTCTTATCTCTCAAGTCTGATGAATGAAACATACAGACAATGGGTGGCTGAAAAGCAAAAGAAACTTATTGAGGAGCAGAAGTTGGGGAGAGGGAGGTGTTGTAACTTAGGTTAGGGGATAAAAGGATGAAACATCACCAGAGCTGTACCAATAAGAGGGTCTCTAAGGGTGAATGTTGTGCAACACTTAGCCTGAGCTTTTAAAAGGGTTTTATAAAAAGGAAGAAGACTGGATGTAGGGAGAGCAGCCATGAGCTGCTCAGTGCTTTGTTGGTTGTGACTTTCCTTGAGTCTTCTGGGAACAGGCTATCTTTACCTGTGGTAAGCAGCAAGTAGTTGTCACCAAACAACAAACTGTTATGTCAGCTCAACAATGGTAACCTATGGAATTCTGGTGTCACGGTCCTGAGTGCATGGTAGGATCTAATTGACTTGGCCTGAGTTCTAGCCAGTGGATTATGGGAGTGGTAATGGATGTTACTTCTGGCAGAGACCCTAAGGCATAAGAGAAAATATACAGTTACTGTCATCCTTATCATATCCTCAGAATTACTGTGTTGAGATGGTCCAATCTCCAAAAAGCTGGATGAGTATGCTGTAGAATACACTCTGTCTTACTCTCATGAGCCATTGTCGGCATGAGGCACAGGTAAGCAGTGACTTTATGCTATATTAAGACATTGAGAATTGGGGTTCATGTGATCTGAGGACATGGAGATGTCTACGTAAATAAGTTCTAGGAAGTGAAGGTAAGATTCTAAAACAAAATGAACCCTAGACATAAAATCTGTAAAGTACATTTAAAAGTGGACTCATGTTTTATGTTGGCAACCTAAAGACAGTTAACTTCTTAGATGACAGGTAGAGCTGAAATTTATTAAGTATACTTGGGTGCCCGATGGTGAGCCCTCTCTTCAACTCCTTCTTCCTGTATCGGCATTCTCCATTTAATAAGGAAAGAAGTAGTCAAGTCATAGGATGAAATAAGAAAGTGGACATGCTGGGCTTGAAGCATGGGTTACCCATGATCCTCGGGTCTAAGTATCTACCTCCTTGGAGAGCTCTAGGATTCAGTAAACCGTGGCTACAATGGATTGTCCATCTAGTGAGTCAGATTATTCACTGTTACACACTGTCCCGGGCTTGAGAGGCTTTGAGACTGTCTCCTCTCTGGCTGTCACTAGATTCCCATTTACCAACTACCTGCTCCCTGCCCTGCTTTCCTCAGGTGGGAAATACTTCATCTTTAATTTTCTTTCCTAGTGGACTTGACCCTACTCGATGCTGACATTTGACACCATTCCTCTGTTGCCTGTGTCTGTGTCGTGTTGTGTCCCCTCCCTGCCTGTGGTTCCATGTTGCTATGAGCACAACTCATTTTTCAAAAGACAGATGGTGGCAACCCTGTTCTCTCTAAATAAAAAAGAAAAACAGCTGCCAAGGTGCAAACAGGAGTCTCGGGCAGCAAATCCTTTCTACCTCGAGTGCTGGCCAAGTTTCCCTTCCGGGAAGAGGGGCTATCTAGACAAAATGAGCTGCTTCGGCTGGGCTCTACCACGGCCCAAGAACAGCGCTGGCGAATAATGGGGATTTATAGTGGACTATAGACCAAGCACCTTTCTATCTTGGAGGGTACATATTTAAATGTGATGCTAACAGAGCTGAAATTTATAGCTCTCTAATAACGATAAAACGCCATCAGAGAATGTGATAAATCTCGGGCTGCAAACCTTAGAATGCAAGGCACACACTCACATGGGCACACATGCTTGTAAAATACGGTCGGAGTGCTAAGTCAGGAGTCTGGGTTTGGAAGAAGCCAATGAAACCGACGAAGGGAAAGAAGTGTTTTATAGAGGACTGCAAATTGTTGTTTTCATGAGACTGGGGTCAAGGTACACTGTGGCCTGGGGTGGAAATGAGCGGTGCTTTGTTCCATGGCTGATATATACTTGACCTTGGTGGGGAAGCTTTCCTTTTCCGGATGCTCAATAGCTTTGCTCTTCACCTTTTCATGGCCCTGTGACAGGCTTACTTCCAAACAAATACCCAGGAATTACAGCCCCTGGGAAAGGAACATCATCTCTTCTTTGTGCCTTTTCCTTTGTTTATTTACCTTTCATTGTCTGGTAATTTCATACACATATATAATGTATTTTTATCAAATCCACCCCTATTGTTCTCTCCCCTCCAATCCCTCTCCTCTTTTCCCCACCTCTTTTCCAACCAATTTCAGATGATCTTCTCTTTTTTAAACACCCTTAGTGTTTATTTATTTATTTTGAACCAGACTCTTGGTGGCCTGGCAAGGAGAGAGTGAAACAAATTAACGGAGCCTGGCTGAGTGCCAGCTGCCTGTGAGGTAGGAATGAGATATGCCCCTTTCCCCTCCAGGTGCAGTCCGCATGCCAGGGAGGAGATGTTCCAAGATCCAAGCTGGAAACCTTTCTGTACATTTAAAACAGCCCCCCTCCCCCACAAGCTCCCAGAGCCTGCTTGCATGGAGCTGCAGCTGGCTCATTCAGTGGCGTATCTAGGTCCTATGAAATAAATCCCACCTGGAAGTATGGCTCCAGCCCCTCCTGAATTTTCTCCAGCTTTGTTTGGGTGGGTTTTTGTTGTGTTTTGTTTTGCTTTGTTTTTCCCCAAGTCTAACTGAAGAGAGGGCAAGTCTGGGCCTGGTGGTACAGTGTGGTAGTCTTAGAGTCTCAGAAAGATGAGGCAGGATTGCAAATGCTAGGCCAGCCATGGCTACAGTGGGAATTCAAGGACACTCTGGGTAATTTAATGAGACTTGGTACCAAATATACATTACAAAGAAGGCTGAGGACATGGCTGAAGCCATGTGTTAGAGTTCTTGCCTAGGATATGCAAAGCCCTGGATTTAAATTCTAGAAGAGACAAAAAGGAAGGAAGAGACCTATCTGAACGGCTCTTCTGGGTTTTTCTTCTTGAGTCTCCTTATGTGAGGACTTCCTAGCATTCCAGGTAGAATCTTTATTTTCTATGAGAAGCCTGAGTTGAAAAGCTTGCTTTAGCTCATCACCACAAAGAGAGAGTTCTCTTTCTGGATGCTTCTTTGAAGTAGTGCAATGTGGGTGTGAGTGTACGATTACATGTGTTTCTTACAGTGTCCCACTTTGGAGATGTAGATGTCTATGAGTTAAGGACCACTATTATTAGAGCTAGGACTACATCTTTCTCCCTAGGCTTTTACAGATGTGTGAAGACCTGGAGAGGACCAGAGCTGTTCAATTTGAGAACACCATTTATTCTCTCAATGTAGACAGTTCCCGTGATTTCTTCATCTGCCTGGCATCATTCTGTGAAAAAAAAAAGGAGCATTATGACATCCCCAGTTCCCCTGTATGCATTTTTTAAATGTTTGTCTACGTGAGTGTAGTGCTGTGGGGACTAGAAAAGGACACTGGATTCCCCGGAGCTGGAGTTTCTGTGAGCTGCGGGATATCGACTCTGGGAGCTGCACTGGTCTCTTCATGCTCAGCAATCAATTGCTGAGCATCACTCCAGCTCTTCTTCCTTCCTGCCTTTTTTTTTTTTTTTTTTGGTAATACTGACAAAGTTCTAGAACATAACAACTTGTTGCATTCACCTCACGAAGTTGTTGTATTGCTACTTGAGGAAATACATAAACAAAGCCAGGTATGCTGGGAAATGTTGGTGATTAGGATGAAAGTGGATCAGAGTTCTCAAACAAAATGGATTCTTTGTAGACAAAATGGATTCTTTGTAGCAGGAACTTATTGCTGCCTTTTGTGGACTGTATGAAAACAGGAGGCATCAGGAGATAAGGAGAAGGAAGGGAAAGGAAAAGGGGGGACGGGGAAAGTTGAGTAGGGAGTGATGTGAGGGAGGGAGGGAGGAGAAATAAACAGAACATGAGCTAATAGACAAAGAGGATGCTGGGACAGGTATGAAGAGGAGAGGAGGGGAAAGAAATGGAAAGGAGAGATGGAGACCTCCCAGAGGAACTCAGGCACCAGCTGTCTTCCTTTTGTCCTAAGAGGTTTGGTAGCTTGGGTTACACACTCAAAATAACCCTTGTGTATTGCTCCTGAGCCCATGGTCCTCTTGCGTCCATGTTCTCTGTGAGCAGGTCATTGTCATTGTCAGGATGATGTGACAAGGGCCACGGGCTAATTCATTACCAGGAAAGGTGTGACTACCTGAAAACAAAGGGTGTGTGCTGTGGTGCTGTGCAATTCTTCTTATAGGAAGGGAGTGGTGACCTGCCTCAAACAATGCTTAGCCACTTTGCACAACTCAGGAAGCAGAACTCTCAGCCTCAACTTGTCTTTACTACAGAACCTCCAAGTTAAATCTTTCTTTTGCAGCCCATGCAGCCCTAAGAAAAATGGATGTATGCTAATACTGAGGTGCTGGCAACTTTCCAGCCCCTGCTCTTTTGTCCAGTACTCATCCCTGTTCCTTGAGTATGTTGATCCACCCTTCTTGGATTAATGCATGCTGACTCCAAAGTCAAGCCAGAGAAAAGGTCGACTATCTTTTTATATGGTTAGTATCAAATATCCAGATACATGGGACAGTTTGTTCCCCTGTGGTAGAGACATGTGATTATACTCTAGTTTCTGACATGAATAGATTGCTTTGACAAATAATGACAGGTTCATAGTTCATGAAAAGTTGACTTGAAAGTTTCAGATATATCTTACATAAAGGAAGCATACTCAGCTTCCCATATGATAAAATCATGGAATAGTGTACATGAATTTGTAATATGATTTATGTAGATTGTGAAATTCCCAACTTTAATTGTATGTTGTGGTTGGTTTAAATAAGAATGGCCTCCATTATCTCATATATTTGAATGCTTAGTCATCAGGGAATGGAATACTTTGAGAGGATTAGAAGGATTCAGAAGTATGGCCTTGTTGGAGGAAGCATGTCAGTAGGGGTTTGGGGGTTTCAAGAGTCCATGCCAGGCCCAGGTTTTCTCTCTGCCTGCCAACCAGGATGTGGTTCTGGGCTACTGCTGCAGCACCATATGAGCCGCTACACACCCTGTCGTGATGATAGTGGAGCAAACCTCTGGAAGGCAATGCAGGCCCTCGATTAGACAACGGCTTTCTTTTGTGAGTTGGTTGGCCATGGTGTCACGTCACAGCAATAGAACAGAGACTAAGACCCTTGCTATCATTATAGCCCCAAGGGACCATCTCTTATCCATATTTCTTTTTAAGTGAGAACAGCATGGGGTTTGAAAGAAGCTATCAGTGTAAGTATCACAGCCGCCAGGAGGCAAAGGGAGGGTTTCAACCCAGATCTCTTGAGAGGAGAACACAAGCTTGGACATGTGTTGCCCATGGGTTCTGTCATGCAGAACACCTCTGTGTGGTTGTAGAGAATTCAGAAGGGAGACTCCTGGCTTCAGAGATGGGGGATATCACTGGGATCTGAGGTCCTGATTCTGCTGTTGGAGCCAAAAGAAAGAGGTGGGAAGAGAGTACTGAACTATCCCCAGGTTCAACAGGGAGTCAGAGGACACCAGTTGCCCCAAGCTGACCTTTCTCCAGTCTCCAGGAACTCCAGAGAGTGACTAAACTTCAGACAAGCTGGGTCCCTTGGGGTAGCCATGGATCCCTGTAGCAGGAATCTTAAATGGTCTTATTAATAAAATCAAACCTGATGCCAGTTATTGGAGTGAATTATGGATGATCAGAGAAGAGAACAAGCCACAGCCACCTCACCTTGCCAATTCCTCAGCTGATCCTGTTTCCTCAGACTGAAAGCCTCTGAGTTCTCATCCAGAATGAATCTCACCTGAACTCCTGCTCAAAAGCCTAAAAGCTTAACTAGGCTCTGTTTCCTGGTTTTCACACCTTATATATCTTTCTGCTTTCTGCCATCACTTCCTGAAATTAAAGGCTCTTGTTACTATGCCTGGCTGTTTCCAGTGTGGCTTTGAACTCACAGAGATCCTGATGGATCTCTGCCTCCCAAGTGATAGGATTAAAGGCGTGTGTGCCACCATTTTTTGGCCTCTATATCTAGTGGCTGTTCCATTCTCTGACCCCAGATAAGTTTATTAGGATATTCAATATTTTGGGGAACACAATATCACCATAGATCCCCTCTGTGAAGACTCAAGCAGGCTGACAGCTGTGCAGGCAGCTGTCAGGAAGCCAGGTGTGGTTTCTGAAAGAGTTGAAACCTTATACAATCCTGGGGCCATATCTGTCTGGTGCTTTCTACTGGATGGCCATTGTCTTCTGACTATTTGAACAGATGGAATTAAAAAGCCCAGCCTTATATTTTCCCCAGTGCTATTAGATGATATGACAGAGGGATGAAACAACAGAAATAACATATCATTCATTGAGCCTAGTTTCAGTCATGCACCAGGAGCCTTTCTGTCGGCACTTTCTAGTTCTCCTAGGAAGACGGTCTTGTCCATGTTAGAGAAGATGAGCCAAAAGAACCTAGAGAGGTGAGGTAGCTTGTCCATGGCCATTTTTCTAGAGGTGGTAGCAATGGGCTCAAACCCTAGTTTGTCTGACATCAGCATGTCTTCCCATTTCTTCTCACTGCCTCTCAGCTCAAGGAGGCCAGATTCCAAAGCTGTGCTTCAATTTCTTTATAGCCCACATCTTCAATGGCACAGCACCCAGTTTTTACTCATTAATACTCCAGTGAAGCTCCTGTTTTTAGGAAAAAATTCAAGTTATATTTGAATTGGAGTGACATTGTGCCCAGCACATTCTGGATTTCATATCTAGCAAAAGAAGGCAGAGGAGAAACACAGGGAAATAGATAAAATGAGACAAGAAAGCCGTGGTGGTGTACTTAATGTTCCTTTGAACCGGAGAGATGGTTCAGAGGGTAAAGGTGCTTGTTACCAAGCATAATGACCCAAGGTCGATTCCCAGGACCTATACAGTGGATGGAAGAAAACTGACTCCCACTATATAGTTGTTAGTGGAAGTGGAAAGCTATATGGAAGTTAGTGAGGGGAAAGGTTGTTCTTTTTATTCTTAAATAATATTTTGTTAATTTTTTGAGAATTTCATATAGTGCGTTTTTATCATATTCACCCCTCAGATCCTTCAGCAGGATCAAAGTTGGGGAATCTGGAAGCTGAATTGGAAGTGTGGAAGAGTCTCGATTCTGTCTTCTGTATGGGGAGCTGTCTCCCACCCTCCTGCGGGAACGTTTTCATCAGACAGCCACTCCAGTTTCTCTGTCTTCATGACCATCATATCTTAGGAAAGGATTTAGGAAGAAAATTGTAAAACTGGGCATCTCCTAACAGCAGGCTATGGCGTGGCTCACTAAGAATGTGCTGTTAATGCATTTTAATCACATGCTTTATACTATCTTATTAAAGATTGCAAGAGCATCTAATCATCATTTAATAAATATTAATGAAGCATTTACAAATCGTACCTTAATTTACAGTGTTGGCACTCATGTTCTGCCCTGGTCATCAAGGCATGTGGGCACAGCGGTATGACAGAAGCTACCATACTAACACCATGCCATCCTGGTATCGTAAGTGATCTTAAAATCACAATAATAGTGATGCTTGGAGTACAGTTCAGTGCAATGAAGCTTGATACCCAAAGCAGTTTTAGCAATTATTATTCTGTTTGGGAACATTAAAACATAATCTACCATGAATTTATAATCCGTAGCTTCTCTCTCACTCACTTTTTAATAATAGGCAGTAATTATAGGCCCTTGTGCAAAACTTCCTGCAGATGTTGAGAGATCTTGCTCATCTGGCACATGCTGGTATGCAGGGGATTGGTTGACATGGGGTGGATGCTCTGCTGCTTCTGTGTCTGATGTGCACAGAGACAGTTTGGCTGCTCATCCCTGCCATGTGGATATAAGTAGAGCTTCTCCAGCCACTCACCCCATAGGCACTCTTCCCTGACCTTTCTATGAAGCCCATTCTAGGGTAAGTTCACAACGATCTCTTGCAATTTACGCTGGTGTTCAGCTAGAGTGGCATTTGCATGGGCTCAGAGGTTCACAGAAAGCCAAAATTGGAAATGCACTTAGCAATCACCTCCTTCTACTTCTCCTTTTGTAGACAAGGAAATAGTCCAAATTAGGGTAACAGAAGCAGTGGGGGTCACACGCTCACATGGAGAAGCAGAGATGAAAACATACCCAAGGAGTGTGACTCATAGTGTTCTTTTTTCCAAGCTCTAAGCCGAGAAGAAATGACACGTGGTCGTAGATGGTGAGCATAGTGGTGCCAGCTTGAAGGGTAGAAGGGTGGTCTGGAGAATGCTTGTCCTCAGGAGCAGGTGGTCTAACCCAGCTGGGCTCCAGCGCAGATGGCGAAGGATCATCGGTACTAAGAGGAATTGACCAGCAGATGGCGATGCAGGGATTCAAACTTCAGCAGCCACGTCCTCTTGCGGCCCTGGGCCTGGTATTCACAAACCTCAGCAGAAAAATGCCCAACTTGAAAAGAAGGCTCTGAATTCATCCTGCGTTTTTGCAATGCTTGGTCATAATGGGGAGCTTTCTCTTAGGTGGGAAAAAGAGCCACATTAAAGGGGTGCAAGTGCAAGCTCCAGCCTCTGGGTCCTGGGCTTTGGATCATATTCTGAGGGCAGTGCAAGGAGAGAAGGGGAAACAGGAGAACCCACACGCAGATGCTGTGTGCAAACTAGGAGTGCCTGCCATTCACAGGCTGTGGCCAGAGTTCAAGGCAGAAGAGTTGCAGCAAACCCTTGCTGCATCCCAGGAGGCAGAGGACACTCACATCACTGCCCAGCCTAGGATTGCTTCTGTACCTTCACAGCTCTGTGTATAGGCACTACTACTAGGCTGTCTTAACGTATTTAATCAGTAGATTAACTTGCGTGCCCTTGTTCTACCAAGTTGTTTTACAAAGTTGTTTAAGTGACTTCTTGAAATCATGCCATTTCATGGAAAAGGGACAGTTGAGGGTGATACTTACATTTCCAAACCAGAAGTCTAGAAATTTCCTACCTCTGCTTGTGTCACCTGCCCCTTTCTATACACAAATTGACACCTGCCCCCACAGCATCCCTGGCTTCTCTCCTTCACTGTCCCTGCAGCTGTGATCTTCCTATGTAGAGATGAGGAAGATAGGTTCCACTCTCTTGGCAGTGCCAGGCTGACCCTTGAAACAGAAATGCTATCCCCACATCCCTCTGTGAGTGAGGTCAGCACAAACTCTTCCTTCTTCCCCACACCCAAGACTTCCATTCCTGCTGCCACCAAGCACAGTTCTACCTGGGCCTTGGAGTTAGAGAAAGCTTATGCTTGGCCCCTGTTGCTCTGGTCCTTACTGACGGATTGTGGTGTCTCCTGATTGTACAGGAAGGCTGACTTTCCTGGTGATAAAGATGTGTACACTATCTGCTGGGAAGGCTGTGACTCCCTGGCTGCTGGATTTCCTCTCATGCTCACATTATTACTCCTGGGGTCTGGAGTGAGTATATCCCAAGGAGCTGAGCCCACATGTGGCTCAGCAGCCACAACCTCCAAGTTGTTCTGTTTTCTCCTCATTGGATTTTCCTGATGATGCCTAAGAGGAGCAGGATGCCATTTCCATTTCATGACCTCCTGTTTTCCAAGCTCTGATGACCTCAGAGTACCAAGAACAAGCTCCCTGCTTGGTTGTGAGACTGAGTGCATCCTGAAAGTGAGAGTTGCATCTTACTCTCAGGCACACCACACACACACACACACACACACACACACACACACACACACACTCATTCAAATATTTGCTCAATTAATAAATAAGCAATTGGCTAGAGAGGACAAGTATGAGCCATTAATTGCATTTTTTTTTTATTTAGCAAGCATTATATAATAATGGCTTAGGGCCAGGAACTGATTAAAGAGATTTTGAGGCATAAACTCATACATACCTAGTAAAAACTCTGATATTCCTTCTCCCATGATTTCCTGATCAGGGCCAGAAGTGCAGACCAGCCATCTGCTTAGAGACTGGCAAGAGGACCAGCTGAGGATTCAACACAGGTAGTCAGGTGTCAGGTTTGTTCCAAACTGCTCTTACAACTTCTATTGTCTTCAGGCTTATAGTTTTTTTTTGTTGTTTTTTTTTTTTGTTTTTTTTTTTTTTTTGACCCAGATCACTATATGTGGATTTACCATGCCATGATGTAGGAAGGCACAGAACTTAATCCTGAAAGCTATCTTGCAGGACTGGACTCTCAAAGTCGCAGGGAGGACATAGAAGTGAAGAGTTGAGAATCACCAGATTGGACTTTGTTCCCTTCCCCTCTGCAACAGGGCAGTGGTTCTTGGCTGCAGTGACAGGAGATCAGGAAGAAAAGGAAAGGGATGAAGAAGGGATGGGAGGAGAATGAACAAAAGACAGGAGATTTGCAGGAAAGAGGAAGGAAAATGGGAGGTGGGAAGAAAAAGAACAATCAATAAAGAAGGAAGGAAGACAGGGTAGGGGAGAAGAGGCAAGGAGAAAAAGGGGAGTGGAGAAGAAGCAATGAATGGGGGGAGAGAGAAGGAAGGGGAGGCTAAAGGAAAAAGGGTGGATAAGAGAAAAGAAATCAAGGGGGAAGGAGAAAGAAGGAGGAGAGAGAGGGAAGGAGAAAGAAGTGAGGAAAGAGAAAGAAGGAGAAAGAAGTGAGGAGAGAGAGGGGAAGGAAGGAAAGAGAAACATGGGGAATGAAGGAGAAGAAAGGCATAAGGAAGGAGGTGTGGGGAGGGGAAGGTCAGGAAAGGAGGCATCTGGGGGATGGAGATTCAATCCTGAGAAATGGCTTTGTATCTGCTGTTCTTTGGCAGGAATTCACTGCCTCAGAACCTGCAGAAATATTGGAAGTCAAGATCCAATATAATAATTGGCTTACGGATCTGAAAAGGGATAGCCAGATTCATCCATCTCCAAGATTCACTAGTGCAGCTTTCCCCATAGCAGAAGGGCTTGCTCTACCTGTAAGCCATTTTCTAATCAAACTGGCACTGGGTCCATGCTCCACCTGGGTATAAATGGGCTGCTGCAAAATTAGTCTGCCTCTGCAGAGGCCAGGAGTTGGATGGGATGGATGCTTTTTCTTGTTGACACTTGATTATGGACTCTGTTCCATCACAATAAGAAGCACTCTCTTTAAATCTTATGAAACAGGACTTGGACTCCTGTTTGTGAGAATTCCCAGATCTGTATCTTTGAGTTTCTTTGAAAATGTGAAACAGGTGTGACTTATCACAATGGGGTCCACATAAAGCCTTCTAGGGATGCTTTGCATGGTGATGCGAATATGGAAAAGCTGTGTCATACAAAACTTTATGACAACAGGGCTGGCATCTTGCAGAAGTCCTATGAGAGAATGTGTTAACATTGTTTAGTTTTGAGAGTGAATACACTACCTCTCTACTCATTCCCTTGCTAGGGGCCAAGTGTGTGATATAAGCCATGGTTTCCCCATCTGCCAAATATTGAGAATTTAATGTACCACACACTGTCTACAAGTTATCTCCAAGTGAACTAATCTGGTTGCTTGTAACACTCATATGAAAGAGAATATTCTAGGGGAAAAGGAAAGTTTGACCAATTAGAGTCTGAGAGATAATTGTAGCCTGCTGGGATGGATAGAGGAAAAGCAACAGATTGTGTTGGGTCACATGGTGTCCAGTCTGCAGCAGGTGGACACATGTAGCCAGGGATGGCTATAAGTACACCCACCACAAAAATCATAAACTCACTGAGAAGACTAGGATCTTTGTGTGTGAACTTTTTGTGACTCCCTTATGCATTTCTCCGGTATAGACTTTTAAAATAATAACTTCATATAGCAATGCAAAGATTGGAAATTTTGCGAAGAGAAATTTGAGATTTTTAAAAGTGTTCCACTATGTACCCTTGGCTGGCCCTGGAACTTGCTATGTAGACCAGACTAGCCTTAATCTCACAGAGATCTGCCTGTCTCTGCCTCCCAAGTGCTTAAATTAAATCTGTGTGTTATCACACCCTGCTGAGAAACTTAGGTCTTTTATAGCTTTTTAGATTTTCTCTATTTTTCCAGAACAATCATGTTTGGTCAGGCTGGAAAATACTTTTGTAGAGGCCATACAGTGTTGATGAAGCCACTTCAATATAATGGTCATGTGCTGATGGTGTAGTTCAGTGGAAGAGCACTTGCTTAGCATGATTGAGGCTTGTGTTTGACAAAAATGAAGTTCTATCACTAATCACTAGTTTACTTAGAATTGACAATAATTGTTCTGAAACCATAGAGTAGCATAGACATAAGATTACCATATCTCATTGAACATTGTGGTGGGAAGCAGACATCTCTAGACCATGGCACAGATGTGGGGCTAATATGCCTAACAGCCATGGTCTCAAATTGCTGAGGCTAAGAGAGCATCCTTGCCTTTCAGGAAGGATCATTTTCTAGGCTTCTGTGAGACCTTCTTCCATTTGGGAGATAATGCATTTCTTGGGAGTAGTGATAAATGTGTGGAGTTCCATTTGGTGAAGCTACCAACCACAGAGAAAGCTCACTGCCTTGTCTTTCAGATGTCAAGAGAATGAGGCTAACCCTCTCCAGCTATTGTTGGGTATAGTGATATATTGTGTACCCTAATAAACTTTCCTGAGGACCAGAGGACAGCGCCAGCCACTAGATTACACATAAGGTTCAGATAGTGGTGGCACACACTTTTAATCCCTGAAGTTGAGATCTCATGCCTTTACTTAGGAAACACATACAACTTTAATCCCAGGAAGTAATATGGCAGGGCAGAGAAAGGTATATAAGGCATGAGGAGACAGGAACTCATTCTCTTTAAGCTGAGGATTTTATAGAGGTAAGAACTAGTGGCTGAGCTGGGTGGTGGTGGTGCAATCCCAGCACTCGGGAGGCAGAGGCAAGTGGATCTCTGTGAGTTTGAGGCCAGCCTGGGCTACCAAGTGAGTTCTAGGAAAGGTGCAAAGCTACACAGAGAAACCCTATCTCAAAAAAAAAAAAAAAAAAGAAAAGAAAAAAGAACTAGTGGCTGGCTGCTCTGTTTCTCTGATCTTTCAGCTTTTACCCTGATATTTGGTTCTGTTTTTTTTTTTTTTAATTAAAAGACCATCTAAGATTCAAACAACAGTCAGGTTGGGATGAGTGTAGGAAAGAGATGCACAAGGGATGGGTAGGGTAGTTAGTAGGTGTAAGATAGATGGCTAAATGGTCTTATTAATAAAAAATAACCCAGAGCCAGATATTAGGGTGAAAACTGAAAGATCAAAGGGATAGAACAAACCACAGCCAACCTTACCTCGACATCTCCTCAGCTGATCTTGTTTCTGCAGACTGAAAGTCTTGAGTCCTTTCCTGAATGGATCTCAGCTGAACTGCTGCTAAAAGCCTTTAGTTCCTGGTCCTCATGCCAAGTGCTGGGATAAAGTTGTGTGCCACCATACCTGGCTCTGTTCCCAGTGTGGCCTTGAACTCACAGAAATCCAGACAGATCTCTGCCTCCCCAATGATAGAATTAAAGGCATATGTGCCACCATTTTCTGGCCTCTGTGTCTAATCTAGTGGTTCTTCTGTTCTCTGTACCCCAGATAAGTTTATTAGGGTATACAATCTACAACCACAAGTAGGTCTTGATAGCCTGGAAAAGTTGAATGCAGAGAACATCCCCATATCCCTCCTAAAATGTTGAAGATCATCGAAGTTATCTTTAAGATGAGGTCACAGGGGATCATAGGTAACACTGTAGCTCACACTGAAGATGCAGTGCTGTCTGTGAAAGATGTAATTGTAAGAAGAGAGCAGATTGTTTCGGGATTTAGGCTAAGTGAAACAGTGGAACATCACCTGCTAAGAGAGCGTGGACTACTATGTACTGACTGCACAGTGGGGTGAAGAAGAGCATGCAGTATGTGAGGAACAGTCCATGCCATAGTTTGCACTATCCCCTACTGTGCAGCCCTGGGTTTGGGTGGGTCTGGGCATCAGTCCTGACTGTTCTCCAGGTTTCCAAATGAGCCTGTAGGGCTCAATTTTCTTGCCTGTGAGGTGAGGTAATTAGGGTGGTGATACTCACACATAAGATCTCTAGAGGAGTCAGTACAAGAATGAAGTAGATGGTGCCCAGACAGGACATGGTCCTGAAGCATGAAGGGTCAGTGGAAACATCCATCTGAGCAAGAGTTTGGGGATGTGGAGGGGGTTGACCTACTGTTTCCTGAAACATTCCCTTGCTGGCCGGCAGCCAAATAGGAGATTGGTCATCTCCAGGGAACTGAGGTAGGGTACTGGCAACAGACCAAAACCACAATCCCATCTAAGTGTATCTTGGTGAACCAATGAGTTTACTGGGGTTATTTATAGGACCTTAGAAGACTCAAAGGTGGCTTCATCACCTGATCATCCACCCTAGGATGATGGCAACCAATGGAAGCTGTATCCCTGGAGCTCCCTGCCATATTTGCTAGCTGGTCCATGGGAGAGAGTCTCCCTTTGCCCTGGCGTCACAGTTGTTACTGCTTCTATAACCTCCAGGAGGGACCTTATGGATCTTGTGACTTTCTGTGTTTCATGGGCCTGGCAAGTAGTGAGTTTCTGTCCCTCCTTCAAGGAAGGGATGTTTCTTTGCAGGGAAAATGGTTACATGATAGGCTTCCTCTCTGAGCTATACTTAGGAAAACCCTCTCTACAACTTTTGGTGGTGTTTCCTTTAGTATACATGATTGATGCTATCAGTGGCCACTCTCTCTGATGTAGGACAGGAGAACATAGATACCCTCAACTCTGAACAAACTAACCTCATGCTGCCTTTTCTCTAGATTAGCATGTTCATGATGAACTAGTGGTGGGATGGTGTCTCAGAAACCATTTTCATCTCATTGGTCTGGAGTTGGGTCTGGGATACTTCATAGCTAATGATCTTCAAGACATGGCCATGCTACTGAGGTACAGTCTCACTCTGGGGATGAAGGTCCACTGGGACACTCCTGGAATAACCTATGCTTAAGACCCTGGCACTTCCCTTTGCTTCCTTACCTACCATCACCCACTCTGTTGTCTAGCAGTCCATTTATCCTAGTTAAAGGGCTCTTCTGCTCCTTGTGATTATTTCTCACCATACTGATTATGTTATTCACTTAAATTAAATAAAATGCACCCTATCGAATGCACAGCACACAAAAGAATATTTATTTGAATATTAAGTACAGATAAGACTTCCCCTGGGATTATTTCAAGAGCACATTTGCAGGATTTAATTGCAAGGTTTTCCTGCTCTCAGTTCCTTTCAGAGCACTCCTTGTGAAAATATTTTCTTTCTGAAGGTAAAACTCCACTCTGTTGGTTTATTATTATTATTATTTTAGATCTGAAGAGCTCTCTGAGCTCCATCATTACTTCCAGTGTCTAATTAATACTGGTGATGACAAAGCAAACAGCCAGCTGACCCAGATTCCTCAAGTAAATTGCCTGCAAATTACAGAAATGCCTCCTCGTCAGTTTGGAACTTTTGATATTCTCATTCTTCCAGCAAATGTTCTTTATGCTTAGGGTGTAAAGACTCATGAAATGTTTGTCTTTAGGTGCTCCTTCAGAAAGAACATGTACATACATGTGTGGCTAAGCACACACACACACACACACACACACACACACACACACACAGGGCAAGAACAACCACCATCCCTTTTTGACAGTTGGGGTGGAGAATTAGAAACACAATGCTCCTCATGCTTCCTGGGCTGCACAATCAAGTCAACTTCTCAAAAATGACATTCTGTAATGTCCTGGAATTCAAAAATAGAAAGACCTCTCTGAGATGTAAAAGATTTCTCCAGATACTGAAGGGAACACAGCTCTGAAAGCCAGCCAGCAGATGTCCACCTCAGGGCCTTAGACTAGAATGTCACTCATGTCCCTCCATCCATTGATGGAGAACTAGTCTGCAGGAACACTATTCAGCCTTCTCTCATGGCAGCACAGTAGCACCTACATATTTTCTTTCTGCTGATATCTATTCTGATCCATGGCCATGGGCAGTTAACACACTAGCTAGCTCACAGCTTTCTAGAATATCCACTACTTTGTAAAATTCTTGTTTCCTATCACTCTGTTGCCACAACTTAGTACTTTTGTGGGGAAAACAAATCACAACAGAAGCAGAAGTGATCTAATTTGGTTTCTGTTGTGATAAAACATTCTGAGAGTAAGTGACAAAGGGGTTTATTTCAGCTCACAATTCATAATTTAGGTCCGCCATTGTAGGGGAAGTCAAGGCACTTCTAGCAGCTAGCCACAGTATATCCACAATGAAGAACAGAGGGAGAAGGAATGCATGCTTACTCGATTCCTTGCTAGCTTGTGCTTAGGTGGATTTCTCCACTCTGAAACAGATCAGGATCTCTTTGCCTAGGGAATAATACGGCCAACAGTGGGCTTGGCCTTCACACATAAATTAACTTAATTAAGAAAATCCAAGATCCTTCACAGCTATGCCCACAGCCTAATCCAAAGAGGAAAATCCCTTCACGGAGACTCTTCTTCAGGTAATTATAGATTATGCCAAACTGATGATTAAAGCTCACCCTCACAGTTGCACACTGCTTACTTTCTGGAATTGCAAAGGCACTAATAGAATGTCTTCTGTGAGCCAGGGACTTTAATTGTTATGTGCTTTTTAAATTTTAACTACTTTGCAAATATGAGCTCATTCAAACTCTGTGATGACCTTTTGAGGAACAAGACAACCTCAGGCCAGAGTTTTAGTCCTTTACTTGATAAGCAGTGAATTTGAGATTACAACCTGAGATTGTGTGTGTGTGTGTGTGTGTGTGTGTGAGAGAGAGAGAGAGAGAGAGAGAGAGAGAGAGAGAGAGAGAGAGAGAGAGAGAGAGAGAGAGAGAGAGAGAGAGACTCTGATCACTTAAGATGTTTGGTACATGTCTGCCCATTAATATGATCATGATGTTTGCCTACAGAAGCTATGGCCTGTGGGTCTAAGGTGAATTTATTTAATTGGGAAGCAGATTATAAAATTATTAACTCTAACACAAGTTATCACTAGAGCATTGTAACATCCAATGAGAAAGGAACAAAAAACAAACAAACAAACAAACAAAAAACTAGTCCAGTTAATGCATCTTAACATGAAACTGTCTAGAAAACCTACACTCTACCATAGTAGATAAATATAAATGATGTGCAAATAGCTCACCTGTTCAACCTGACTCTTTCCCAGCTCTAAAAGTGGGCAAGGAGAATGATGGGAAATATGAATTGTGATATTCATGCTACATAAGCGCTGCTCTCTGGATGTGGGGTAATGACTGTCCCTAGAGACTGGTCCAGGGAAACCTGCCAAAGCCTTTTCTTTAGTTCTGCAGGAGATTTTCATGAGTATTGTTTGAGTACGCTTGGACTGAGTAAAGGGCAGGGGTAAAGCTTGGAGGGGCAATTATAGCCCTTGATTATGAGGGAAAGAAAGGCAATTTGTGCCTACCACCTAAGCAGAAATCATCTTTGTTGTGACGACAAATGTTTGTTCCAACTATCCTCTGCCTTGGTGCACAAAAATACCTTATTAAATCTACAGAATAAAAATATGCCTGGGGTGGTAGTTTATTATTAGAATAAATAATAGGCAATATGTTTCCCTCACCTTGAAAGTGATCTGATGCAGAGACATTCTCTGGCTTGGCTCCTGAAGGTGTTTACAGGTCACACCAGCCTGAAGTTGCACTTTTGTTCCAAGACTTGTATGCAGCCTTAAATTCAGAACCTCAAGAGGTTCCTTGATTAAGTAAAGAGTGTTAGCTGGATGGAAACAGGCTGAATCGAACCCTTATCACTGGGTCCTTTCACTTAGGATTGTCTGTTTTAACTTTCTTCCTGGAAAAATTTATTTCAGACCTGGGATGCTTAACTGTGGGGCTACTTAGCAAATAAGTACATGAGAGAGGAACCATAACAGAAGAAACTGGTTCAGATAAAATGCTCTTCAAACCTGTGATTTGAAGGTCTTTTGAAATCTAGGGGCCTCCTCACCTTTAGTGTTCCTTGAATAACATAAGGTATACTTGACTCTATTTGGTGACTTAAAATCCAGAATTAAGAATGACCCAAAATACCCATGATAGTTCCCTCTTGATGTAAGTACTGCACATATCCAGTCACCATGAACATTATATTGCCAAGAACATTCAAATACTATGCATGTCCAGTGGTAATTTTAAAGGACTGTAGAAGGGCTTACTACTATGCACTGCCTTCTGGGTACCTCACCTATTGTATAAGTTTTGTGTCTTTTTTCACTTAGTACTTGATCTTGACATTGGTCCTTCCCTTCATTGGCACTATTTTCCTAACCAAACCACACAAGGCTTCAGTATCACCTTCTAGTTCTCCTCCTCACTAAAATGAAAATAACATAGGAAGGCTGAGCTGTGTCCCTCCCCTACAGTGCTTTCTCAAGGCATTATTAATGTTGGTTGGCTTGACTCACTGTTGTCACTTCATGTTTTCATTTCTTTTTAATTAATTATTTCTTTGTCTCTGTCCTGAATCCTAAACATTGGCTACTGTTGAAAAATTTACATCCTTAAAACAACAACAACAACAAAAATAAACAGTGGTCAGAGTAGGTGATGGAATCTCAATTTGATGATCAGACATAAACAGTTCGGTCTTCTAGTCAGAAGACACACTACATAGTTAGATATATGTGTTAAAGCAATGATTTGGTTATAACCAATGATGGCTAACACTCTGTTCAGGAGCTTTGGATCTTCATAAACTTAGGTGTTTGAAAAACATTCCACCTACTTTCTCAGAAATCAGACAGATAAAATGATCTCCTTTATTTTGATTTCAATTTTATATAGATAATTTCATTTTCATACAAAAAATGGGAATCCATGGGGGCTAGAGAGATGACTCACTGGGTTAGACAATTTGCTGTGCAAGCATGAGGATCTGAGTTCTACTCCCATCACTCACATAGGAAGCTGGGTGGGGCCAGACATGTGCGTGATTGCTGACAGGATTGCAGCCACAAGCCTGGTTCCAGTTTTATTGAGGGACACTGTCTCAAGGTAATGATGACTCTTGTCTTTCCATATGTGCTCATTGGTGTGAGTATTCCACAGATCTTGTCCAACATCCTTTGGCTACATTAGATCTCCAGAATGGAGTAGGGTCTCATGAGCCTCTCTCCCATCTGTTTAGAGTCTCAATCTTGTACAGGATTTCTGTAAGCAACCATAGCTGTTGTATGTTTGTGAGTGTGATGGACACACTCTTCCATAGACAGCTTTCCATACCCTTTTTGTCATCATTTGGCTTTTTCCACCCCTTCCTTCTCAGAGACATTTTTGGGAGAAATGTAGCATTTCGTGGATAACTGCATCCTTTTTATTAGCAGTATTGTGGTGGAAGCATACCAAAATACTGAGTATGCATATGTCAGTCAAGTCCATAGATCAACCCAAAATGCATTTGGGAAAGTCAAAGTGTGTTGTTCACCCAAGGTCCCCTGAGACCTGTATTTACAGGGAATTCTATGTGGTTTCTGAAGAATTTATAATAATTACCAAGACAGCCAAGCTGAAAAATGCACAGAACCTTTCATTGATTTGATTTATTGAATTTTGTGTTGCTAATCTTTTGCTGTTCTTAAAACTGGGCTCTCCAACATCATATGTTACACACAAGACAACATGCACATCTATTTGTCCATTCATTTATCCTATGCCATCTTATCTCATTTGACTCTTGCTTTCACAGGGCAAGCAGATCTCTGCCCTATTTCCTCTTACATTTGATTCTTTTCACTTACTCAATTATTGCATGTCCAAAATCTCCCTGAGCTATTCATTCCTTCTTTTCTCCCCTGAATATTTATTTGTATTATTCCCCTGTGTTCATGATAAAACAAAACAAAACAAAACAAAACAAAACCCTAGAAAAACATTCTTTAACTCTCTGAGGCTAAGATATCCCTTTTATTATGTGCTCTGAGGACATTCCTACATTCACTCTGACAAATACTTTATATGCTAAAATTATTGATTTATATCCATTTTATGAAGGAAGTGGGAAGATCCTGTAGTGTGCCCATGTGTGTATGCATGAGTGTGTGTGTGTGTGTGTGTGTGTGTGTGTGTGTGTGTGTGTGAACCTCTTCCTGTGAGCAATCTCATGCCCTTTGCCTTGAATTCTTCCCGCCTTTTCTCAAATGCTGGAATTGCATGTATGTGCCACCATGCTAGACCCCTGCAGAACTCACCATTGCCTTCCCGTTGCCTAGAACAGTAGCATCCAGAAGATACCCAATGTCATTGCAGAAATGAGTGAATAAACTTACAGGTAGATTCTAAGCACCATCCTCCAGAAGATGGAAGCCTAGCTAAGACTTGGTTCTCAGGCCTCATCTTTACAGAACTAGTCTGATGAATACCAAGTGGAGAGAGAGAGAGGGAGCACGGAGACTAGCAATAAGGTCAGGTTATGATAGGAAGGACTGAGAGAGAAAACTCAAATCATGTGAAAGGGAACTCCTGCAGACTCCCAGTGGGAAGTGAACCAGCCCAGCCACTATGGGAATTTTTTATTGTTTCATTATTTATTTATTTATTTATTTATTTATTTATTTATTTATTTTTTAATTTTTTTATTCAACTATTAATAGATCGGATATCATTATGGTATGGTATGGTATGGCTCAGCTACACCACTCCTGGGTATTTGCTTAAAGGTCTCTAGACAATATATATCACAGGTACTTGTGCATCCATGTTTATCTGTAGCCCAATTCACCAAAGATATGGTCTGGAATAAACTTAGGTCTCACAAACAGGGGAACTGAAGAGGAAAGTGTGATCTATGCACAATGTAATTGTATGCAGAAGTGTATTGAGCCATAATGAAGAATGAAACTATGTCTTCTTCAGGAGAATGGATACAAACCTAAGCCAGCCTCAAAATGGAAAACAGTGTATGTTTCCTTTTATTAGATCAATCCTAGATTTTTGTTAAAACATGGTTTTGATAAAAACCATGTAGCTATATATGTATGGCATTAACAAGAGGCAAAAGCATCCAGGAAACAAAGAGGACAGTGGGAGCAAGGGAAGAGAAAGAAAGGGAAGGCAGCATGGATGGGGGCATGGTCCATGGTCTGAGTATATTATATAGTTGTATGAAAATATCCTTCAGAAACCATGGACTATGAACAGTCAACATACAGGCGAGGGGGGAGACAGGCACACACACACACACACACACACACACACACACACACACACACACACACACACGGGGCTGGGAAAAGCTGAGCTGAGAATGGCCTTGCTGCCTAGCTAAAGATAGACACCAGAGGAAGATGAATCTGAGCTATTAAACAGCCCATACAACCAGAAGAGTGAAAGGCCGCATGCGCTGGTTTATTGCTGCGGTTCTAACCTTTCATAAGCGCTTACTTGGCAGCCCTATTGAGAGTGGTATTTGATTCTGGAAGCATCTTAAAGGAGCACCACCCGACCTTCCACTTCCCTTTTTTCATTTAGGCCATAAAATATATTGGTTTTGTGCATTACTGCCAAGGGAAGAAAAAAAATGTCATGCGTTAGTTTCCAAATGAAATGACATTTAGTAAAGTGTACATTTAAGGTATTTTTCAGGACTGGCTTTTTTCAGACTACAGAAGGGTCTCTCTCCCTCACCCAAGTTATGGAATTACAGGTGACTTTTGTTTCTCTTAAACGTCTGATCATTTTACCAGGAATTGTGTGTACACATGAGTATGGACACCAGAAAGCCACCTCAGTTGTGGTGCCTTAGGTGCCATCTGCTAGCTTTGAGGCAGGGTCCCTTACTGGTTTGGAGCTCATCAATACTCTAAGCTAGCTGGCAACTAAGGCTGAGGAATCCATCTGCCTCTGACTCCAAAGCACTGGGATTACCTGACTGTCCTGCCACACCCAGTTTTTAAATGTGAAATTAGAGGTTCTGAGACTTGAACTCATATCCTCATGCTCATGAATCAAGTGCTTTACCAGATGAGCTATCTTCCTAGTGCCACAGGAAAAAATAAGGGCCTCTTTGGGTCTTGCAATAACTTCCTCATCTCTCTGAGCACTCTTCCATCCTGGTTGGGGCATGTTAGGACCAGTATAGTTGTAACAGAGACACAGCTGGGATCTTGCCACTTTAGCAGGATTGGATCTTGATCCGTAGGAAGGGAAGAAGGAAAAAAACCATGGATTTGGACTTGATGCTCAAAACAGTGAGGAGCTGCCCCCGGCACTTGAGCATAGAAGTTCAAGATGCAAGTAAATGGGCTCTCCCAGTTACACTAATTTCTGAACAAAGGCAGATTGATGGGTGTAAAGCTTCATGGGTAGTGCAGAAGAGGAGACTTACAGAATTGGGCTGACAAGGGAAAATGGAATTTTGTTGCCAAAATATAGATAGACAAGTGAATCCTTGAAGGATGGTTTAAACAAACCAAACCAAACTGTGCCCTACTCAAGAGAAAATTCCTGCTGTCCCTTTTTTCACCCCAAGACTTTTTCTTTAGTAGCCTCATCTCAAAGGCAGGTGTGTTTTAACTTGACTGTGTTTGAATTCTGCCTTTAATAAGTTCTGTAACAAGAACATTATGATATAGGTTCGCCTAGCATGGCATAGGCCAGGATCAGCCTGGCAGACCTTTGTTACATTTTTAAAGACAGAACACAAACTTTCTAGTCCTGTTATATAGTGTTGTATTTAATTAATACAGATGAAACCCAGCTCTAGTGATGCAAAAAGTTTACAAAATACACCTATGCTTTTAAATCCCTGATATGGAGATATTTTCTGATTATGAATGGGCCACCTGTCACAGAGGATAATTTGAGAACTGTACACCAGCATTAGGAAGAAAGTATTAGGAATGCTTTCATTGCACTATTCATTTCATTTTATGGTCTTCATTTAGAATATGTGGTCTATTCTAAGTTAATTTTGGTATAAAGTATGAGGTTTGAGTCTGAATCTCTTTGTGTATGTATGTGGATGTGTCTGTATATACACATGCAATTACTGTAACATCACTTATTTGGGGTGTATCACTTTTTTTAGTTTCCTTTAATTAGAGAGGGTATGCCTGGGATAGCATAGTTTGTTTTTAAGACTCTAAGGATTATGATACACACAACACGTATCTCTCAGTCTAAAGAGAATCAATATTTTACCACTTCATGTGAATGAAGGAACCTTAACACCCACCTCAATTAGCTTGATTATGATGATTATTCCTCACTGTTTATATACAACAACCATCAACGATGTTTGCTAATTTTACCTCACTAGTGACAGGGGAATAGAGGCACCTTTCCATCAGTCTCCACACTGTCTTCTCTCTGCATTTAGCTGACAGGATAGAAGAGCTATACATTAAAAACCTCACAAGAAACGTCGCTCCTTAAATTGAAATCATTAAACGTGTCTCAGTGATCTCAAAAGGAGCAGACTTTTGTTTCATTTTAATTTTTTAAATTTGTCTTTATGTTTATGCATGTGCTCTGGGCTAGTGTATGCCACGTGGGTGCAAGTGCCTGAAGAGGCCAGGAGGTGGTGTTGGATCCTGTGGAGCTGTGGTTGCAGGTAGCTGGGAGGCACTAGACATGAGCATTAGGAAGATTGCTGGGATCCTCTGCAGAGCAGGAAGAATCCTTAATCACAAGCCATCTCTCCAGTCGCTAGACTCCTGTTTCTATTTATATTTTTGAGCAACTTTACTCTTTCATCCATCTTCCTAAATTTTTGTTTCAGATTTTCTTTAGGTTGCCTCTGCTTACTTCCTGAAACAAATGTTTGAGAGTACATCTGTTGGCAATAAAAAAAAAATACTTTCATATTTTACCTTTGTTTATTTTTGTATTTCTGAAGAGAAAATGTAGGGCCTCACACATGCTAGGCAAGAGTTCTGCCACTGAGCCATACCCCAGCATTTTAGTTGATTTCAAGCTCTGGATAAGAAGATACTTCCACAATAAGAAAAAAGTAGTGCTATGCCAAAGTTCCCTTGGTGTTATCTTTATGGGGGGGGGTGTTAAAATTTATTTTAAATTACTTGAGTGTGTATGGTTCCCTGGTGTGTGTGTGTGTGTGTGTGTGTGTGTGTGTATGAATGCAGATGCCCACTGAGGCCAGAAGAGAGCACTGGATTTGGTGGAGCTGGAGTTACACGTGGTTCAAAACCACTAGAGGTGGCCTGGGAACTCCTGTCCTCCATAAGGGCAGCGAGCTCTGTTAGGCATCACAACCCCTTGTTTTTATTTGTACCATTTATTTAAGTGAAAGGTCTATATTCATTTGGATCACTACTGCCTTGTATAGTTAAGTGATTTTCCTATGTTTGTTACACGGTTTTTTTGCTAGAAATTTGCGTGCACGTGTGTGTGTGTGTGTGTGTGTGTGTGTGTGTGTGTGTGTGTGTAAGAGACATAGACACACACAGATGTGTACATGTGTGAGAGACATATGAAAAGAGAAGGAGGGAGGGAAGGAGATATGTATGTGAGATGGGCTATGGAAGAGAGGGTGAGGGGAAGGGCAGGAGAGAGGGAAGGAGAGAGGAAGAGATGTGTGTGTGTGTGTGTGTGTGTGTGTGTGTGTGTGTGTGTGTGTGTGTTCTAGCATGCTGAGGCCAGAGGAGGATGTGGATTGTCTTTCTCTACTTTCTCTATCGCTCCTGACCTTATTCCCTTGAGGCATGATCTCTCCCTGAACCTGAAGCTACCCTTGGACCCATCGAGCCCATCCATTCTCCTGCCTCCCTCAGTAGCAGTGCTGGAATTACATGCACACACAACCAGACCAAGGTTAGGTAGGTGCTCGGGATCAGAGCTCACGTTTTCATGAATGTGCAGCAGGACTTTTTTCGTTGTAATTTAGAGAGTGGGAGAGAGATGGGAGAGAGGGAGAGAGAGAGATGGAGAGATAGAGATATTTTTCTATACAGAATATCCTGATGATTATGATTCCCTTCCCCCAGCTCCTCCCAGCTCCTCCCCACTTCTCCATCCATCCACCCAAATCCACACTCTTTCTCTCTCTCTCTCATTAAAACGCAACAGACATCTAAAAAGATAATAAAATAAGTTAAAATCAAAACAAGAATAGGGTAAAATAAACAGAAAAGAAGGCTGAAGCAAAAGCTCAAGAGGCACATATGATGCCAAGACACACACGTGTGCTCACACAGAAAACCCAAAACAACAAAACCGGGAACTGGAACATAGAAGCAACAGAGCTGTAAGGGAGAAAAACAAAACAAAACAAAACAAAACAAAACAAAACAAAACAAAACAAAAAACCCCAAGACCCCAGACAAAGCATTGTGAGACAAACCCTCCAAAGATACCATTGAGTTAATGTTGGGTTAGCTACCTGCTGCCTGGCATGAGCCCCACTCTTAAGTGCGGTTTGGATACCCGGTGAGACTCTGTGGAGAGAAATTGTTTTTTCTTGCGAGTGGCCATCAATGGAGATAGGTTCTGGGTTGTAGGGGGATGTCTACTTCCTCTCTCAGCATTGAGACCATATCTAGCATATTGTGCAGGTGTGAGCATGCTGCCACACTCTCCCTGTATTCTGTATGTAGATTCTTACTCACTGAGCCATTTCTCCTGCCCCACTTACAGAAATTGTGTGTGTGTGTGTGTGTGTGTGTGTGTGTGTGTGTGTGTGTGTGTGTGTGTTTGTTCTTTGAGTTTACCTCCTTGGAGTTAACAATCGTCTTACACTTGTGGGTTTCTATCTTTCTTCACTTACGAGGACATTCAGCAGGTGTGCCATTCATTTTCCCCTCTAAGTGGACACGGTCTCTCTGTTACTTTTCTGTTGCTGTAATAAAACGCCCTGAAAAAAGCAATTTAAAGAAGAAAAGATTGATTTGGCTCACAGTTCCAGAAGGAACAGAGTCCCTCATGGCAGTGAAGGTATGGAAACAGTAGCATGACCCAGCTAAGCCCATTTCATATCCACATTGGAAACAGAGAGAGAAAGAAAGAAAGAGAGAGAGAGAGAGAGAGAGAGAGAGAGAGAGAGAGAGAGAGAGGGAGGGAGGGAGGGAGGGAGGGAGGGAGGGAGGGAGGAAGGAAGGAAGGAAGGAAGGAAGGAAGGAAGAAAGGAAGAAAGAAAGGAAGGAAGAAAGGAAGGAAGAAAGAAGAGGAAACAGGGCCAGGCTGTAAAGCCTCCAAGCTCTCCCCAAGTTGTGTGTTTCCTCCAAAATACTCCACCTCTGGAAGGCTCCATAACCTTCCCAAACAGCACCACTGTCTGGGGACCAAGTGTCCAAAAACATGAGCCTACTGTGAACATTTCATACTCCAACCACAAAGAAAAGAGAAGGAGAGCAAGGAGGAGGGAGTGTAGGCTACCTCTTAGGAGCACAGCCTTTCATGTCATGAAGGCAGTGTCCTTTTGCTAAATATTAGGCATCTCTTGTTGTCCCCAATGGCTCACACCCAGTGTAGCCTGGGGTTACTCAGAAGGAGACTGCCTTGTGAGGGAGTAATGGGGAGGGAAGGAGGGCAAAAGGAAGGGAGGACCCTCACTTTCTGAGGTTAAGATGCCTCAGGATAAACCTAGAGGACTTCTCCTAGGACGTGTCTGTCTGTGCATGGGTACTCATTGCTGAAGATTCCTGGAACTTGTCTAATTGTCCCTGTTCATTCATTGCTGAGCTTTGGGCTGTCTTGAATCAGCTACCAAGAGAAAGTGAGATTGGAGAGGATTTCAGGTTCAGACCTTGGTTCCCATTCTACATCAGTCTTCTCAGAAAGCCCAGGTCCTTCCTCAGTGTGCCCTCTCCGAAGCCCACATCCACAGAGCAGCCGCCCACTTTCATTTCCCTCTCTCCCTGTCCTCCTACAGCATGGATCTCTTCTGCCTGCAGATTTCCCCCTCTTTCTTCTTAAGGTTTACAGAGATATATCTGACCTAATCTAAACAGCCCATTTCAAGTATAATTCAAAGTGAGATTTTCTATTTATCTGGCTAAACCCATTTACTTCTTAATAATTTGTAAAAAAAAAAAATCTCTTGTAGATCCTTTTTAAATAAGGAAAATTTTTCTTTTAATAATAAGGAAAAAATCCTTGATTTTTCCTCTTTAATGACAAATTAAATTATATTTTTGGCAGAAAATAGGAACCATAACATTTGTGCATTTTTGTAGCTTTATTTCTTATAAACTGCAGTGGGATTTGGTTTATTTCCTATATGTGTTTTTTCAGAACTGTGATTCTAAGTGCTGTTTGTTGTATTATTGCTCAGAATTTGTGATTTATGCTTAATTTTCCCATTGTCATATATTACAGTGTTTATCTCTTATAAATAATATTGTGATTAATACCTACATATAAATTAGTCTCCCTCCTTCCTTTCTTTCTATCTGTCTTTCTTTCTTATGGTACCAAGAGTTGAACCCAAGGACTGAGCGTGAGCAGCAAGTACTTTACCACTCAGCTACATCCACTGGTAGAGTGCTTGCCTTATACTAATGCACAAAGCCTGGATTTGATCCCCAGCACCATAGAAACCAAACGTAGTGGTGCACAGCTGGGTTCTAAGCCCTCTGGAGGTGGATTCAGAAAGATCAATAGTTCAGAATCATCCTTGTCTACATAGCTAGTTCAAGGCTAGTCCAGGATATGTGAGACTGTGTCTCAAAAGAGCAACAATGACAAAAAAGCAAGCACCTGAAAGAACTCTTCCTGGGGTAATTCTCTAGGTGAAAGGGTCTACAATAGCACCATGCCTAGAGACTGCAGGCTCAGATAGCTCCTAGGCAAATATCCTTGTTTTTGTTTTTTATTTTAGAAAAGTAAAAAGAAACTTTCACTACAAAATACATAAAATATACATGAAGAGTTGGTTGCTGAAGCTCTTGTCCTTCAGTAAAGTTGCAAAGAACTCCTAGTACCCTGTCAAGGGCTAGGAGTTAAGAGATTTTACAGTGGTTTAAAAATAAAACTAGAAAGAGACAGTGTAACCTGTCAATAATGCAGAACTTAGTTTAATTTTGGCCATTTTCATTGAAAGTTCATCCATCAATCCTCATCTCTGTCAAAGGACCATATAAACCAGTTTTTCTGGATGTATCTCTTTCTGTTTATGGCCTCCTCGGTATAATCAAGTAAATACAAATACCTCTCTGGCTGTCCTCTGCTAGTGCATTTTGTTTTTCTTATTTGGACAACAAATGATATGGTCACTCTAATAAAGCCTCCTTGGACGGTGAGAAAAGCACCTTGGTCAGGCACAAATCACCCATGTGTGTTTGGCAGGGGGATTGCTAATACTGCATCTTGGAGTGGTACTAGATATCAAAAGAGATCAGGCTTTCTTTCCCTGCTCTAAGATTTGGCCTCAGAGTCCTCTTCCATGCAATCTATCTAACTACCATCCCCACTCAGTCCTTCTTAGTACCATCCCCACTCAGTCCTTCTTAGTACCATCCCCACACAGTCCTTCTTAGTACCATCCCCACTCAGTCCTTCTTAGTACCATCCCCACACAGTCCTTCTTAGTACCATCCCCACACAGTCCTTCTTAGTACCATCCCCACACAGTCCTTAGTACCATCCCCATATCATCCATCAACTACCATCCCCATACATTCTGTCTTATTACCATCTGATTGGACTGGATCATTAAGCCCTGTCTGTTATCCCAGTGTCTCAGGGGGCTGAGGTAGAAGGATCACAAGTGGAAGGCCTGCTCGGTGATGGAATGTGTTCGAGGCTAGGCTGGACTAGTGGATAACATCAAAATAACAAATGAAGAGAGGGCTGTGTATAATTTAGAGGGGAAGCCCTTGCTTAGCTGATATGAAATACCAACTTCAGACCTCAGTACCACACAAACAAAAATAATAACTAGAGAACTAGGTAATTCCAGTGTATGCAGATAGTATTGCTAGCACTTGACATTGGGGGAGATGCTGCATTGGTTGTTGTCCCATCACACCCAGCCAAGTATGGCTTTAAGAGAAGACCTGTGCACCTCTTAAACAGGACTAGAAGGGTATATGCACAAAGAAGGAATCGCCATGCTTTTGGGGCTGCTCCCCATCCTCTCCTGCACCTCTGCGCCATCCCCTTAAAGGTACTTCACACCCTGTTACCTACTTCTGGATTGTACAATGTAGAATGGTAGTAAACAGTCCACTGTCTGAATCTAGAGAAAAGGTAGTTATTACTGTGAATTCTGGGACTTTGTTGAGCCCAGCCATCAAAAGTAACTAGTTCTTTCTATTTCCCCCTCTTCTTTTCCTGTGCACATGTACATGTGATATGTTTAGATGTGCTTGAGAGTGAGCAGACTTGTTACATCAATGCACATGTCTGCTTATGTGTTCACATATGTCTGGGCATACCTGTGTGTGGAGATGCATGTATATGTGTCTGTGGAGCTCCAAGGTTGACATCCAGAATCTTTGTCAATCTTCCACCTTATTCACTTTTTAAAATTTATTATATTGTATAATTTATTGTACACATATGCATATGAAGGCATGCTATGACACACCTGTAGATCACTTGTCAGAGTTGCTCTTCTGATCTTACCATGTGGCTTCGGGGATTGAGTTCTAGTCCCGAGGCTCAGAGGCAAGTGGCTTTATTCACTGAGCCATCTCACCTCAACGCATGCAGCCAGCGTTTATGTGGCTGCAGGGCTCCTGCAGCCACTCCCCAGCCCTGTGCTTTATGCTGCCGTTTCTGGGGAACCTCCTGACAGTCTCCACTTTTTCTCTTTTCTGCAGGTTTTGAGGCAACAGATGAATTGTGAAAGAGAGCAGCTGAGGGTAGGTACAACCTGCTTGTAGCAGGCTTCCTGCTTCCAATTTCTGTGTGATAAGCAAAAATGCCCTTGTCTCTTTCGAGACCTAGAGTCTAAATAACAGGCTTCATCTCAAGACGGGTAGAGCTGGCAATATTTATCCCAGCTAATTTCGTATTGATTGAGCTGGTAAATACAGTAGATCTTCTTTTGAAGTGCCATTATAGTATATATGGATTTTTTGATTTAGAATCGGCGATAAATACTTCTCTTATGGAATTTGTTTGACATCATTGGACTTCTTTTAGACAACATGAGGTCTAAGTGATCACAAAGGTCACGAGGACTACTTGCTGCCTTTCTCATGTGAGTTCACAGCTGTTTGCTGAGTAACTAAACTGCTATGGAACTGGGTTAGTGAGCAACACCTGTGTCAAGGCTTTTTTTTTTTTTTTTTCTTAAGGAGAATTTGAATTATCCATACACTTTGGATCTTGGTGTCATTTGTATATAAGGGAGATGAAGCCAGAGTGTGAAACTTTGTAGTTTGTTCTGTTACTCAACAGTGAATTTCCACATTCAAGTGTATCGTTGCATGAGAGTTTTCCTTGGGAAAGAGGAACTTTTTCTCAGTGGTACCATTCAGTCTTCACCGTGTCTTAGTTGGACATCCTTATTTGCATGGGCTTTTGTGGAATTTATGAAATACCTGGATTCCTTCCCTCTGTTCTCCATTTGTTTTTGGATGCTCATAATTCAGAACAGAATTTAAGGTTATAACTGACCACTCTTTGATATCACTGCTAGGGACCTGTCATTCTCACGGGACCATGTGACTTAACTTCGTGTTTTCAGATTGCTATGAAAACTAATGGAATCTGTGGCTTTTTCAAACATAGCAGTGTTTGAGGTGGAGGCCTGGGGACTGTGGTCCTCCCAAGTGTTTGAGTAAATAATGCAGTAAATGAATTCAATGCCTTTGTACACTGCTAGTTACATCTAAGGACATTTGCTGAGCTGTAATCTCCAGGTGACCAGGACTCCTAGCGTTCTTGCTATTTTCTGATTGCACTTGTCGTCTGGTTTGTTAAATCTTATCAAACAAACAATGTATCTGCCTGTAGGAAATGAGATGGTGACCAGAGATTTCTTTTCTTGTTATGCTTATATGTTTTATGTAATATTACACCCAGGCCTATATTAATGTTTCATCTCAGTCCGAATTTCTTCTAATAGTAATGCAATTCTTGCATGAGACAGACACCAAGACATTTGTTGACTGAGGATTTAGTTCACTGGTAGATCATTGACCTGGCATGCATGAAGCCCTGCTTGACATAAACGAGGTGTGGTAGAGGTAGGGAGATCAGGAATTCAAGATCATCTTTGGCTACAAAGGGATGCAAGCGAGTTTGAGGCTACCATGGGCCCACTGAGACACTGTCTCCAATATTTTAATGACTTTTGTTCTATTCTAAGCTTTACTGAACTCTCCTACTGCTTTCTCTCTGCAACCTGAATGAGTAGTTTATCCTAGTAAATAATGTATTGGAATTTCAGATTTTCCTCTCCTGTTTGGATGAGGAAGATGGCCAGAAGTAGGTCAGTGCAGATAAAGAGCACCGGATGCTTATGTCTCCAGGACACTTTGACACAGTCCCCAGAATTCAGACAGCACTAAGCTCTCTATTGCAAATGTGATGTTGCCTTGGAGAATTAAGGGTATAGAAGACAAAGAAGAGCTTGTCTGCATTTTGAGGGGTTGATGATTTGTTAAGGGCATTGTCCATAGGGTACAGTATAGAATCGAGGAGGATGTTAAAGCTATGTACTCTATATGATGAATTATTTAGTTGTGACCCATGTGCAGCCCCAGGGATCTCCCTACACCCCCAACCCACCTCTGCCATCACAAATAGCTGCTTTAATTGAAGTTATTGTTTACACCCTGTTTCTAGAATTTTGAACTAATTTGTGTTTTAAGTCAACTAATATACCACTTTGCAATTAATAAAATGAACATTTATACCACTCAGTTTTGGCACCAAAACGAATGCAATGATGTTTTCTCTTTCCATTTGACTCAGGTATCCATTTCCCACAGGGAACCTCCTCCATGTTATAACACACTGTTAGATACCTCTTTGTTTCCCTTATGTGTATGAGGATGCATGTATGTGAAAGCCAGGAAATATCCTTGGCTTCATTACTCAGGTATCATATAGCTTGCTTTTTTATCACTGGCTTGCTTGATGCATCAGTAGGCTAGGCTGGCTGGCCAGCAAGTCCCAAGGATGCTCCTGTCTCTGTCTCCCAAGGACTAGGATTACAAATCTGCCATCATACCCTGCTTTTTGAATCTGGATTCTGGGGATCAAACTTGGGCCCTCATGCCTGCAAGTCTTATGAATTAGGCTACCTTCTTAGCTCTTGGATGTTTTAAGTCAGCATCTCAGCTGGTGACTCACGTTGGTCCAAACTCCCTGTGAAGCCAAGGCAGGCCTTGAACATTGGCTGTCCTACTGCCTCTTCATCAGTGGTACTGGAACTTACAGGCATGGGTCCCCACACCCTGCTCTCAATTTTGACAGCTCAGGCTTCTGTGTGGTCATTTTCCCCTGTCTTGTCCATTGGTAAAATTCAGCATGGATCTACTGTGTCCCACCTCTTCTTTCCTCCTTCCTCTACCCCTCCTTTCTCTTTCTCCTTCCTCCTCTTCATTCTTCATCTTCTCCTTCCATTTCCTCCTCTTCCCATTCTGCTTCCTCCCCTTCTCCATCCTCCTCATCTTCTTTCTCTTCTCTCTCTCCTTTTCCTCCTCCTTCCTGTCCCCCACTTCCCTTCCTTTTTAGTGGTCATGAAAATCAAACTACTCTCTACTTTTTATAAACATTGATAAACATTGCACCATCTAGGCCTCTGAATCAGTTTGACTCTGATCCTCTCAGATAATATAAGAAAACTCACAAGCCTCTACCCTTGTGTTGAGGGGTTGGATATTATAGGGGAATGGAGACATTGGCTACCGAGTACAGTGAGACTTAACCTTCTCAACATGCAGACAAGAGCTGAGCGAGTATGTGCCACACTGGACTTGTGGCATTGTACTTCTGAGCCTGTGGAATGCTCATCCTGTGGGATAACATTACATCACATCTTTCAGAAAGGGTGAAACATTTAGAGAAAAAGGTATTCTTTTTTCAATTCTCTCTCAATCCTTTTTATGTCAATGAGGAAGTCATAGTTTAAACTAAAAGAGATTCAGCAAGGCTGTAACACTTTCTAAGCTTTTTTTTATAACAGAGAGGAAGTATGCCTCAGGCTTTAAGCCTGCAGCAGCCTGAGCATCTATGCCAACTTCAAAAGCATTGTTTGCAAAATATAGCAGTCAAGAATTAGGGGCCTAGAGCTAGGCCCACTGAAAGAATGTCTAAACTTTGCAAGGTTTTTGCACTTGTGCATTTGTGCATAGTTTTAAAATCCTCTGTACTTTCAGTTTCTTATATGGTCTATTGGAGACAATAATTGTACTTATTTTATGAAGTCTGCCTATGCATGTGTGTATATGCATACATGCACAGGTGTACACATGTGTTAGTTACTTTTCTTTATGACCGAGTACTTGGCAGGAAGCAATTTAAGGAAGAATTTATTTTGGTTAGTGGTTTGGGAGATGTAGTCCATCGTGGCAGGTGAAGCATGGGGGTGAGCTTGTTCTGTGCCATGCTGTTACACTTAGGTGTATCAAAAAGCAGAGCTCTCCAGCATGGAGTGGAGCTGCCTCCCCCTCCCCACTTAATAGCTCTCAAGCCCCACCTCCAGCAATCCACATCCTGGATCCAGGCTCAATGTATTAAGGGTTCTGCTTTCTCTGAGAACAGCATCAGCAGCTGGGGACCAAGGATATTGGTCCCTGAGCCTGTGGGAGACATTTCCCAGCCTCTGTGTGCTCAAAGGTTAAACAATGAATGTAATGGGGTGTTTAGTAAAAGTATTGCATAGGAAACATTTTTAAGTGTTGTTAAATTTCAGTAGTTCTGTTTTTTTTTTTTTTTTTCTTCCATCAACATTATTTGCAGTTACTGATACTGGTTTTCTGTTTGCAGTGGCAGTGCCAGGTTGCCTTGGCAAATGCATCCATTTAGGTTAAAAATGAGTTGCTTTCAAGGTAAATAGGAGCTACACAGTGTTACTGATTGCCCAGAGTTATGACAAAACTGGTGGTAGTTGAATGCAAATAGCTGAAGTTTTCAAAATACGGAAATCAGGGTGCCAGCCTTCTTGAAAGATGTCGTATAGCCAGCCTATCTACATTATCAATATTTAATTTGCCAGTTCGAAGCAAGTTTCTCAGTTCTGCAAGATACAAGAGTGATGTGGCTTGCAGAAATGCAAATTGCTAATGATCTTCTTGGCTTAAACCCATTGCCTTCATCCAGGCATCAGAGAATGAATCTTCTAGACTGCCTGGAATTGAGCTATCAGAATGAGTCTCTCACCTCACCCTCCCTCTTTCAACATCCATGCATTCCTCAGTTATTCTTAGGGGAGCAGAGAAGGAACTATAAACCCCCATGACTCCTTCCAGATTTATATTTTCTTGACTGTAGTTTCTGAGTAGCTCATTGTGGGAAAGCTTGCCTCCATCCAGTTATTTATTCAGGAAATATTTTTGAGTGTGAACCAGATGCCAGTCACTGTCTGCATAGTGGAGATGTAATGCCATAATAAAACCAATACATTTCTCATACTCTGATACCTTGCAGGCTAGCGGGAAAAGACACGCATTTGTCAAATAACTACTTCCAAAGTCCCTGTGAAACTGGCAAATATCATATAAGTCCATGCTACACAGAGAGGCACAGATGAGAGACTGTTATCTTACTGGCCTTCACTTATGAAACTTAGTGGATGAATGGGTAAGATACTGCCCCATACCTTTAGAAATCATATTGGTGGGGCTACATCATCCCAGGCTGTGGTCGCTGTGCATGAGTCTACCTTTCTTTTCACCCGCTGTGGTGTCTGCTTGCCAACAGTCGCTTGTATGTGTTCCCAGAGCTGCCTCTGCCAGCTGCGCTTGTTATTGTAATTACATTATTTAGTGCAATATTATGTAAACTGATGAAAAATGAGTGCGGTAAGAAAAAGAGCTGTTTCTCTGAAGACGAAGTTAAACACTTTGGAAACACTCTATGAAAGCAAGCCTCAAAAATTAGTTCAATTAGCTATGGGCCAGAGGACAGGAGAGTATTAGTGGGGTAGTGGGGTGGGAGGCAGGAGTCTGGAGATTGTCTGTAGCCAGAATGTCTCTGAGATGTGTCTTCTTGTTCCGATTCTACTTTAAGCAAAAGCAAACATGATGCAGTGGCCTGAGGAAATAACTCCATAGTAAATCACTGGACTTGCAAATGTGAGGCTCTGAGCTAGATCTCCTTAGGAGAAACAGCCAGGAGTAAGGGTTAACACTTGTGATTCTGGTGCTAGAGGAAGATCCTAGGAGTTTAGTGACTGGACAGTGGAGCCCAATTGCTGAACTCCAAATTCATGAGATAGCCTGTATCAAGGAAGTGACGTCATTACTGAGAATATCTCCTGATGTTGCCTTTGGGCCTGCACATAGATGTATTAGTGCATATATGCATGTATGCACACATCCATGTGTGCACATACTCACACATGTGCTCCTGTTCATATACAAACGCACACATACACACACATATAAAAGAAGAGGTGATGCAAAGTTTAGGGTCACACAGGCAGGGGGTGGCAGAGTGTGGTTATAGTAGCCTCTTGTAGGTCATAAGGTCAGTGTGGTGACTATAACAGCAATGTCATTGTATAGGAAAGCAGCCATATACAAGGAGAATGGTTGAGGCTGTGTTTCAATAAAACTTTATTTATAAGAACAAACCATGAGCCATAGTTGGCTGACCCCTGTGGAGAAAGAAATGTTAGTAAGGTTTATAGATGAAGGCTATTAAGGATTTTCCATCTTCAGAGTATTCCTGCAAAGAAAATGCCTTACGTTTATATGTAAATCCACAAATTGAATGTGCATTACTAAGTTTATATTTTTAAAAGAATGTTTATAAAAGTTGCTTCATAATGTAGTCCCTTTCTATCTTTTCTCATTTCCATACAGGAAGCTGAGACGAGGGCTTGAAACAGAAAAGCATGCTTGCTTTTATATTGCAGCCCCAATAACTCAATACTTCATCAATCTCTAAGAGAAGGGCAAATTGATCCCAGATGACTTTGAATCTTCCAGCCAGCAGTTTGTGAGAATCCAAGAGGAGTATGACATTTGCCACATATATGTGCTTTTTCCTAGAATAGTCAAAGTGTTTATTGACATAAAGTATTATATTGATCATATATACATGCATTTCATTTATTTGTTATTGTCTTTGTATAACGTGTGGATGTAAGCATTGGGCACACAGACACCAAGGCATGTGTGTGGAGCTTAGAGGGCAAAATTGGGGAGTCAGTTCTTTGCTTCCAACATGGGTTCTGAGGATCAATCTTGGGGCATCAGGCTTTAGTAGAATGAGTTTCAGTCCACTGAGACATCTTGTCTACTCAGATGTGCATTGGAAAGGTTTAATTGCTTTCTTCTTCTGACCCTATTCTCCACATTAACGTCCAAAGGATTGGCAGAAGCTAGACTCCAGTGACTAGCTGGGACAGGAGCAGAAATCAGAGTTAGTAGGGGATTTGTAGCAAGGACACTGAGGACACAAACCTGAAATCTGTGTTGTCAGCCTCCCAAACTCTATACAGACACCAAATGTACATTCCTCTGTGTATGTGTTCCTACACACACATACACACAGCCCACATGCATACACATACATGCATGTGTGTACACACACACACACACACACACACACACACACACACACACACACCAATACACCCTTGGCAGATATCTGCTTGCTTCAGTATTATCCAACTAATGGGTCTGTCTTTGTACTTTTCTCCAAGCAGAGGGGACCTGTCCCTACATATGGAGCGCTTTCCTTCCAGAAACTATATACATTCCATGCAGCTGCAGCCAGCCATCTCCAAAGGCAGCTTCCCTGCTGAAGTAGGTGTCCATAAACATTTAAAACTGTTTTCCTCACAAGCCTGCCCTCTGCCCCTCCCCTTTTACTCTGCACGTGCTCCCTGACTTTGGCTAGAGCATTCACTGAGCAGCACAAAAGAGTGGATCAAGAAATCCAGGAATTAGTGATAGATTTTGATTTCCCCATCTTCATTGTGAACCTTGAACAAATGCACTGGCAGCCACCTTCCTTCATCAGTGGTGGCCAATCCCGTGACTGACACATGCTCATTAGTCTCTGCTTCTTTGAGCCTTTGTGACCATTTCAACACTGATAGTCTAGGAAACTGCAAAGTAATGCCTCTCTCCTTACCCATTGCACTTGGCTCAGCCCATTCTCCCAGTCATCATATACCTTCCCAGGGCAAATCTGTCCTGTTTCTTATTTTATTATGAAATCTGCATCAAAAGGCTCCCAGCAAAACTGCTAACAATGCTGGCATTTCCCTTTGTCACAAATGTCTTCATTTCGTTAACTGATGCCTCCATGAGAACTTGTCTTCCTGTTCTGTTCCTCAGAGGTCTGAAAACCATTCCCTTGGGGAAAAAAGATCCTTGCTAGGACAGCAATAACTGTCCCTCCTTGGAGAAGAGGAAATGAGCCAATGGGTTTCACTAGAATTTATGTCAGTAGCCATAGCAATAGTAGCAGCCCAGGACTCCACTTTGCTTGGGTCGAGTCATGCACCCCACCTTCTAATTGTACACTTGGTAGCCTAGGGCCTTTACCTGCATAGAGCTGCACACATGGTCCACTTCCAACAAAGAAATAAAGTACTTATTCTTAGCCACTTGGTGACTCCCTTTTGTGGAAAATTGCCATTCAATCATGTCCTAGAACATATCTTGGGAAAGAAGGCAAGGGACAAATCTAGCCTGAACCAGTTTGGGACACATATATAGTAAGGCAAGCTGTGTCATCTAGTTAACTTTGAGGAAAGAAACACCTATTTACCATCTTATGCCTATGTCTAATTGGATGTACATTTGATGAAAACCAGATGCATCATTGGAAAGTACATGCACAGTGGAGAAAGAGTTATGTATTCCAAGTCTGTCCACCAAAATTAAGAACTACCCATACTAAGCCCCTTAACAACCAACTCCTCCTGCTCCTGGACCCCTAAAGAGAAATTCTAAATAGAAAGTAAGCATAGGTCCTTATTTAAGTTACCCAGTGCACTCTTGCATGTATTGATATGGTCTATCTTCTGGCTCCTGAATAAATTCTCCTTATTTTTTTGCAAGTTGTGTGTACTTCTTCTTGAAGTCCTAGAGAACCAGGAAGCAAAATGATCATTGTTAGTAATACAACGTAATTTTTCCTGACACTGTGACCCTAAGAAATATTGGGACAGCAGAGCTCTTTATATTTCTTCCTGACCTGGGATCACTCTTATTTAGGCTATGTTTGTATATATGTGAGTAATGTACATCAAGCACAATAGCTAGATTAGTGGTTTCTTTTTTATTGCTGTGATGAAAAGCAAATTAGAGGAGAGTTTATGTTATCTCACAAACTCAGGGAAATCAAGACAGCATGGACCTAAACAGCTTGTCACACCAAGAAACAAATCAATAAATCTGTTCTCATACTCTCATAGAGTCAAGAACCCAAACCCATGAACTAGGTCCCACAAATGGACTGGGTCTTCCCACTACAATGAACATAATCAAGGTAATACCCACAATGCACACCTACTTGCCAACCTACTCTAGAATTTCCCTCACTAAAACGTGCTTTCCAGATGATTCTAGATTATAGGATGTCTGATAATAAAACTCTTCTACCCTGAGGTAGCCAGCACCATATTGTCTGCTTAGGGTCACTTCAACTTCCCATTATGTGCAGTCTTCTAGGGAAGATAAATCAAGGGTCCATATTTAGCTGATGGATGGAGATATGACCAAGGTTGACCAATTGGACTCTTACTCCTGAGCCATTGGATTTTAAGTGTAGTGATGTAAAACTGGAAAAAAAAATACTGGGGTTGAAAATAAGGAGTGGATTCATTTATATGGTGATACCCTTGTACAACTAAGTGAAGAGGGATTCCCTGGGCTACATCCTAGATCCTCCCTGATTCCTCTCTTTATGTCTTTAAGCCTGGCTATCCATCCATCCATCCCTTGAGCTACCTCGCATCCTTTGAGTGATCTCTTTTTTCTGCTGAAGTTAGTCAGAACCTGCTCCTTTTTTCCTGTGATCAAAGAATCCCTACTGATACACTGGGGAGACATGCAAAGTTGGAGAATTGCAGAGCCGAGAGTTTGGGGAAAGGTTTGCTAAAAGCTGGCTCTTCATCACATCCTGCAATGCTTCCCTGATGCCTCTGAGCATTGCCAGTGCTTTGTGGTGTTGGCAGCAGGGAGGGTGGAGCTATCATTGAGGCTAGGCACAGGGCGGGGAGATCTGTCTATACTGACCCACTTCCATGGCAAGGAGCTGGCAGTTCACAGCCTATACAGTGATTTGCCAACACTTAACCAACTCTACAGTGAGTGTTCATGAGTCCTGGAAGCTGGGAGCCAAGCTTGATTTCTTGGTCTCTGGAGCATTGTTGTTTTCTTATACAAGTCCAGTAATATACCCGGATACTGTGAATACCCAATTCTTTACAAATAGTGGATGGAATATATGAGATCATCATATGCCACTCTGAGAAGTTGGTATTTCTTAAATGATCATCATTGACTACCACCTAGAATGTTTGTAAAAAGCACCATTTGCTCTGAATCTGACTCTGACTCTGGGGACTAAATAGGAATGGACCAAGAGAACGTCGATTCCCAACCTGCTTCTGAGGTGGCATATTGAGCATGAGAATTGAGAATATTGATTTTAAAACTTAGCAGGTGAAATATTTTGATGTTTTAGCATCATTCTGTAGATATTGGATTTTCATGCTGCTGTAGGCTGAGCTGTGTCTCTCTGGGTTAGTTACTCTTATGTCATTGTGACCTAAATACTTGACAAACATGACTTTAAAAAGCAAGGGTTTGTTTTTTGTTCATTTTCAAAGAGAGATTTAGCCCATGGTGGAGGGGGAGGCATGTCACAGCAGCTTAGTTCCTTATTGCACAAGTATTTCTACTGGAGATTCCTCACATGACAATGGACCAGAAAACAGAGATTGTGGTCTTAACCAGAAATAGGTGTAGTCTTCAAAGGCCCATTCCCAGTGACCCACTTTTACAGCCAGGTCCCACCTCCTAACACTTCCACAGCCTTCAAAATAGCACAACCAACTAAGCAGTGAATGTTTGAAATATGTGGTTGTCAGGGCACTTCAGTTTTAACAACAGCACTGCCTGAAAGTCATATGGCAAAGTCCAAACCCCAAATATTCCAGAATAGTATGGTATTTGGAGACAAGAGCCTAAAGAGATGACTAAGATAAAGTGGGGACACATGGGTTTGACCCAGTGTCTTTATAGGAGAAGATGACTAGAGAACAGATACACATAAACTCACACACACACACACACACACACACACACACACACACACACAGAGAGAGAGAGAGAGAGACAGAGAGAGAGAGACAGAGAGAGAGACAGAGACAGAGACAGAGACAGAAAGAGACACACATACACACACAGACAGAAACAGAGAGACAGAAGAGGGATGACCATGATATAAGGACATAGGCAGAGAATCCTGGAAAACCTGTCCTTATATCTCCATTCAACCTTCTTATCTCCAGAACTATAAGGAAATAAATTCTTCTGTCCATATCCCAGTGGTCTTGGGTATTTCCTTATGATAACACTAGAAAATCCATGTTTGGTATACTGGAGGTATTAAACTGAAAACGAAAATAAATAAGACCAAATAAACAAACCCCAAGAGCTTTATAGTCTATTATTCTACTTTATTGCTCTACTGCCAAGAATTTAAAAATAACTATGGGTAATAGTTTGTGTGTCTGTTCACTTGTCTTAATCTTTAAAAAAAAGAAAAAAGAAAAAGATATGCAATCTTTAAGGCAGAAATGATTACGTTGGCTCCTAGCATTTAAACCCAACATCTAGCAAGTCCCATGGACTTAGTAGATCTTGATTGGCTGATGGAGGGCAGAAGATGAAGTGGGTATTTATGTGAGTGATAGACTTGTGCTCACTCCATCAGTAGGAGGCCCATTTTATACAGAGACTCATTTATAACCACTTCTAAATGAGAAAGCCAGTGGTATTTGGAAGTCCATGTCCTAGTGGTTCATAGTCAAGTGCTTATTTCCAACATGAGGATTTTGCACCTATCCAACTGTCTTATACCAGAGGTAGATTTTTCCCAGAGGTCCTCTAAAACATAATCTGAGGAGTCCAGGTCATTTTTCTCTCATCACTTGCCCATGATGCCTTGAGCTCTAATTTTGGCCTGATGAGACACATGGGCTTCTTCCTGTCAGCATCATCATTTCTGAACAGCTGTCCTGTCCATCATACAGCTTGAGATATGCACGCATTCCCTGGACCTACTTCTAGGGTAGAGTTTTTGTAGATCTAAGACCTGGCCCTTCGTATAAGTATTTGTTGATCAACAAACATGGGCTTAGGTGATAAATCTATTGAAAAATGCTCACCTTGTAAGTAATAGGACCCATTTCATCTCCCAGAACCCAATTTTAAGAAAGCCTTGAGTGGTGGTGCTCACTTATAAGCGCAGTAATATTGAAGTAGGAGCAGGCAGGTCTTTGGGACTCACCAGCAAGTAAATCTAAGCTATTCGGCAAGCTCTAGACTAGAGAGAGACCTTGTCACAAAAAATGCTGATAGCAACAGAGAGATGACAACAATGATTTGTCTCTGTGCATGGCAATTGCCCTCACATGTACACACACCAGCACACACATGTACATCTACACACACACACACACACACACACACACACACACACACAAAATACATACACAACTTCACAAACAATTGACAAATACAAATTTTACACATTCACATGTGTGTTTTGGTGTCTTTATATATACATACGTCATGAAATGTTTTACTCAAGCTCATTGGCATACACATTATCTTACATGATTGCTATCCTTTTTAACATTGAAGATCTACTCTCTTTTAGGGAAGTAAAGCCTTGTTTTCAGCACTAATCAACCCTCTGTGTAACTGGAATGTTGTGTCATCATACAGCATCTCCCCCAGTTGCCATCCTCCTCCCTGCTTCTGTGAATTTGACTTCTTCAGATCCCATCTAGGGATGGGTCCAGGGCAGGCAGGTTCTCCAAAGCATGGAAGAAGGGAAGCAGACAGGTGCTTAGAGATCATGCAATGTTTGTCTTTCTGTGCATGGACCTGCCCTTTGTGTTTTCTCCTACAGTCGTCTGAGTGATGCTCTACACCCAGGGAATGATAAAAAAAAATACCCTTACACAATTAAAGTAGCTCAGTTCACTCATGGGAGGCAGAAGCAAGGGCATTCCTAAAATATCCCTGAGCTCTTGAAACACTTGGCCTAAGAACACTAAAACCTGTGGTCACTGGGTACATACACCAGATTAAACATTTTACACATTACTAAGAAGATTTTCTTTGTTCTTACCTTACACAGGAGTAAAATGAGGGACATATTAGATATAAGAATCCTACCTCATTGTATAGTTTGAGTTGGAAGTCAAGTCTTCTTGTTCATTTTAGACCTTGTTTTCAGTTGTGGGACATGGCTCAGCAATCCCTGGAATACCTGAGTAGGAGGTCGGTGTGGACCCTCATGGGGGGAAAGGATGGGAACTAGTCAGAGCGGCTGTGAAATGAAGGAAGCAGTTAGGTGCATACACTTTGCATCTGAGGTTAGTCCTAGAACTGAGGCCAGGTCTTCTCAGAGCCTAACTATATTCAAGCTATGACAGCTAGACATATCTGGCCTGCTTAATTAGCTAGTTATGAAAGTGTGCTGATCAGTTTCTGTAGTTTTGGGTGCTTGGGTTAATTTCTTTGACAGTCACCTCCTGGATCCCGTCTTACAAAGAGGAAGGTTTTTGGTTTGTTTGTTTGTTTAAAATGCAGAGATTTTTCTAGAATGGTAGCTGAGGTCTGACAGGTCTATGGGTTCTATTTTAAGATCTGTCTACATCAAGACCACTCCACTGAATGGGCAAGTAGTTGAAATAGTTTTTCTTTGTATACTAGGCTTTTTATATAGAAAAGGAATTACAAAGTAAAAATTTGGCACAAGGACTGGGGTAGGGCTGTATGAAATCTAACTTGTGAGTCAGTGAGGCAAAGAAGCTTTGCACTTCCAGCTAGTTACTCAGTTTGATTCCAGATCATCCGTGTGTCTGTCTGTCTAGATATCTATCAGAACCACACAGCATATTGTATCTATAAAGTGGACAGTTCACCATTGTGAAGTGATGTGGCAATGCCTCTTCCTGCCTCCAGTAAATAATGAGAAACCATGTCTACAGGAAAAGTCTGTTATGACTGGGGCAACAGAGGAGCAGCTGTCCCAGGCATGGCAAAGGTGGATGCAGAGGCCTCCTTTGTTAACCCTTCGCTTTCCTTGCATGTGACAGTCCATACCAGCTGTCATCTTGAGAGTGTGAAGTTGTGATAGACCTGTTGGCAGACCTGTTGGCATATAACTATATTCCCATCTATTTGACCCACTGAGGCAGGGTGATCATAATTTCAAAGACAGCTTGGGAAACTTAGCAAAACTGTGTCTCAAAATAGAAAGTGAAGCATGCTGAGGATGTAATCAGGGCATTGTACTACAGGGTTCTGTAATCACAACACAGCTTTTGATGGGATGGTGCCCCACTCATATACAAGGAAAACAGCTATATAAGATGCATTTATATTTGCCCTGGCATCATTTCTCATTTACAGGCTTCTTTTAAGAATATGGAAGCTCTCTCTCTCTTGGATAGAAAACCCGAGGACATGATTTCTAAAACTCTGTCTGCCTCGGATACAGCCCATGCAAGCATAGATAAATGCGTACTCAAGAGTTCTCTACTGATAACAACATAGAGATTTAAATTTTCTGGCAATCCTTATACTGTTATTTTCAGTGGCTTTGCAACCTTAATCATGATTGCATGTATGTTTTGACAACTTTACACCAAAGGCATGTTTTTTTTTTAATAGATGTCTGAATTAAATAGCCAGCTCTTTTCAAGTTAGCTGAGTTAACATTTAAGTGGTTCTGATTAACCTGGCTGTGTTCATTTGCTCCTAAATATTCTACTGCCGAGCCATCTCCCTTTGCATAAACTGATTTGGGAGTGTAGCCCTAGGAAATATAATTTTCTAAATAGCTAAGAGCACCGTGCCCAGTGTGCTCCCTTGAAACTGAATGTGTAAGATTCAGCCTCCCCACCTTGCTCAGCTCTCAGGTGATGCAGAGTGGAAATTGGAACCAGACTATCACACTCCGCACTGATGGACAAAAGCAGAGCTGATGAAGCAGGGGTTGTGGGGGTTGGGGAAGGTGGGAGTGATGGCTATGGAGAAATGTGCCGGGCTCAGTTTAGAATTTGGAAAGCTTTGAGTACAGAGCATTTTGTCCACAGCAGCATGTTGTCATGCTGCCCTCTGGCCACATCTAGCAATAAGAGAAATGACTCCTAATAAACAGTGTGAGCCTTTGTGAGCATATCTTCCTGAAAGCATGAAGATCAAGGGTCCCATCTGCTGAAGATGGTCATTCTGGGCAAGTCACATGCCAGCCATCTATACTGCTGTTCTGTTTTGAGACACACTGGGATTTTGGTATTGTACAGTCATTGGGTTACTCTAAAAGATTTTGATGAATATCGATATAAGCATGCTTCGTGGTTTCATTTCTGTTGTTGTATGTAGTCTTGCAAAAACCAACTCAGGGAATGAAGGGTTTATTTGGCTTACAGTTCCACAGTGCAGTCCCTCACTGAGGGTAAGTCAAGGCAAGAAGTCAAAAACATAGTCATATTATGTCCACAGTCAAAAGCATAGAGAAACAAATAGATCCTTGTTTGGTAGCTTGTCTGCTGTCAGTGAAATATCTTTGCTTTTGTATGGTTCAAGGCTCCGCCTATGGGATGGTGCTGCCCATAGTGGAAGGGATCAATCAATAACCAAGGCAACACCCCACACATATGTCTACAGGCCAATTTGATTCAGACACTTGAGACTCTAGTGTCAGTGGTTCCCCCTTTGTGCCAACCCAGCAATTAAAGCTAACCGTCACAGCATGGTTGAGAACATTGAGCCTATCTTGCTTCCAAGAATTTTGTAGTCTGCTAGAGAGTGTCAAATATTGTAATGTTCCTACACGATACAGTAAGTATGTATGTTAGATGTGAAATGAACCCTTATGAGACCTTAAAGGAAGAGGTAGTTACTCTTCCTAGCAACAGTGACTAGGGCTGTTTAATGTTCCCTAGCTTTGATATGTTACCCTAGTTGCCAGTCCTTTTGTCTAAAAGGCTATAGATTATTTATATAAAACTGAAAAATCTTAGTTACACTCTATCACATCCTCACTCACCTCTCCCTTACATACAGAAGCATTAATTTGGATTTCCTCCTCTGACTTTCTCTGTGATGGAATCTAAATAAGGTGATGGAACTGGACAGAAAAGCATCACCAACTTCTCCACCTCTTTATCATCTCTCCTCTCCTGAAGAGTCAACCTTCTGGCTTCTCTCATGTCTGTGGATTCCTTCCCAAGTTTACCCTCAGGCATGCAGTTGAGATCGACATGACTGCTCAGCTTTCCTCCCGCAGCTCCAAGACCATGTTATCTCTTTTAAAGTCTTATTTTCCATTAGAAAATGCATATCTAGAGTTGCCTGGGAGTGCTTCTGTTACAGCAGGTATAATTATTAGGAACAGTCCTTCTGCCCCTCTCAGCCCAGTTGCCTTGCTTGGGAAAGTGGATCATGATTGCCCCACTTCTGTCCTCTCTTTTGCATCAGAATGACCTTTCCAAAACTTAATTAATGCTACTCTCAGTCTTCATGTGTCATCATGCTTATCACCTTTGTCACACTTACCCACATTCTGTAATTATCCAGTTTATCCGCCTGTTTGCTGGCCCATGGTCTCTGCCTCCTACATTCCCACCCCTGTTATATTTCATTTCGTCAGGCCTGGGATGTGCTTGTTTTATTCATCCTTTGGCTCCCTGGTGTCCATGCCTTATTAGGAACTGAATGAATATTGGTGACTATGACTTTTAATAGTTAATACAGTGTCTTAGTTATTTTTCTATTGCTGTGACAAAACGTCCTGTTCAAAGGCAACTTAAGGAAGAGAGAGGTTATTTTGGCTTAAGATTCTAGAAGGACAAGAACCCATCATTGTAGGGCACAGGAATAACAACAAGGAGCTGGGAGATCACTTTGAATTTTCCCTGAGGGTTTCTCTGTACAGTCCTGGCTGTCCTGCAACTAGCTCCATAGCCAGGCTGGCCTTGAACTCGGAGATCCACTTACCTCTGCCTCCCAAGTGCTGAGATTAAAGGTGTGTGCCACCATCACCTGGAGAAATCACATCTTTAAATCTAAACAGGAAACAGATAAGGAACTGAACTGGGGCAAGGCTCTAAACTGTCACAGCTCCTGGCTGGAGAGATGGCTCAAAGGTTAAGAGCTGCTGTTTCAGAGAGCACAGGTTCTACTCCCAGCACCCACAAGGCAGCTAACACCCCTCTGTAACTTCAGTCCCGAGGGATCAGACACCCTCTTCCCATCTCTGTGGGCACTGTACATACGTAGTGCCCATGTGTAGAATACAGGCACAGCAGAAAGTGCATACTAAATAAAGGCTAAAACAACTCTCAGAGCTCACCCTTAGTAATGTACTTCCTTCAGCAAGGCTGCACCTTCCCCATATCCTCTCCCAACAATATCACCACTGGGGTCGAAGTCTCCAAATCCTGAAGCATATGTAGATGGTTCATTTTGAAACTACCACATCCCATTCCTTGATATAGAAAGTACAGAAGAAGACTTTGTCAACCTGTCCCACCAGCCACATCTGTCCTATATCCTTAATTTGTACAATTCATGAACAGGAATTTTTAATTTGTGTTTACAGGGTAGAAAAGCAGGAATGTGTGACTGTGTCCTTATGTCCTGTATAAAACTCAATGTTATAATTGTCTGACTCTTCAGGAACTATGACAAATCCCTGTTCTTCATAAGGGTCATGTTGTAGGGCTGTAACACTGTGGTCACATCCCAACTAGACAATCTCCAAGAGAGCAGGAAAGAAGGCTAAGGCTGACAGAATTAAAGAAGTGGATAGGAGCTTTAAGTCTTTGCAGAAGAAAACTCAGGTACCTTTTGGTGGAAGACAACACAAGTCAAGCCCTCTACAACCTGCTCAATCTGTCAAACGTGCTATAAATGCAATGCCCAGCATCACATTCCTGGATTTCATGTATCTGCCCATTTCGACAGCAAGCATCAGGCATGCAGCATAATAAACAGAAATATGTGACTGGCAGCATATAACAAGAGGTTGGTCAATTAGAGTCTTAAGACAACCAACTCATGTCTTGAACCATTCCAGCCAGTTTCATTGGAAGGTAAGTATGGCCATCTGTTTCCTCATAGGAAGCATATAGTTCTGTGTTGCAAGCAAAGAGACAATCCATTTCAGTAGACACCGTGTGACTGGCAACCCAAAAATTCAGTCCCTCCCTGTTTAAGAAGCTATGCTTTGGTTACTTATTAGGAAAACAGGATTATGGGATAACTCACAGGTTAGAATTAAAATATGTGAGGATTAGACATGGCGCAGCCTAGGCAGACATCAACCTGCAGCAATTGCTTTTACCTACACAAGACCTACACAACGTCAAGCCAGTCAAAAGTCTAGCCTAGGTGGAGGAGGGGCAGCCAAGGTCCACCCTTGTCTGAGGAGCTATCATTGGCAGTTGATGCTTAAGAAGGGAGTGAAAGTTACTGTCCTTTGGGGACATAGCTGTTGGTAGGTTGCTCATTCCTCAGCATGTGACTACACATTCATGTGCATATGGGCATTATTTATCGCACTTATGGTTTATTAATAACACCTTTTAAAACACATGGAACTGGGAGGGAGGCATAGTGGATGATTAGGAGGAAAGTGGCAGTAGATGGACATATCAACATTTTCTATAAATGCAGAAAACTCTTAAAGAATGGAAAATGTTATTTTAAAAATGCTTCAACTCCAACTCAAACAAAAGTATTAAAATATACAGGGGATTTAAAGTAATTATTGCAAATATCAAAGGCCTTGTAGAGAAAGATAACATGAGTTCATAGAGGAGAAACTTAAAAAACAGAGGGAAACCTATAAATTGGAGCTAAACCAAGATGCTGGAACTAAAATTACAACATGTCACAAGCAGAAGTGTAATGTAGATTGAAGAAATCCATAAGTGCGAAGACAGAACAGAGCAGCTAAACTGAGAAGAACAGGGAAGAATGCATACTGATATTCACACAATGGACATTTCTGCAAATTAAAAAATGTGGCCCCCAAACAATACATAATCATTGCAGCAAAAATTAATTGGATTTCCAAATGAAATGAAGAGGAGGGGGGAAAAGAGACAGAAAAAATGTTAAAGAAATAAAATATAACAGTTTCTCAATTTGATGAAAATAACAACACACCCACCAGATAATATAGCAAAATAGGCAATACACAATTTAAAAAACCTATTTAGGAACATTGTCAAGGACTGCTCGGGGACGAGGGATATAACTCAGTTGACAGAGTACTTGCCTAACATGCACCAAGCCCTAGGTTTGGTCTCAGCACTGGATAAACATGGTGTGTGATAGAGTACATCTGAAATCTCAGCATAGAGAGGAGGATGAGGAGATCAAGATCATCTTCTGCTCCATAGCAGGTTCAAGGCCAGCCTGGTATTCAAAAAGCTCTGCCTCAAAAACAAAATAATACAATAAAATGCACCCAGAACCACCAATAAGAAAACAACAGCATGAATCTCCTTTGGAAAGCATTTGCAATTGATTCTACAACATTGCATTGCATGTGAATGACTGAGTCCCATGAAGCTTGTCCAGGTAGACATTGGAAGACTGAGAAAGAGAGAAGGAACTGAAGTGTTGCTTATCCTATTGTTAAAGCAGGGTGGGGAGATGAGAGAGAGGAGGGTCAAGGAAGAGATTACCTGTAAGTGAATACACTTGAATACAAAAGAGAGCCTGGAGGCAGAGCAAAGGGAGTCACCAAGTGTACAGAGAACACACAGGGACAGTCAGGGCATGGTTCTGTGGGACCAAAGCTGTGAACTAGTTTCACTGCAGATCAGTGAGTTGGATTCTCTTTATTGCGGGCAAAGGAGTAGACTTCGGGGATCATGTGTGTCTGAGGAGTACTGAGATGAGTCATACCCTGGGCTCAGTTGTACCCTAAGTCTTCTCTGGACACCATCAATGAAATTCCATTGCTCCACCGCAATCAAGACCTTCAGATACAAGAAATTTATTTAATAAGCAGTTATTTATAAAGCATTGGCTGATTACCACAATGAAATCAAGGAGAGATTTTAGAAATGGGGACAGAGTTCCTGTATCATTGAGGGTTAATGCATTTTTGCACAGTTGGTTGAAAAGTGAAATACATGACTACCAATATTTAAAAACATGGAGATTCCTCCCCCAGTATCTATAATTTGGGATTATCTTAAAGAGATTTTTGTCTTAAAATTTTGACAGTGTTTCAAGTATCCCTTCCCGGGTGTCTTTTGTTGTTGTTGTTTTCATTCTTTTAACTTTTAATGATGGAAACAAAATAAACTTAAAACTGGAGTTTTGGGGGAGGGAGTGTGAAAACGAAAAGCACTTGTTCTTGTCTGTCTTGTGTAGCTCCTCAGACTTGATCTTAGCCTCCCATTAGCCTTGCATTTCAGAGCTGGCTCTCTGAAGACTTCCTTGTTGACAAGAGTTTAGTCCAAGGGACTATCCACGGAGTACCTTGTGTTCATGGGGTGATTGTGGCCATACACTTTCACAAAAGACTTGATCTTTGATTTCTTGGTGATTTTGTTCTTGCCCAGGGCAGCTGTTACTTTTTGGGAACAGTGGTCAGTTCCGGCAATTGGCATGGAGGGCGAGCATGGCTAGAGTTTGAGTGTGAAGGAGAGCAAACGAGCAGCAGCATCCTTCTGCTTTCTTGGAGTGGGGACACAGGGGATGTCTTCGAGAATATTTCTATAGACAGCTCAAGCTCTACAAGATTATTTCTCTGAGCAAGCTCTTTCCTGGCTATGTACCACCCATCACACTCCTGGGAAGGGAAGTCTTGGAATGCAGTGTATTGCTTCAAAGGGTATCTGTGATCCTTCCCATTGGCCCACCCAGAGCAGATCATGTTCTACAGACTGCAGTGCATCTGACATGACGAATTTTCTTAAGAGAGTCAGAAGGGGTTCCAGCCTTCTGTAGGTGGCACAGACTGCATATATTAGCACTGAGAGCACGCAGTCTCAGAGATGAACTAATCTGTGAACAACTGTGCCATTTGTAACAGCATAAACAGGGCTTAATGGGGAGATGGTGCAGAGGAATGAGGTATTCGCAACCTGTCATCATATTAGTACAGTGATCAAATTTGTGACCAAGCTCCTGAGCAAACACTTGGTATCAAGTGTGTGTCTTCCTATTATAATTTGTGCTGTATTAAGGGCGTCGTAGCATATTAGTGACTTGAAAATGTTTTTAAATAGTATCTCTCGGGTTGACAGAAATGGAATGTTCTAGAGTTGTACGACTATTAGTCATATTAAACTCAGCCTGTTAGCAGTTTTCCCTTGCACTGATACTTAAATGAGGTTTTAATATAAACAAAATGTACTTCTGAAATGTGCTTCCAGCTACAACCAATTTCTCCCAGTCCATTAGCTACTTTGCATTCCTTTTAAGAAACCCAAGCTTGAGCTTTTATTGAGGAGCCAAAGTATTTGCTCAGCTCATTAAGTCAACTGTAGAGAAAGTAAACAAAAGGGGTGGGGATGCTTCTAGAGTTAGGTTGGGACCCAGCAATCTTGGCATGAATACCATCATCCCTAGGAAAAGCATGTATTTCTTCAAAGTTTGCCTGCCTCTACCTGCTTATACTACTAGAGTGATGGAGGAGGCTGGACAGTCTATTCTTCCTCCTTAACCTCTTTGGAACAGAAAAGACCAATGAGGCCCAGTACCTGGTACTCCCCACAAAGAGATTTATGGTACCCTTGAAGCTGCTGTAGGATTGACACTGAGAAAAGACATAATACAGGCACAACTAGAATTGTCATGTGACATTAAGTCTTGCCCCAGCCACTCATGTGGACCTAGTCATGGAAGGAGTTTGTGAACCTTGTAGATACCTAGAGGGTTAGAAATAACCCCTCTGTCATCTGAGCTGGGTGGTGTAAAGCAAAGACATGAATCTCCTACACTAAAGAACTGAAGACTGAAATTAGGGATTCAGCAGGCTGTGCTCAGCCTGACAGATCCAGGCAAGGATCCTTCAGGCCACTTCTAGCTTCAGATAGTCTCTGACTCTCCTTGGATTACCCAGACAGCACTCTTCCTGTGGTGTGTTCTAACCTGGTCTTTCCACAGCAAGTCTGTAGCTCAGCAAAAAGATCCCCTTTATTAAGAACATCAGTCATTAGGTCACATCCTACTGACCTCATTTTAATTTGATTGCTTTTATAAAGACCCTGTTTCCCAATGAGGCCACATCAGGGGCACTGAAGGTTTGGGTTTAAGTATATTCTATGGACTCCATACTTTCAGCCCTTACAGCCTGAGTTCTCTCATATTTATTGTTGACTGCAGTTGACACCCTGCATTGTGTGAATGCATCTCCCTACTTCCAGGGAGAATCATAGCATTTATTATTTCTGATGGGGACCGAGAACATTTGCCAAAGAACTCAACCCTCTCAGAATCATGCCACATAACTTTAGTCTGCTTTGGGCCAAGGGAAGGAGAAAACAAAAGTTGAATTGGAATTCTGAATCCTTGGCCTGCTTACTTAGTCATAGCAAAGGAATTTCTCTCTTAAGAAATGAGTAAAGAAAGAAAGATATGTGAGCTAGAACAACAGCTAACAAATTGTTACATCATGTGAGCTCCCAACATGTTTGCTAATGGCTTATAGTGGTGAGACGCTAGAAATGAAGACATAAGTAGGTGGGTATTCTTGTCAAATCCAGTGCCATAAAGTCATCCTTATCCTCCAGGTCTACTTCAATATGAAAGATCAATTAACATTATTTTTAATCTCTCTCTCTCTCTCTCTCTCTCTCTCTCTCTCTCTCTCTCTCTCTCTCTCGGTGTGTGTGTGTGTGTGTGTGTGTGTGTGTGTGTGTGTGTGTGTGTGTGTGTGTGTGTGTGTGTGTGTGTGTGATGTGAGCATATATGTATGTGTCACTGTGCACCCCATGAAACTCATGTGGAGGTTTGATGACAACCTCAAGCAAAGGTTCAATGATTCTCATTTTCTACCTTGTTTGAGGCCAAGTATATGTTTTGTTGCCAAGCTAGCTAGCCTATACACTTCAGGTAATTCTCCTAGCTCCTCCTCTCAGCTCACCATAGGAACACTGCAACTGGTTAAAATATTAAGGCAACTCAACGTAGTTAAAAGGGAGGTTTATTTTGTGGGGTAACTTACAAGTAAAGGGATAGATTACAGGGTCTGGGAAAGGTGTAGCATAGTCTGGCGATGTTCTCTAGAGAACTCTGCTCAGTCTACCTCCAGTGTCCAGGGGCCAGGAACCAAGAGAGCTGGCCCATCTGGATCTTGGTTCTTCAGGGTCCTCTCTTGGTCTCACCTTGTAGGTGTGACAGTTACTGAAGCCTCAGTGGGGGTTGGAACTTCCAGATCAAAGCTGGATTGGCTACTTACTACACACTGCCTTTATAGAAATGTATTACTGTGTCTGGTTTATGTGGGTTCTTGGGATTCAAACTCAGGTCCTTATTCTTGTGCAGCAAACACTTTACCTATGGAACCATCTCCACATCTCCCCAAATAATGATTACTTTTATGCTACTATTAATATTAATATATGCACTTTATTAGGCACTGTGCTATATTATATGCTCCAGGGTATGCATTTGTCATATTGTCATATAGCAGTTCTAAGACATGAAAATGAGCTTCCCCATTGTATCAGTGATGTGCAGGGACATTCATAAACACACTCAGAATTATATAGTTTTTGAAAGTTGAATTGTAATTGAATCTCTGGACCCTCTTCCTTGTTCTACCCCCAATTGAGATACATATTGTTAGTGTTAAGCCAGGTAAGTGAACATATATTCATTATCCATTGGGCTCAGCTCCAACTAGATCTTTCAGATTGAAAACATGCAAGAAGGTTTCCTAAGAGAAGACCAGTATGTGAGAAAGGGCAAGAGGCAATGGACACTGCAGAGGCACAGCCAACCTACACATACCCATTGTATGTAAAGGGATCCAAGTTTTACCATCTCCCTTGTATCTCACCATGCATCACAAGGCCACCTACAATTCAGAGTTCTTTTATTACCTGCTTCAGGTTGTAAATACTTAGAAAATTTGTTGGCACTATCCTGTCTCTTTCTTTCCCTCTATATAAAGAAACATAAAATGACATCATGAACAAGTATCCCATAAAGAACTTTGCATTAAGTCAGAGAAAGTACAAGGAATATGAAAAGGGAGAGTAAACTGCTCAATGAGGCAAGAGGGAGACCTCTGGGTACGTAAGATGTCCAAATTATTGATGTGGGTGGAGATTTCCAAAGGTGTGTATGTATGAAAATGAATACTTAGGATTAAGAAAGTCCTTGCTGCTCATCCAGAGGACCTGAATTTTCTTCCCAGTGCACAAGGGACTTTCAAACTACCTGTATCACCAGTTCCAGATCTAATGCCCTCTCCTGGTCTCCATGGGTAACTGCCTGTGCTTGCATGCACATAGATAACACACGTGCATATACTTAATTAAACAACAGCAAAGATTACTGAACTCTGTAGAATTGTGGTTGGCAGGATTGGCAGTGGGAAGGGATTGGAGAATTATCATTGTTAATAGCACAGAATTTGCATTTTGCAAAATGAGGACCAAGGGAGGTCTGTGTGTGGATAATGGTAATGTTTACATAAATTATGCACTTAAGATGGTTAGAATGTTAATTTTATGTAATATATATTTTACCATAATTAAAAAACAATATAGTGCACTTACCATCCTGAAAATGTAAAAGCAAAAGTGGATAGAATAAAATAATATTCAGTGTTCTTTTCATTTGGAAGCCACTACCAGGCTTGACTTGACCTAGGATAACTGCATGCCAAGTGAGCAAACAGTGTTAGAAGATGCTGGTCATAATATATTAGTCAACCATTATTGAACCCTGGTGAATAGATGGATCATTTCCTTCCAATGACTTACCCATCAGCCTCTTCTTTCTTCCCTCAATATTCTGGGAGAGCTATAGTCACTATGAGTTCAATGTCAAAGCAAGGGCTGTTTGTATTGAGTGTGTATAGCAGAGCTTTTCTTCCTAGGAAGAGACCATGTGGACCTCCCTGCTTCTTGTTTTGGGGATTGTGAATCACCATTTAAGGTATATGGCTTGTTCAGAGCTGGCTCAGCAATTTGTTCTCTTGATGCCTTTGATCCTGGTTTGTGATCCCCTGGGGAACACACAGTATTATCCCACCTAGCTGCATGCCAATACTTGGCAGCTAGCCACCATGCAGACTATGGAGGTGAGGACACAGTTCATATCGTGGATTACACAGAGTAGTTCTGTGTTCTGCATCTCTACTTGGTTGAACACAATGCTTTTGATTGCTTGGAAGACCCCAACAAGGGTTTGAATGGCTCTATCATCCTCATTTGTCTTCAAGGAGATAAGCTGTGGTCAGCAGCCAGGGCAGGTTGTCTTGCTGGTTCCCCATCAATGATGTGTGAAACACAGATCTCACCCTGTGATGACAAAGGTCTCCTTTACTACTTACTCAGCTTTTGCAAATGGTTGGCTCCAGCCATAGTGGCCTATTAAGAAACAGAACATGGCTATCATTTGCTTTCTCCTAACACAGTTTTTGTCCTGTGCTGGGCCAATATAAACTTGGGTGATCCTCATGAGGAGAGCAAAAGAGAGGATCTTCTTGGCTCTAGGAAAATTTATCCCAAGTCACTCTCATAAAATGACAACATTCAGTTTTTCTACATACTCAGCTTTCTTTTTACTTCTTATTTTGAGACAGGGTCTCACGAAGTTACTTCGGCTGGCCCAGAACTCACTCTGTAGCCCAGGTTGGGCTTGAACTTGTGATCTGAAGTGGCCGGGATTTCAGTCCTGAGCCACCAAGTCTGACTAAAGCATATTACATCAAGGTCCCCACACTGATTAAATAGAGTTGCTCAAATAATTTTTTAGATTCAGACAATGAATAGCAAGCTCTTTAATGAAGACTTTTGTGAAGTTCAAATTCTGACGCCGATGGTGTAGGATTCAACACTTCACAGTGGTGTTCTATTTCTATAGCAGATTAGAAGCCTCTCACACAGGCCAGCCACCAGCAGCTTAATCAGTGTTTGGGTAAGCCATCGCTCTGCAATTGATTAATTATTCCAAAGAGCTGATAACTGATAACTGGATTAATTATTTTTAAATAACTCCTGTGTAAGCATGAGAATAAAGCCCTTTGAGTGTGCCCACTCATACAGCAGCTTCTCACCCCCACCTGCCTTGCAGCCAATGGGGGGGAAATGGTTTCAAATGGAATATTTGCATGTGTATTTTGTTATTAAAATCTCTTAAAAGGGAAGATTTGGAGGTAGCAGTAAATAGGAAAACGTTATTATCCTCATTTCAAGGAACAAGACTTGAGGAATTGATGGGTTCATCAATTCCATTCTGAGCAGAATTTCAAACATGGGCAGTGTTTGCAGACACCCCCTTAAGGGGGCAGCACTCGGAATGTTGCCTTTGGTCTAGAGAGTATGGGCATGGCAACACATCGACAACGACAACTTGATTTATGGGCAACAGCTGCCTCCTGCTTGTGTCACAGTGATAAACCAGCTCGCCATCTTGGGTTGAATCTCACCTCTAGCAGAGGGACCACATGTTCAAGCATGTGGAAGAAGACTGTACACCTAAGAGGCAGAGGAAGCAGAGGCAGGGGTGCCATGCAGGCTAACTGAAGCTCAAGGTTCGATGGAAAAAACAAGAAGCAGAAGGTGCCAATCACCCCATCTGAGTTATAAGTACCAAGGGTCCCGTGTGCGCCAGTTCTTCCATAATGCATCTCAGGGCTTGTAGCACAGCTCAGCCTATTAACTTATGTATGTTTGAGCCAGTGTCAGTCTGGTTCAGTCTGAATGCTGCCATCTCATCCATGAGAAAGATTCTTTTCTGTAAACTCTCTCCGAATTCCTTTTTGCTAGGGATATTTTAAAGTCTGAGAGCTGCATGGGTGATCTTGGTTGTCTACTTGATTGGAATGAGAGATGCCTCTAGGAGTTCACTTTGGGTGTGCCCATGAGGATGTCACAAAAGTCCACATCAGCTCAGGTGAGACAATTTGGGCTGAAGGTAGGCAGCTCTGTACACTAGGTTGGGAGCCAGAGCAAGGAAAAGGCCTCGAAGCCCTGGCTTGCTCTTTTTCCTCTTCCTATTCACCATGCAGTGGGCAGCTTTGTGCTGTCATGCCCTTCTGCTGTGATGATTGTTATAGTTTTTCTCATCGCAAAATCCCAGACAAAAGCAGCTGAAGAAAATGAAGGTTTGCTTTGGCTCACAGTTCTGGGGACTAGCTCATTGTGAAAAGGCAGCAGGAGAGCAGGAAGCCGAGACAGCTGGTCTCATTGAGGCCAGTCAGGAAGCAGAAAGGAATGGATGGATGTGCTTGCCTGGCTTACTTTTTCCTTTTTTATGCTGTCTTGCTTTATTCCATTTTAGATAATGGAATAATGCTGCCCACCCTTAGGGTTGCTCTTCCCAACACACTTAACGTAATCTAGAATATTCCTCTCAGGCATTCCCAGGAGCTTGTCTCTTGTGTGATTCTGACCATGTCTGGATGAAAATCAATGAGCCACTGCAAGGAACTGCTGAAGCCCAGGCCCAGAAACACTATAGTAGTAGCCATGGCAGAAGCCCCAAATAGTGCCTCCTCTATTAAGTTATTTATGTAGATATGTTGTCACAGTAATACCTGGACATTGAGGATTGGGCCATAAGTTACTGTTTACCATCGAGACATCGATCCAGTGTCCATGGCTTATTTTGACTTGGTAGTCCCATTGCTACTCTGTGTTCTTGCACTGATGACTCTACTTTATTAAATTAATTAATTAATTACTTTTCCCAGCCTGATCACAGCTTCCCCTCCTTCTCTCCTTTCCTCCAAGCCCCTCTCTCCAGCCACCACCACCCACATCCACTCTTACTTTTATTTAAGAAAAGTGAAGGCCTTTCATGTTTATCAGCCAGCAATGGCATATTAAGTTTCAGTAAGACTAGATAACTCCTCTCCCACTAAGACTGGAAGAGGCAACTTAGTAGGAGGAAAGAGTCCCAAAAGCAGGTACCAGAGTCAAAGACAGCCCCTGTGCTCTATGTTAGGAGTCTCACAAGAAGACCAAGCTACACAGTGCAACACATGTACATAAGGCCCAGGCCAGTCCCATGCAAGTTCTCTAGTTGGCAGTTAAACTGATGACTTTACTTTAAAGTCAAGCATTCCTAGGGGAACCATGAAGCCATCTTCCTGGGACCCAGGAATGTCTGCCCATATAGTCTTCAGTATTTCTTTCTTCCACCTGTGATCTCTCCCACATACTCTCATAACAACTTGGAATGTCCCTAGCCCATGACCATGTGATCCAAGGATTGTGAACATAGAAACATAGAAAACTTAAAGTGAATGAGCAAGAAATGTGATGCTATCAAGGCACATAAAGAGTGGTGAACAGGAAAATATAATTGAAGTTCAAGAATATTAAAATACAATTAAAGAAAAAAATAGTATCAGTGGGCCATATCTGCCTAGCTACTTAAAGTATTAACTAGCTGGATTGTTATATGAATACAAGGAGAGATAAATTGATGGAAGGACTGAAAGATGACAGACAGACTTATAGACAGATAAAATCTGATAGGTTCTAGGGACACTGAAGTACAATTTATAACAGTGCTATAAGAAATGCACATCTAAAGTAGTGTGTTTGTATTTATGTGTATGCTCACATCCTGGATCATCTTAAAAGTCTACAGATTTAACTATTTTCAAGGCCAGATTGCTAGGCAAATCTATGCCAACTAATACTCGATCTGAAGCAATTGGGAGTAGTAGACACTGTCAATTAAGATAGTTCAGTGCTCATCAGCATCTGTGGACAGGTGATCCTGAGTACCAGCCCACAGTCATACCTATGAAAAGCCAACCTAACATCACTGGGATAGCTGATGTTTTTGAAGAGTGCATGCAGATTTTCTTTTGAAGTCTCCCGGGTGTTTAAATATTGACAATCTGGTTATATTTAAAAATATATGCTGCCCAAATAAAATGCATCTTCAGGCTGTTTGTTGCCCACTGATTTGAGATGTCTGTGTCTTTCCTCACGACCACTGCCATCCAGTGCCTCCAGAGAGATGGAACACAGCAGTTCCAGAAAAAGTCGAGAATTGACAGATGAACTCATGCATGCCAGAAGCAAAGGAATGAGATGCTTGGATATTTTCCCAAGTTTACCTTATGTACAAGGGTTTGGGAACACAGCAATGTCATGGTGCTCATGTGCAATGAAGATATCATCCAGAGCAGTAACAGGGAAGAGGGCCCCCTTATTCTTCACATAAAAAATGACTTGTTACATTTGTGGGGGGTGTGTGTGTTTGCATGTGGAGACCAGAGGACAGTTTGAAGCCATCAGTCCTGTTCCCCCAGCACGTGGGTCCGAGGGATCAAATTGGAGTCTTCAGGCTTAAGGCATTGGAGCATGTGTCTCTGCCATCTTGGCAGCCCTCATTGCTCTTCATACTGGTAATGACAAAGAGTGTATACAGTATACCCACAATTGGCTTAGAATGCCCTGGTTTGCACATTTGATGTCCTGTAACTCGGGAACCCCTGTCCAAACAAGACACTTAACCACTTTCCTCTTCATGGTATTTATTGTATTTGAGGAACTTGAATATTACAGGTACAGATAGGTTCATGAATACATGTGATTTGCAAGTGTGTGCATGTGCATAGTGTGTGTGCATACATATTTGCTTGTGTGTGTGGGGGGGTGTTGTCTCTGTGTGTTAAAACCTGATGTTAACCTTGGGTGTCTTCTTTAGTTATTCTACCCTTTGTTTGTTGAAACAGGGTCTCTTGGTTTTACCTGGAACATGCTGATTTGATTATGCCCGTTTGCCCCTAGGATCTGCTACTTGTCTCTACCTCCCCAGCTGCAGAATTTCAAGTGTGAGCCACCACTCCCAGCTGTTTTACATGGGTTCTAGGCATCCAAGTAAGGTCCTCTCATTTGCAAAAAAAAGCAATTCACTGACTTCATCATCCCACTCCCATGATTTGCATATTTCTTAGCTGGGGAATTTTGTGACTCAGTTTGATTCCTCTGAGGTAGCCATCACTGTGCTTCTGTTGGTCACTGGTTAACAAGGCTGTGTGGCCATTGCTCTTTCCTCCTCTGCCGCCATTTATGCATCTTCATGATGCTGTCGATGGGATATCTTAACAGGTGCCTTACCACCTGCTCAGCTCTTGGAGATGAGTCTGCAATTTAGCTAATGCACCTTAATTATTTAGGTGACATTTTGCCTTATGTAGTTTTAAGGAGAAATGTAAATGAATAAGAGACTTAATTCCATGGTTTCCTCTGTATGATTTATAAAGATGTGACTAATGACCAAGACTCCACTCTGAGCACAAGTTCATCTTCTCCCTTTCCCTTAAAGGCTACCATGTGTTTTAATATTCATTTCTCTCTTATCCATATATCAATAATTGAGTTCTGCATCAATTAATATGCTGGGCAAATTGTATTCCCCATCCTCTCCTTCACGATGCATTTCAGTAATGGAGATAATTTTCAAGATAAAGTATACAATTTAAAATGGATTAAAAAAGAACAACTAATAAAGGGAAATTGATTCATGGGCAAAAATTTTTTTGGGTAATTTCAGGAAATCTTAGCTGTGCATCTAGCCTGTGGATTTTCTAAGAAGAGCCTGACAACATGATCAAGTTTTATGCACCCTGCAAAATTTCACAGGTCTACAATTGTAAAGGATAAGGGACAAAAAATAAAGAACACACACACACACACACACACACACACACACACACACACACACACTCCACATACTCACACATCAAGATCAGTTCTACTAGTGGGGACATGTGTGTTATTCCCTCTCTTGGTTTATTAGGAAGGCTAAACATACTCCCAGCAAGTCTTTGGAGCTTTCCATTTGCTGAGTGTGGCTGGTGGGGGTTGGCTTTGCTTTTGATTTGATAGACTGGCACACAGGATTACAAGGCCATGTGTTCCTCTCCCCCTCCCAGATTCCCATACACATCCAGGCTGAAAACCATGCAAGGCAGACATGGACAGGCAGCAGCTGCTGCGGCAAGCAAGACCTGCAGCCTCTGAGCCCGCAGTGACACCATGGAGCCGGTAGATGGCTGTAGACAAGTGTGCTGAGCATGTGGTGTGAAGAGGAATGAGTCTGGGGAGGCCTTGACCTAACTGGATGCTGCTTTTATCTGAAGTACATTTAAAGAGATAAAGGGGAAGCCGGGAGAGGCACATGTTCTTTTCTCTGCAGCTGGAGCTTTACTTTGAGTTAAAAAAAAAAAAAAAATTCAGAGTCACCAGCTCTGTGCTGATATGTTTGCCTCAGGAGGATCAGCCCTCCAGTAAATTTCTCCAGTAGGGACTTCGGGAATCTCCTACTGGCTGTCAGGACCGGCTGTAACACCTGCCTTTAGTGATCATCCTGAGCTGTCACTGTTATTATTATTGTTATTGTTATCAGCACCCTCACCACTGCCAGTTTCAACAGTGTCTGTGTTGCCACTGTTACTCACTGCCTAAAGTACTTGGATTTGCTCATGAGACAGCCACACCAAGAATTGTTTCCTAAGCAGTCTTGACTAGAGGGAGAAGAAAAGGCAAGAGTTAGGAAGGGAAAGGAAAGAGGGGGGAGGGAGGAGGGGAGGGAGAGGAGAGGAGGAGAGGACAGGAGAGGAGGAGAGAGAGAGAGAGAGAGAGAGAGAGAGAGAGAGGAAGCAAGCAGCCCGGGAGCAAGTCACTCCACACACGTTGGCACTGAAGGAATGCTGTCCTGATAAACTCATAAACAAGCATAGCAAACCTGGTGTAAGGAAATAAGAGGGACTCTGAGGACTTGGCAGGAAAAAGGCACGAATCTCTACCGAGTGGTTTTCAGTTTTTCTTCCAGATACTCTTGGTGAAGTGAGGAGACTTCTGTTTGCTGACAGAGCCTTTGATTTCTCTTGCAAGATGATGATGTATTTGTGGGTAGGTAGTCTTTCTCTCTCTCTTTCTCTCTCGCTCATTCTCTCTGTCTTTCTCTGATTAATAAATTGACTTCGGGGATAAAAATTGCAGCCTAGAGTAATCGCATTTCGTGTAAGGTGATTATGCCGATGCAGGATAATCTTGCATGGCTACGGTACATGTGCAAGCTTTTCCAGTGGGAGTTAGGCAAGACTTGCTTCATTAGCGCTGAGCTACAATTTTATTTTCACGTGCAAAAGGAAACAAAAAATTGTGTGTGTGTGTGTGTGTGTGTGTGTGTGTGTGGGTGTGTGATAGAGAGAGAGAGCACGCATGCATGCGAGTACGTGTACATGTGTGGAATGGGGGAATATGTTGCTTTCCTTTTTCTTGAGACATTGATGGTGGTGAATTCAGAGTAAAGAGCAGATCTAGGAATGCCGTTTTAAGCATGGAGCAAATTCTCTCTCACTTGTAGCTGCGTAGAATTTCATTTAATTACAAAGCAGGGTGCTGAGAAATGATGGTTCTGTTTGGGGTATATATGTACGTACATATATTCTCCTGTGTGAATAGCTACTTATTTCTCATGTTGGCTTTGAGTGCTTTAGCTGATAGCTGAGTGTTTTCTTTGCCTTAAGCAGGTGTGTGTGTGTGTGTGTGTGTGTGTGTGTGTGTGTGTGTACATGCTATGAGAACGCTCTGGCCAGAGGTAGATTTAGGTGTACTTTTTCTGCCTTATTGATAAATATATATAGTTATCTGTTTAAGATGTGGCATTAAAATAAACATACAAAAGTAATGGCCTGTTACTATAGATAACAATACTTAACTGGTGAAGTAATGGGAAAAATAGTGTCCTGGCATGAATGGATTAGAAAAGCGCCTATCTTCTGGGAGGAAAAATGTACACATCTTAGTTTACTTAGACCAATAATGGGCATGTGTGAAATTTTCCCCATTGAGAGGGCCGAGCTCTGTGGGTTCACATTAGAGACACATTCTCCTAGCTTTGCAGAGGGAAGGAGGGGGCATGTGTAAAGGGAGCCGTACCCCTTTATATTAATGCTACCATCACTGCTGGGTTTTGTTGTTCAGAAGACTTAGAAAAACCTTTCTCTCTCCTTCCAGCCACTTTTCTGGCTGAAGTCACAGCCTTGAACTTGTCCTTGCTGGAAAGGGAAAGGCCTCTTTGTTGAATTCTTTAATCACTTCCACCCTTTGACCTCTGCTAGTGTGTCCTCGGGTCCACCCCTCCTGTGAATTAGGCCTTGCTTAGCCCCTCCCCTTTTGTTTGCATGGGTCCTGTTGTAAAAACTTTAACTCCCTTTCTCCCCAGTTTTGTAGAGTTGAATACAATCAACTCTGGCATTGGAGACAGGCCTTTGTATCATTTTATCTTAATTTCAGGACAAAATTTCTCTTTAAGCATGCCTATCTTTAAGAAGTGTTTAGAAATAGAAAAATCAAATAAACTTAACAGAGGTAGTTTTCCCTCTATTCCCTCCCGAATCCTCTGATTAATCCGTGATCAATAACATCGGTTTATTGTTTTTGTTGCTACAATTAAAATTTTTGAATGTTTGAAAATGTTGACTTTTAAAGTATTAAATAATAAGTTGTTGTAGGGAATCACCACTTGAGTCATTCATGAAATAAGTGTATTAGTGTTTTTATGGAAAGGAGCCTGTTTGGGGTTCTTATTTTATGAGTGGATTCTGGTTAATTAGTTTTGTTTAAAAGCCTTTAGGCTATGCTTGCTTATGGAGTGACCAGCCACCCTTTGACTCTGAGTGCCTCAGTGGTGTCACCGATTTCATTTACTGGGTCAGCTGGCTCTCATGGCCATGCACATTTGCAAAGCTAAGCAGGGGAAACCACAGACTGCCTCAGACCTACTCCCAGGGTCAAGGCAGACGTTTACGGACTTTCATGAGGTCATTGATTCTGGACTTCTCAAAGCTGTACCTCTCACTTCCTGTTTTCCTCTGTCTGACCCTTGCTTTTGGGTGCCACACATTTTTATTAAGTGCATTTATCAAGCTGAAAAATGGTTGCTACCTGCCTGCCCCTGAACTCCACTATTCTATTTACATCTTAATTCTGGTTTTTGTTGTTGTTGTTTTCATCTTTGCTGTTCAGTCAAACACTGGCAGGCTCTTTAAATTGGAACAGCTGGATGTGTGCTGTTTAAGGAGATGTGAATTAGCAGGCCAGCATGAGTGCTGGGAGGTTTCAGGGAATTTTTGCTCTTTTCTTTTTCTCTCCGTTGGAAGTGCAGTCTCTGCCCTTGCCTCCCAGTCTGTAAATACAGATACTCTAAATATGTTTGATATTTCTGGTTAAGAGCTCATCTTGCTTTAGGAAAATGAACCTCGACTCTATCAATGTGTGAAAAGAGTCTCTCCTCTTCACTCATGGATGCAGAGATGAAGATGAGAGACAGCTGAAAGAAATTTCACATAAGCTGATGGCCTTTGTTGATTCTGGAAGTGGTGAACAGTCTTTAAATGAACCGACCCACCTGTGTTCACTGCATGGGGTTCCAGTGACCACAGTCTCACAGAGCCTGAGGACTTCCTGTTGGGGCCTGGAGGAACAGGGTGGGGACCACTTTTGATAGGAAAGGCAAAGTTTCAGGTAGCTAGTTATGAACACACACACACACACACACACACACACACACACACACACCCAAGCCGGGCTGACAAGATAGCTGCAGGCCTGGGAACAGTAACAGTCAGCTCCTTGGGTATGTAAACCCCTAGGTTTCTTTAAGAAGTCTTTCCTTATGGACAGATACTGGTAGTCATTTTCCTTGAACGTCATTATCTCTAAGTGACAACAAGGAAAGTGGAGTTTGCTTCCTGATCTTCTAAAGGGTTCCATTTCCCACACTTGGCTTTAGTATGCTAGAGGAGTCTTCCCATCAAGATTCCCAGATTTTGAATAATTCCGTCCCTTCTGTGCTTGGCAGAAGGTTATAGAAAATAAGACCAAAACAATTTTCTTTTTCTTCCTTCCTTTCTTCCTTCCTTCCTTCCTTCCTTCCTTCCTTCCTTCCTTTCTTCCTTTCTTTTTTTTCAAGACAGGGCCTCACTATGTTGCTCAGCATGGTTTCCAACTGCCCAGTCTACAACTTTTCAAGTTGTAGGATGACAGATGTATATTCTTATGGGCTGACTAAATAGGCACTTCTGGATCAGTGCAGCCCCAGCTGTGCCGTGGTTACTTCCTTTCACCAGATGCCTTCTCTAGAACACAGACCAGCTGCCCCCTCCAGCACTGGCACAGAGAGTGGGAATGAAGACTACTCCATGGAATTCAGAGATAAGACACCATTGATCACCTGTGGTTCTTCACAACTTTAGACAGAGCCTGCAATGTGTCTGTCATAGTAGTGGGTCTCTGCTGTCTGGTTTCTTCATTTTTATCTCTTCTTTACTTTATGTAAAAAAAGAACCATTTCCATTTTATTTCTTTTCACATCTCATGTATGTACCTAATATCATTCTTCTAATATTTAAAACAGTTATTATAGTTACTCATTTATTTTGTGTGGAGGAGTTTTGCATACCACTGTACATGTGTGGAGGTCAGAGGGCAAACAATTGGAAGGGGTTTTCTTCTTCTACCATGTGGTTCCTGAGGATCCAACACAGGTTCTCAGGGCTCTCTTCTGCTTTAAGCACTTTTACTATCTGAGCTAGTGTGCCATCCCTGATATATAGACATACAGGTATATACATACACATATATAATATATAGTGTTTTTAAATTTTCATCTTCTTTCTTTTCATTGCTTTTATTATTGTTGTTGCTTTTGTGTTTTTAAGACAGGGTCTCACTATGACTTGCAACATGGCTTCTATTCTGACATCATCTCCTGATTGCCAGACTTACAGGCATGTGCTATCAAACCCAGCTACAATTTTTGCTTTTGCTTTTAATTTTAGCATTTTTGTTGCACACTATTCTTGCCCTTCTGGAATATTTTATTTTCAAGAAACATGCCTCTAAAACCATAACCCTGCCCTTTAAACCAAAGGACAACACAACAGGTAGAACATTCGAGAGTTAATGTGAGAAATATGGAGAATTGGGAGGAAGTTGGATCAGACACAGCATCTGTGTATTGACAACTATAGTCCAACCATTTACAACAAGGGATGGATCCTAAGACATTGTTCTTCCTGTAAGACTCTGAGAATCTTCAATTTTTCACCCTTGGCACATCTTCAGATCTTCCCCAGGCTGTGGACAAACCTTCCAAGTTGCCCTAGTGACCCAGGGCATATCCTGCCTTATACCATTTTCTTGCCTTTCTACCATTTTTTTTTCTTTTTCTTTTTTTGCTTTTTAGATTCATCTTGTGCACTCTGCCTCTTCTTGCCTGAACACTTACAGTTTCCTCTGGTCTACTCAGTATATTCTAGAACTTGGTCATAAACTGAGCATAGACAACATGATTTGTAGATTCCAAATTTTAGAGCATATGTAGATGGCAGGGGTAGACTGAAAAGGTTGTATGCTTTTTGGTCACCGTGTCTGCTAAGCCTCTAAAGGGCAGATGTGGCTTGCCTGGCTTTCAGTGTGATGTTTGTTTTTCCTGTTTATTTTGAACAATACACATCGTTTTTCTTTTGTTTTAGATTAGCAAATAGGGAATGAGATATCATTGTGATATTTTTGAACAAATGTGTTTTAATAGCATCACCTCCCTCACATCTGCCCTACTTCTCTGCCCCTACAATCCCTAATATAATACCCAGTCTCTCTCCCTCTTTCATGTCCCATCTGTCATCCCCCCACCCCACCCCGGCCATCCTTCATTGGCATCCATCCTTTTTTACGTTCTCTTAGTTTCCTTTCTACTTTCTACTTTTTTAAAAGAATTTTTAGTAAGTGCTAAGAAATGAATACTACTAATTCTTTTAGCCCTAAAATAGAAACTATCTCAATATGAAAACTGGTTTTATTCATGAAGACAGTTTTCTAAAATCATGTACATATATCACTATTTTCTCAGCTCAAAGAAACAGCAGTACCAAAGGTAAAGGTTAGGAAGCACACTTTAGTCTATCTGTAGGGTTGATCATGTGTTTTTGCTTTTGGAAAGCAGGATGCTATCACATGAAAAGCACATATCTGTGGCAGAGTGAATCTTAGCTTCTGATCTATTAAAATGTGAAGAATGAGGACATTAACCCAGAGAAGGAAATTCCAGTACATAACACATGACCATAGTGTTTCAGAACTAGCCTGCTTTTATCACTTAACATCCCATGCACTAAATGTTTTTTTTCCTACAACAGCTTCCTTCATTCCTGAGTAGACTGTGATCCAGGCAGTGGTTATTCCAACATGTGCCCAACTGAGTCTTCAAATGTAAAATGTTTCTTCTTGCATATTGTAAGTTACTCCTGGGCCACAGGAGATTATAAAGGTAGTTCAAATTTTGCTGAAATGGTGAAGAGATTTGACTGTTAATATTTATTACCCATTGACTGCAATGTGTAAGTTTGTCAATGGTTTATTTTGGACTCGATGCTGTATTTTGCAAAATTTGATTCGAGGTTTCCATTTTGGTTTCCACTCTCACCCTGCTGTACTGGTGGCCAACATGTTGTCTGTTTTTCTTCAGTTTAGCTTGTTCATTAGTTGAATTCTTTTAAAGTTGCATTAAATAGCAGAGAAAGCATATCTGCATGGGAGAAAGAGGTTTCTTTTTCTATTTTTAAAATTTTTTAAAAAAAATTATTCTTCTCTCAGACATTACATCCAGACCCAGTGGTTTCTCCTCCCTCCATTCTTGTCAGCTCCCCACCTCCCCTCTCCCCCAAATCCACTCCTCCTCCATTTCCCTTCAGAAAAGAGCAGCCTCCCAGAGATATCAGCCAAACATGGCACAACAAAATGCAATAAGACTGAGCATAAACCCTCAAATCAAGGCTAGACAGTTTCAGTCCTTCATGCCAAGTTGAGAGTTTCTGTTTTCTGTGACATACAGTCTTATAGAAAATTCCCCAGCAGCACAAAGAGGACTCCTGCTGATGTCTAACAGATACATTTCTATTGACTTAGCCAGTTCATTTAGCACTTGCACTTGTTGCTTTGTGTCTTAAGTTGAGGGGTAAGGAAAATGAAGACAACAGACTGAGGGTTTGAATGAAGGATTCAAACTGCTCTTGACTCTGCAACTTGTGCTCAGTTCCCCTCTCTGGACTCTGCAGCAGCAGCATCGGGGTGCAAGTATCCTTGATCCTTTCAAACACTCACCACCACATCCCTCTCCCACCTACTTCTTTTGCCATGGAACAAACAGTCCTCAGTGTAACTGCAGAGATTCATAACTACTCAAATTAATGAGAGTAAGTGACTGTTGAATGCTCAGCCATTAATGGCACATCTACATCTTCTCCTGACCCCAAGGCTAAGGAGTATCATGAGAGAGGAATCAGAAAGCATATAAGAGCTGGAGGGAATAATGGAGTGTTGTTGCATGCTGTCCTCTGCCATGGCATGCCCATTTCAGTGCTACTCTCTCATCAGCTGAGATTATCTATGCAAGACCCTCTCAAAGTTGATTCTATCGACAACCTGTCATGAGGAGGGGTTCATGATGCCTTATTTCTCCAAGGATTTAGAGGCAGTTAATAGTAGCTGTGGAAGGAAGAAGAGTTTTTATTCAGTGATGTAGCCACCCATAAGATGTTCATGCTTCTGTAAATAAACCTGATGAAACAACACATTGGGTCATTAAAATTAAAAAAAAAAAAAGACATGAAAGTACAGGGTGCTTAGAAGAAGAAGAAAGGGATCAACAGCCCTGTGAGAGGACAAAAGAGAGTAATGGGGATGAGTGTGATCAAAATACTTTCTATACATGTAGAAGCATGTCATCAGGAAATCAGTTGTGTATAATTAATGTATGATAATAAAGAGTAAAAGATGAGAACAAAGGAGCATCTACCATGCTTCCTACAGGGCTTCTTAATTATTTGGAACAGGCTAGTTTCCCAAGCATCTTTAGATAAGAAGTAGCCACTAGTGCAGATTTTATAGAGGCAGAAGAAAGTGCCAAGCACCTGTGATCCTCTTCACCTGCAGACTGATGGGAGGGAATTAGATAGCCACAAAGAGAACCAGCCCAGTGGGAGTGCTTTTGTGACTTATGTCTTCCCCCTGGCTTACCCATTCTTGGCCTCTACTCACTGCAGACTGTCTCTGGCAGAGGGAGGAATATGTTATTTTCCGCTTCAGCACCCAGAAGCCATTGATGTAAATTGATCAGTACTTTTTTGTGTTTTCCTGAAATTTTGTTTACACGCACATCCTTCTTTGTCTGTAAAGTGACTTGTAGCATAAAGCTCCATCCATTTTTCTTCCCAATATAATAATGACACTGAACTCATTGAATTCTTGCATTTAAAGATTCTTCAAAAAAATCATGGTTCAACTCTGTAGGGCAGAAAACACAAGGAGAGCTGTGCATCAGAGGAGCCAAAAAACAAACAAACAAACAAAAAACCCAAAACAACAACAACAAAAAAAAACCATCTAGTAAAAGAGGGAGCTCTAGGCACAAGACATGAACATGTTCCTTTATACATATATAGTATCTTAAGACATAACCTATAAAAGATTAAGCATGCTTTATCTTTCTGTTCTACACATAGAAACTGGCCAACTTTGTATGCTTTTCTATTTTGTTTTGTTTTGTTTGGAGAATAATAAATATAGGCTTGCTGTAAGATGTCCCTTCTGCTTCTAGCTTACGTCTTGAGTGGTATTTCACATACCTTCAGAAAGTTTTCCAACCCTTCAGACAAATTCTTGATCAAATGAGTGGGTTTGAATGACATGTAGAAATTAGTTTCTGTTCAAACTTGTGTCCCTATTCAGAGAAGAACAAATTGAAAAATTGATATTCAATACCAAGGAGATAATTTGGGGATGTGATAAAGCATTGTTTTGACAACTAAAAAACAGGAAGCTTTTAGGACAAGTCGAGAGAGAATAACACATTGTGTTTCCCATTTATTATCCTTAGATATCTTACAGAGAGGGAAAACAATTGAGAGACAGGTATAGGAAGAGAATGGTGTGGAAATGACAGTGACGTGGGAATATTTAATGCTACTCCTACGGATGCTGGGGATCCCCTCCAGTAAGCTGGGAATCTCTGAATTCTGCTTCTCATAGGCCACCCATCTTAGCATTTAAAGTCACACCCACAGTCTGGTGTATTGTGTTCACACCACTTGTTACCTTGATGTACTGACCTCTCTGATTCTCTCTTTGTAATTATTTTAGAGGTGCTGTTTACCCTTCTCCTCTGCCTTGCTGGTGGGTTAAGTAATGGGAGGTAGATTGAGATAAGAACAGAATATGAAAGTGTGTATGAGTGTGTGTGTGTGTATGAGTGTGTGTGTGTGTGTGTGTGTGTATGTGTGTGTGTGTGTGTACATGCATATATTGAGATAAACAAAGGCAGGGAGAAAGGGGACTCCCTTTAATAAATATCCCTTACTGTGTTAGAACACCGAACATAGTAAGGGATATTTTTTACTTCAAAAATGCCTATAGTAGAATGTTCTTTTTACTTTGTTTTTTCAATTAATTTTTTTTTTCATATGTGAGTGGACTTGTATATAGGTGCATGTAGAGGCCAAAAGTCATCTTCAGATGTTGTTCCTCAGAAGAATAACACCTTTTATTATTTGGCAGAGTCTCTCATTGGCCTGAAACTTGCCAATTAGGTTAGGCTGGCAGGTCATTGACACCCTCCACCCCCATGACCCTTATAATCCCTGGGATTATAAGCATTCCTATAAGTGTCCCATGTAGCAAGGGATTTACCGACAGAACTGTCTGCATCAGCCCTGTAATATTACTCTTAAAGCATGGTCTGCCATTCTCTCATATTCAAACTTGTTTCTGTCTTAGAGACCATGTCAATTTCTAGGTTAAAGGTTCTGAATAGAACTCACAGCAGAATGGGAACAGTTAAGTTTTTAGAGTGTCTTAGGGTTGCAATCTGCCCTACCTTTAGTTGTTGCTTCTGCCTCTGAATCATCCTGGGAGTCTGCACAAGGACAGCAAGTTCTTAGTCACTGGGGGAGGAGGGAGGGAGTAACTGAGTGGGAGCTCACAGAGTTTCTGTCCATGATGATTCTCTTAGTGAATAACTATACAAATAGAACTCTGCTTATGGATTTATTAATTGATAAAAATGTTATTGACAGTTTCCTGTGTATCAGATATTGTGGATCCTAAGTTTTCATAACACAGTAAACAGGAAATGATCCCAATCTTGATAGACCTGTGTGTAGACGAGGAATCAGATATGACACAAGACAAGATAAAAATGGAAACAAATGAATAGCACTAGAGAATAAAGCATTTGTATCGTAATACCTAAAAAGCGTTGTTGTAGAAATAAGCTGGGTTCGAGAGGGAAATACCTTGGTATACACATCTGAGGATTCTCAAAATAACAGACAGATCCAGGCCAGACTGCCACAATGAAGTCTGAGTCAGTTTATCTGACTCAGTTTTCTCTTTCCTGTGCGCAAAAGATGACTTCTGTGGCTTCAAGTGGACTTCTCACGGGCATAGAAACCAACAGAGACTGATCACAATCATATAATAACTGTCTATTCTTGTGTTCTTGGATTGGGGGCTTCTGTACCTTTGAACCAGGAGTTGAGACTTAACAGCCTATCTCAAGTTGAGAACTCATTGTTGGGAAACTGAGAACAGATGTGACCCTTAAGGTTAAGGAAGTTGAGAAAGGGGTGATTTCTCCCAAGAAGTGATTGAAAATCAGGCAGGAATAGTACACACCACCCAGACAAAGAAATAAACATTGTAGTGACAGCTTGCAATGAGATTTAACTCAAAATAAAACAGATATTTGGGTTTAGATCAATTTGTAGGTTTTATTAATGTTGAATCCAGACACACTTTTTTTGTTTTAAAAGAGCTCTCCTCTTAGCCAGGACTCCAGGGTGAGGAAGCTATTGTGAGGTGGAAGGGTATTGGGGAATGTTGTAGTAAGGAGAGTGTTTGTGGGCAAGCAGGGCCTGTGGGCCAGACTGGACACAGCTCTATGAGAAAGGTAGCATGCATGCAGAGAAAGTTCTGCCATGGCAGAAGACTGAGAAGTGGAGATGGTTGGAGGCCCATCACATCCTCTTCTATGTTAGAAGTTTACTTGTCATGACTCTGAGATGGCAGCAAGGAATAAACCCAGGCTGGAAAGCGTGAGAGACTTTTTTCCTTTCTTCCATTCTTCATTCAGCCATCCATTCATTCTATCCTTCAACTGAGTGTCTGTTTGTGCAGTACATGTGCACATGATCTGGAGTCCAGAGGTCAACTTTGGATGTCATTCCTCAGAACCCTTTCATGTTGATTTTTGAAGCAGCATCCCTCACTGGAACCTGAAGTTTGCCTGTTAGGCTAGACTGGCTGGTCAGCAAGACCCAAATATCTACTAGTCTCTGACTCACCAGTGCTGGATTGCAAGCATGGAACACCATGTGCAGCTTTAGGTTTCTGGGGCATTGAATTCAGGACCTCATCCTTGCAAAACAAGTCCTTGGTTGACTGAGATATCACTCCAGCCCATATTTGCTTTATTAAAGCTTACATCCACTCATTATATAATGCTTGTTCATCTGAATCTCCATTTGTCTGTGTTATTTCTATCTTACCTTCAATAAGGTGCTGGGCATAGAAGTCAGTTCTCTTACTCTCACTTTCCATATTCTCCTTTCCCCATCACACTGGTGTTGGAGAACTGAATCGGCATCCTCCACACTAGAATTTTGAGAACCTCTATGTATGTTCCAAATAACCCACCTAGCTTGACTTGGCTGTCTTATGTCTTTTTTCTTTTTTTTGTTTTTTTGAGACAGAGTTTCTCTGTGTAGCTTTGTGTGTTTCCTGTTACTCGCTTTGGAGACCAGGCTGGCCTCGAACTCACAGAGATCCACCTGCCTCTGCCTCCCGAGTGCTGGGATTAAAGGCATGCACCACCACCGCCTGGCCATGCTGTCCTATGTCTTATGCCCTAAGCTCAGTATTGGAAGCATTTTCCTCAGTTCTTCATATGTGCTGAGTCAGGGCCAGTGTGGTACTTACTTATCCCAAGTCTCCAATGAGAGGGGAAGAAAGGGATGAGGTGAAAAAGAACAACAGAGCTCTCTGTGTGACATGAATGGGACCTCTGAATAATGGCAGTGCCTCACTCATGGTCTTGCTTTGTTCAGTTCTGAAGCACTTGAGGTTGAAGTTCAGAAAAACAAAGCAGTTTCATAATAGCAAACGTGGTTGGAAATTTCAAGTGTCTTCAAGGGCATTTGACATCAATGAGCTCAGTGATGGAATAGCCAAGGAAAGACAGTGTTGTTAATGTGCTAAATTAAAAGGCTAATCAGAAACCAAGGCTACAAATGAGAACAGGAACACAATTAGTTAATAGAGGGTTTAAAATAATATGGGATCTCTCTCTCTCTCTCTCTCTCTCTCTCTCTCTCTCTCTCGTGCATTATTACTTCACAATTTCCTCATTGAACTCAACTAATGAAAAGGGGGAAAATGGTATACTATTCATTTCTTTGTAAACTTCTGACAAAGAGAGCACAATTTCCTATGTGAAGAGTGACCTGCTCCTCCTGTTTCTGTCTCTGTCCCTGTCTTTGTCTCTCTTTCTCTCTGTGTGTCTCCATAGACATACATAGAGAAGCAAGGTTCTCTGAACCATAAACAATCATTTATCATGTGCAGGCTTCTTTTGAGACATTACAGGACATTAGACTAGTTAAAATCACAGCCTTTGGATCAAGGCAATGTTATATTCTAAATTAGCATCTACTGTTCTTTGCATATATAGTGTCTTCCTCTTACCTTCAGAGGACACATTCTAAGACAGATAATAGATGCCTGAAACACCAGATCATATTAGACTTTAGATATATGTTTTACTGTCTTGTATAAAGATATCCATGATCATCTGTAAATATGATAATATGTAAATTAGACACACCTTGTAAGAGGTTACTGAATAGAATGATAATAAACAGAACAATAACAATATACTAAGATGAAGTTAGAAAGATTATTTATGTTATATGGATCAGGCTGAGTATGTAACTCAGTTGGTAGAGTGCTTATCTAATATGTAAAAGATCCTGGGTCCAGTTCCCAGAACCTAATAAAATCAGGTAGAGATCCCCATATCCATGACTCCATCATATGATAGGTAGATACAGGAAGATCAGAAATTCAAGGCCATCCTCTGCTATATATTGTGTTCAAGACAAGCCTAGGCTACATGGGACACCATCTCAAAACAATCAAGTATATGGATCATCCATTTCTGGAATTTTCTGTTTACTTTTTTCAGGTAGTGGTTGTCCACAGATAGCAAAAATACTATAAACTGAAGCCTCAGTGACTCAATGCCCCTGCCTGTCCCCCATCTCTAAGACTGAACTGTCATTGGCATAGGGCTGGTTCTAGCAGCCAGAAGAAGTGTTCCTGTGAAAATATGCATTAGTGTGCATTTGTGTACAGAGTGCTGAGATTCATAATGACATTTCTGTTGAGATCCACCTGCCTCTGCCTCCCATGTGCTGGGATTAAAGGTGTGAATCAGAACCGCCCAGCTAGTTTCAGTCTTTTAAAAAATGTTTTTTGCTTGTCCATGTGCTTGTGGAGATCAGGGAACAACTTTTGAGAGTCCATTTTCTCCTTTCAGTTTTATGTGGATTCCAGGAAATCAAGCTCAAGTCATCCTGGCTTGTGCAGCAAGTCGTTCCCCACCAAGCCATCTCATTAGCCACAGTTTCATTTCTGCTTTTCATCCATCCATACTGGTCATCAGAGGACATCCTAATTTCTCACTGACTCCTTCCAGTTTATCAGTGTTCAGACAGTACCATCTCTAAGTGGTTTACATAACAACCTAGGCTAGAACCTTTCTTAAAGGTTGGATTGAAGATCAACTGATGAATTTCAAGAAAGGTACTTTAAGTCATAGAAGGCAGGTAGTTGTTTGATAAAGGTTAGCTCTCCCTATCAGTATCATTATTCTGGTGAAATGAATTCATGTAGCATCAGCCTGTCTGTGGTAGTAACATGAGGAAGGGCACAGTGGCCCTCTTCCTCGCAGAGTTTAAATGGTTCAAAAAGAGGTGTTTGGTGAATGTGCAGTCATGAGTTCCAATGCACTCTTTACCAGGCCCTCATCATATGCTCTTGGGCATTTTGTTTATCTCTGCTTTTAAGTGGGAACACAGCCTGAAGAGGATACAGCTACTTGTAGTTGTCCGCAGCTCAGCACCTACTCAGTACTGAAGATGTGCTGTTTTGTGTTTTTCTTTTCTCCTCTTTCTAATGCTAGGTGGAAAAAAAGAAAAACAAAACAGAAGACCCTGAAGGAGGATGGAAAATGTCTGTTCAGACTGTTCTAATATTTAGATTCTGAAACAATTAATACTTAGAGAGGAACTCAGAGATCTGAAAAATGGGGAGCAGAAAATGTCATGAGCAGGCTGGTGAGGAAACCCAGTGATAAAGACATTTGGGTTACCATGATCTAGGACCCACATGGTAGAAGGAGAGAACTGATTCCCACAAGTGTCCTCTGACTGCCGTATCTATGCCATAGTATGCACACTTACACACATATCATACACACAATATAAACTATATGTATAAAAATTTGTAAAGAAAATATCATGGACATTATGTGCCCTCAAAAGAGAAATGGTGACTTGGTTGCTGGAAATTGAATCAATACTGGATGTTATTTTAAAAAACAGGAAACTAATAACAATAATGCTCTCACGCTATTAGCTCCAGCTTTTGATGTTACTATTATTTTGATGTTTTATATAAGTTTCAATATATTTTCCATATGTATGTCCTTGCATATCATCTTCTCTGAAAACACTGGAATCCTCCTGTAAGTTTGTCCATATAGGACTTGTTTCATAAAGCCTTCCTAATGCCACTCATTTTGACATAGTCTGTAAATTTAGTGTCAATTTTAGTATCCAGATATACCATAATCCATTTGATAATTTGTCTACTACTAGATATGAGAGTTGTTTTTAAACAAGTCTATAGTGGATGTCAATGAGAGGAAAATAACTTTAAAGTGTACAATATGGGCAAACAAGAGCAAACAGACAACTTAGAAGGGAGACACCCAAAGGCCAGAATATTTTGTGCATCCTCCCAATGTCAAATGAATGCAAACTAAAATAGTATGCTTTGTTGAATTGAGAGAAATTGTAAGTAGGGTAATTTACTGAGTGCTTTCTAGGACTCTAGAATACTTGCTCCTGGGTTTTTGAGTGGGAATCCAAAATATAAAACATTTTTACAAGTTAATTTGCAAGTTTAAGGTATTTTACTGAGGCAAGGAGAGGGAGGGAAAGATGGCAGGGTGCAGCTAGGCTGGCTAATGGTGTATAAGTCTGGACGGTTCAGTGGAAAATGGAACTAGGTGTTTTTTGAGAGGACCTGGATTCAGTTCCCAGCCTCCACATCAGGTGGGTCACCATTGCTTACCACCTTAGTTCCAGGAGGTCAACATTCTTTTCTGGTCTTCATGGGTACCTGCACTCACATACTACACACACACACACACACACACACACACACACACACACACACACACATGAAGAAGAGGGGCGAGGAGGAAATAAAACCCCCAAAATTGTAGTTTGGAGATTAAAGAATGCCTTCCAATGAGCCTTCCTCAGGATTGAGGAAGAGCTGTGGATACAGACAAGCATGGGCCCGACTACTACCATTTGTATTGGGTAATTTGTCCTTCTGTGCTAGCATACTACTTCTCACCATTCTTATCTATTACATACCAATTTTGGGATATCTGTAGTGTTCAATAGCATCACATATGTAGAGATATACAATATTAATGTTTTATCATAAAATCTCTGAACAGCAACTGCATACAGGGCTTCAGATAGCTCTCTTCTATCTTGGAGAATGTGCAATGCCCTCTTGGGCTTGGAGACTATTAGGCATTGAGCAGAAGAGAGAATTCAGAGAAATGAATGCTCTGGGATGGCCAGAACTCTCTCTGTTCTATTACAGAGTCTTGGCAAAAATAACTGTACAATGTAGAAGTGTATGGTTGAGCAAGAGCAAAGAACTGCAGTGGAAGATTCTCAGAAAGAGAGTTGGTGAACATAAGTTTATATAGACAAATACATCTGCTGAGAGGTTGTAGGTCCTGTGTTGAAAGTGATGCTTTCGCTGGCTGGTGGTGGTACATGCCTTTAATCCCAGCATTTGGGAGGCAGATCCAGGAAGATCTCTGTGAGTTCTAGGTCAGCCTGGTCTACAGAGTGAGATCCAGAACAGGCACCAAAATTATATAGAGAAACTCTGTCTCAAAAAACAAACAACAACAACAACAACAAAAGTGGTGCTTTTTACAGAGATTGTAGAACATCCATTAGGACGAGGAGGGAAGACTACTATGAGACTATTAGAAGACACATATGTTGGGTCTTTAACCCATAGAGCATAGTCAATCAAAGCCTGGCACTTTTTTAAGAGGTGTATGTTTGCTACAGGCTCTGCTCACAAGCCTGTCCTGAGTCCCCCTTCCTCATGGTGTTAGAATCTGGCAGGTTCTCCATAGTCAGTGAGCTAGGGAGGCCTCTGTAGATTGTTTGTCTCTAGCTTTCAGCTGTATCTTACATCCAAAGATTGCACAGCTGTAAAGCACACAAAGTGTGGAAAATAAGAAGTACTAGGTCGATAGCCAAGACCTTAGTCCTTCAGCAAGCCTTACCCTGTAGCCTGCGCTGAGTCTGTCATGCCACAGCGGTACCATTCATGTGAAGTATCTGTGAGCTGCTGATTGTGGCATTAAGACTGAGCTGGATCAGCTTACATAGTCAGGAATGGCCCTGACATTTCTGTCTTCTAAAAGGAACACACAGGACCAGCAAGATGGCACAGTGGATAATGACATTTGCCTCCATGCCTAATGGCCTGAGTTTGATCCCTGGAACTCACATGGAAGAGAATTGACTCTCAAAAGTAGTCTTCTGACATCCATATGTGTGCATGAGCACGTACACACACACACACACACACACACACACACACACACACACACACTACACATACATACACACATACTGAATGAATGTTTAAAAAGAAACACACATCTCTCTTACTATAGTTTCACAGTTGTCTGTGAGGCTCTTTTCTCTGTTAAAAACCTCAAACTAGAAAAGACAAGTGAAAACACCATGCTTTTGCCCTGCACAGGAAATCTCTTCTCTGCCCCCCTTCATTGTGGGGCTCCACTGGTCTCTGTGCAAATAGAGGAGGGTGTGGAAATACTCTGACATAGGATTGTCTTTGGTAAAGAGTTGAGTTGCTGCTTTCCAGGACCACTTCTTTAAGATATCTTCAGGGGACTTAAAGGGAGCCAAGCACGCCAGGATATTTATGAATCATGAGACTTAATAGAGACCAAAGTGGATCCTATTATTGATGTGCTTACTGCTTCATTAAATTCCCCTTAAGGTTTGCAGCATGGATAAGGATCATTTGCAATAATAATTATGCCGTGATCGATTGATTGGGTCTGACATTGCACTTGTCACCTTGAATGCAGAACCCATCTATTTTCGACAGTGTGAACATTTTTCGTTCATGTTGCACACCAGCAGACTATAGTTTATTTTTATGGAGCATGTACAATTTATAAAGTTTGGAGACATAACATTAACCTTTTGCAAAAAAAAAAAATGAAGTATCACTTGTCATTTTACAAATAAATGAAAATCATCCAACTAACAATACTTTTGAGATTAGAAAACACAGTCTAATTTCAAAAAGAATTTTTCAAACAAATAAAAAATGCAGACACTTCCACTGACTGATAGAAGTGTATTGAAAGTATTTAAGTTGACGAAGTCTTCTCATAGACCAGTGAAGTATTGGACTGAAGAATGGAGTGGTGGCTGAGTGTAGTCGCTGCTCTTGCAGAGGACCCTAACACCCATGTTGGATGGCTCACCACTCAAGGAAATCCTGTGTCTTCTTTTGACCACAGCAGGCACCTGTATGCATGTGCACACATATACACATGTAGACACCTAAATACACATAAAGAAAAATAAATCTTAATACATTAAAGGGTTGAGACTAGCTTTGTTTATATGTGTAGACACATACATGCAAGTGTTCATGCACAGGCACAGCCATTGGTCCACTTTTTTTCTGTGCATCTACCTGTCTTTCTGTCTACCTATCTATTTATTCTTTATATTTGCTGTCTGTTGTTCTTTAATTCCATCTTTACCTAAATAAATACTGCAAATGTCTGCCTTTGAAGCATGTGGATGCTTTCCAAAGTGCCCAACCAAGATTAGAGTGAATCTTACTCCATGCAAGACTTGGTACATTTCTTTTCAGGGTGTAATTTTTTAAGAGGGAAAAAGAAACAAGTGACCTCATTCTCCTGTGTTTGCATCCACTGTGTTTTTGTAGATGCTTTCTGTCTTGAGCTTGTGATGTGCCCAGTCTCCAGTCTGTTTGGCAGCGAATAACCATTTATAGATTTGCTTATTCAGGATTAGGTTTTGGGCCTGGTACTCAGAATAAATGAGGTGGGTGTGGCTCTTTTCTGTGTGACCCTATATTCCAACAAGGAGGACAAAGTTGGGGTGTGCTAACTCCAGTGAGAAATACAGGATACGTATGATTGGTATGGGGCGGGGGGGGAGTTAACAACATACTAATGAATTGACAGATAACAGATAACAAAAAGCAGATCAGGTTCTATTCCTATTTAAATGACGTTACCTGTGTCACATGATTACTGATAGCCCACAGTTCCTCACAGTGTTCTGCTTACACTTCTGTGGCTGTGACAAATATTCTAACCAAAAGTGGATGAAGGATAAAGGAGTTCGTTTAGGCTTATCCTTTCAAATTACAGCCTGTCAGTAAGGGAAGTCAAGGCAGGAGCTTGCTATTCCTCATAGCCTATAACCAAGGGACTTTACTTCAGAACCAAGGAAGTATAGCAGGAACCATGGAGGAGGATGCTTGCCAGATGGCTCACAGGGTCATTTATACTAAACTAGCTTTTTTACATAGTTCAGGACCACCTGCCTGGGATAGTGCGATCCACAGTGGGCTGGGCTCTCTTACATTAATTAACAATCAAGACAATCACCCACAGACATGCCCAGAGGCCGATTTGATCTAGGCAATTCCTTACTTGAATTCTCCTCTCATATGATTCTCAGGCTGTGTCAGGTTGACAGTTAATGCTAACTAGGACACATGGCATACAGTTAAGACCCAGTAACCTTATGAGAAGGTGATTACTGTTATGTCTATTATGAATGTGATGTTAATGGAGTCTACAGGGCTTCCAAATTGCTGAGCTATTGAGTAACAGAGAACTATTATTTAAACCCAGTAAATCAGTCTTCAGAGCTAGGGCTTTGTAACTATTTAATGCTACATGTAAATAATATATTTATAAATATCTGAACATGAATTTAAGTACTTAGGTATTCATAAAGGAGCAAATGCACATACCCTCACACTCCCTCAAAAGAGTTCATAGTTAGTAATATGGCTGACTTTTGCTTAACATTGTCCTTACATTTTCCATTGTCATATGTATTACTTATATAATAATATAAAATAGTAAAGGTCATTATGTTTCTCACAAGATGTAATCAACAAGCATGGTGGCACTGAAATTTGTATAGAAATATAACTGCATTAATTGCTTGTCTCATTGAACTTCAAAAACACCTGACAAAAGCAATTTTAAAAAGGGAGGATTGATCTTGGCTCCCTGTTCCGGGAGATGTAATCCATCATGGCAGGGAGGGCAGAAAGGCAGGAGCTTGAGTTGGGTCACATGTGTCCATAATCAAATTTCAGAGAGAGATGAGGGCTGGTACCAACCTCATTGTTTCTGTTTCACTTGGTGTGGAACCCAGCCTCTGGAACAATACCACTCCCATTTGGGGTGGGTCTTCTCACCTAAGTTGATACAGTTTAGGCAATCCTTCAGCGACATGCCTCGAGATTTGTTTGCATGGTCATAAATACTTCAAAGCGCAATCAAGATTAACCATCCCAACATCTCAGATGCCAAACAGCTTTTCAGAAACCCTCAGATCTGTTGCCTAAAGTACCTTTAAATTTAAGCCATGAGAAAATAGCACTGACGTAAGACAGTGTTTGAAAGTCCTCCTTGGTACTAGGACTCATGTAAGCAATTGAAACCTCCTGACTCTTCTGGAGGACAATTGTGCAAAGAATAAAATAATTGTATTCTTTACCTGTGAAAGCTGTCACAGAACGTATCTGTGCTTAGAAGAAGCAGTCAGTAACTGGTTTGCGTTTTGAAGATGATTGTTAGGAGGTCAGATGCAAAGAAAATAGTAATCTGAAAATTGAATTCCGGCCATTCTCCAACAAGAGTTTTATTTAGTTGTAAAAGGGGGAAAGGAGGCAGAAGAGATGACTCCACAGTAAGAATGCTTGCTGATCTTACAGAGGACCCAAGTTCCCAAGTTCAGTTCCCAGCACACATGCTAGGCAGCTCATCACTGCTTGTACCTCCAGCCCTAGGAAATCTGACACCCTCTTCTGGCTTCTGTAGGTTCACAAATACATGTGTGCACGCACGCACACACGCACACACACACACAGAGACACACAGACACACACACATACACACACACATAGACACACACACACACACACACACACACACACACACACACACACACACAGTACTAAACCTTTAAAACAGGAAAATATCTCCAAAACTTCCCTGCATTACTACTAGCAGTGATAATAAAAATAGAACTTAATTTCCTTTTGTGTTTTGCACATGGAAAATCTAAAACCACTGGATAAATAAAGACATTTTGAATCAGCCCTTGCAAATACTGATATTACAGTCTTCCATTTACTTGTTCTAACTAATAATCATTTTATTTTGTAATGATGTTAAGTGATATGACTTCAGTGAACACAACATTTCTGGTGCTGAATTCTGATTTTTCCCTAGGCTGTCAAAACCTAAACTGATCCTCTCTTATAAGTAGTAACCCACAGTCACCTCTAAAATCATGAGAGTAAACATAGACCCTCCAAGGAGTCCTGTTGTTACCAGAAGTTTGGTACAGATATTCAGTAACTCACATTAAATAATCATAGAATAGGTTTTGCCATAGATTATTTTTGCCCAGGTATATCCTACTGTCAATGTTCTGAATACATTTAAGTTAGGCTAGACTAAATTCCCATGTTTGTTTGACTAGATGCATATTTTTCTTCACATTTTCATCTTATGATTAGTTAATCAGTCTATGATCCCATAATAAGTTGAGAGGAACTTAATATTTTAGGAGTTATCTAGTCATGACTATATGAAAAGTGTGGCCATAATAAAGTTATGACAACAGCAGCATTCATGTATGGGAGATAGTGGCTAGTAAGGACTGTCTAAGACTCCTAATATTTTAAATTCTCTTTCCTCTCATATCCACCTTCCAACACAACAGAGGACATAACACAAGCTATACTGTTGAAATGTGAAGCTGCATATAGAGAAGGACAGTGTAGATTGTAAGTCTTAAATTAACCTAGACCCTCTCTCTGAATCCTTTCATCAGGAGATGATGACCAGCAAATTAAAATAGACTGCTTTTCTCCTAAACTGAAGGGAAATTGATCCCAGTTCTTGAGGAAAGACATAGGATTCAGAAAAATAAAATTACATGTCATGATTGTGGCCTCAGAAGCAATAGTGGACCAATGACTATACAAATAAACATTGTAAGGGGGTGGGCATTCTGGGCCTCTGTAGTCAAGTGACTTCCTTGTGCTAAGTTATTGAGGATAACATAGCATGGATGTCTGATCAAGGACATTCAAAAGACAGGTGTTTTTCACATGTTAAATAAGTTCATGACCAATGGAAATAAGGCCCATCAACCCAGGAAGCTTAATCTTCACTTCCTTCAACCACCTGGTCTGTGTGTGTGTGTGTGTGTGTGTGTGTGTGTGTGTGTGTGTGTGTATGTTTGTGTGTGTATGAGAGAGAGAGAGAGAGAGTAGTGTTCATAGCTGTGAGTACATGTGTGGGAGTGCACGAATGTGCATGTGGAAGCCAACAGTGTACTTTGGGTACCATCCATCAGTCACTCTCCTTCTTGGTTTTTGAGACAAGGTCTCTACTTACACCTAGAACTCACGGATTCAGCAAGTCTGGATGGCTAGTGAGCTGCAATCATTCACCTGTCTCCACCTCCTCATGCAGGTATTATGATCTGTGACACCATGCCAGGATTTTGTGGTGTGAGTTCTGGGGGTTAAGGGTGTCTCCTTATTCTTGTGTGGTCAGTCCTTTATCTACTTTGCCTTCTCCACCATCCCTACTGAGGAAAATCCCCAACACACAGAGGATTGAGGAAAATACACACACCACCGAAAACAATTCACTGCTGAGCAGAATGAGAAGGAGGAAGAGGAACTAGCTGTACACAGTCAGATCCAGTTCTAGAAACCTAGCACATCTGAAAGTATCTCTCATGGGTGTTTTCAGTGATGTAGGCTTTGGACACAGGTGAGATATTCCATGCAGTGGCCACCACTGACTCCAAGCTTACAATCTTCTCACTAGGCTTGTCAAATTCAGACAGCTACTCTGCCAATAGCTTGAAGTTGATGCAAAAGTCCCAGGATTGCATATTATGTTAGATTAGAAGCCTGCTCGTTAACTAGTCACATTTTTCTAAGAGTTATATGGCAATTCACCAGAACTAGGGTTCATGAGTGCCATCCAGCACAGACCTTGAATTTCTTAATCTACATTCATTTGGTCTAAGGATGAGAATGCATGCTTCTTCTCCAGAAAATTTGCTGCATGGTATATGCAAGGACTGCAATTATTACATGCTAGTCTTTGTCATTGTAAGTGATATTTTTCTCCAAAATCACTCTTTTTAGCATTTTTAATTACGCAAATTTCTGGTTTTCATGGCATAGAGAAAGTTCTAGAATATTTTGAACTATTTGCTTTATTCAACTCCTCTTTACATCTTATATTGCTGTGGAGCTGCAGCACGCTCATGAGCTAGGAAGACAAGCTGAATCTAATTGCTTAGGAAGGGTCAGAATATGTATTCAGACAGCTTTATTGAGACATGATGGCAATAAGCACCTGGAGGGGAAGTGTCTTGCACATCCTCACAGCCTTCAGTAACATCAGGACCTTGAATATCTTCACCGCTCCCAATATTTCCTGACCCAGTGATACTCTAGATTCCAAATTCTCCCTCCTTTCCTAACAGAATCATTGCAGATCTGCTGTCTGCCCCTAGACTTTAGTTTACCCTTCCTGTAGCTCATTATAAAGGGATTCAGACTGGGTTTTCCTCCTTACCATCTGTACATAGAATGTATCAATAAAATTACTTAATAATAATCACTTCATTTTCTGTAGATAAGAATTAGGACATGTCTGCATGGCTGTGAAGGGATGAGAATCTTTCCAGCATAGAAAACATCAAGTTCTCCCCTTTTCTTGGATGTGCACTATCCTTTAGAAGCAACAATTGACCTTGAAAGTGTGGCAGGAGGGTGACAGTGACTAAAGATTGTGAGAGAGTGACAGAAGGATGCGCTGAGGGGAAGATGCTGTGTAATCATTCTGGCCCCAGAAATAAGATGCATGGATGACCAGTTAGAATACAGTAAGGTGTACTTAACTAATGTTGTGCTCAATGTAATTTAATCTCTGATGATTCATAACAACCTTGGGTCATTGTGAGCATAGACTTTGAAGTCAGAGACTTTGGGAGAAGGGTGAACATCCAACCCCTAATGAAGCTGTCCACACATATGTGCAGCCCTCTGCATTGACAGGGAAGAGTGTCTTTCTTTATGTGTGCACGTCTGTTTTGGACAAAGTCTCTGAAGATCTTCACAGCTGAACATGGTAACATACGCCTTTTAGATGTTAGGATATTTTGAGGCCAACGCTTCTTTAAGGCCAGTAAGCACTTGATGAGTGTTTAATGTCTTTGATAAAAATTTTTAGGTGTGTGATATAGTGTGATGGACAGGGTGAGCCCTTTATCTTACCTGTTTGTTTGTATGTGTTAGAATGCTTGAGCATTATACCCTGAAAGCTGTTAAATACACATCATTTACTATAAATATGATAGGAGTTTAATGAATAAAATCCAGCAATATATGTTGCAATTATGAATGTGCACATTCTTTACAGGGGTAGAAACTTTCCTTAGAGATTGAACCAGCCATATGAAGAGATGTGTCATGGGGCTTGTGGCAGCTTAGTTGGTTGTATCCACCAAGTAGAGAAGCAAGACATGATATGTATTTATGATAGAGTACTCTGCAGCTATAAGCAGAATAAGGTCACTAGGCTGCACTGATATTGAAGTAACTCTCAGACACATGGTGAAGGGGAAAATCATAACAAGCAGCAGTATGAATGACAGGTTTCCATTTGACAATGGAATGGAAAAGCATCTCTCTCTCTCTCTCTCTCTCTCTCTCTCTCTCTCTCTCTCTCTCTTTCTCTCTCTCCTACCTCAATATTTAACACCATTAGGAAGAAATGGCAAATACCATTATATTTTGAAAAGTTGTTTCTAAGCAGAGAGGGTGATGAGACAATGACCTCTTATTTTAAATATTTACAAGGTGCATTATTGGGTTTTTGGTTTAGGAAACAAATTATTAAATAGGTCTACAAAGGACACAGGTAGATTATTTTCATGTTTATCTTGGGATTCTTACATCTATTTTATGCAAATGTCTCCTGAACTTGCTGTTAGGTCTCCCTCCTCTATCACGCCCTAAACAAAGAAAAGGAGAGGGAAGTCTTGCAATTGCCCCCTCCCATCAGTTTGCTTCCAGCCAATGAATGGAGGGTTTCCCTCTTGCTTCTCAGAACACTCAGAACCATTTGTAACTCTGAAGGAAACTGAGCCCCTGGGATAAAGCTCACCTGAAAAGTGATGCTGTTTGAGCCAGTGAGGGTGGGTGCCTGTGGGTCAGGAGTGGCTTAGCCAAGAGTAAGTCTGTGTGTGGTTGGAGACTGGAAAAGGAGAAGGTGGTACTTCACAGAGCCTAGGAATCAAGTCTAGCCTAAAGAGATAGGATGCTAAAGTCAATGTCAGCCATGTAGAGATGGAACTTGTATTTAATGGTGCCAGTGATTTTAAGCTTTGAAATATTTAATGTGGAAGAAAGGAGATCATCCCTATACATTCATTCATTCATTCATTGTTTAAGAATGTCAGACCAACATTCTTCTGACACAGTCACTACACTATGTAATGGGATAATGATGCTCCTGACCTCCTCCTCTGAAGTCACACAAGTGGCAGAGGCTTCTATCCACACAACTCCACAGACAAATGACAATGAAATGATTGAGGAGAGTTGCTAGCAGTAACATAGCCCTGCTTATCTCACAGGGTAGATGACTTCCCACTCACCTCTTTATTTATAAATCTGCTGAGATAAATCATCAATAAAATCATCTACATGGGCTGCAGATATGGCTCTGGCATTACAGTTTGCCTTGCAAACACGAGGAACTGAATTCAAGGCCTAAAACCCATGTACAAAAGCCAAGCTTGGTAGCACATGCTTGTAATCCCAGTGCTGGTGAGAGAGAGGCTGGTTGGTCCATGGTACCCACTGGCCAGTTACTCTTGCCTACTTGGTGAACTCCAGCAAATGAGAAACCCCAGTTTAGTTAGACAAGGTAGATAGTACCTGAGGGACAGCACCTGAAGTTGACCTATGGCCTCCACATGCAAGCACACAATTATGTGTACACATACACACAGAGAACACCCACCTGCAGATGCTGAAAACATGAAGGAAAGTGAAGTAAAGTCATTTTCCTGTGACAGGAAGTGTGAGTGGAACCAAGACTTGAACACAATTACAGAGAGGCTCACACATAAGGTTAGCATGAGAACATGTGGTTCCTTGTTTTAGCTTTAAAATCCAAGACCCTCACGAATATAGAAGTTAATAACAAGGAGCCATATCTCTACTGACATCAGTGGAGTTTCTCTGGTGACATTTGAGGTATTAACTTGGAAACAAAGGAACCTAAACTACTTCTCACAGGTAAATGAAGCAGAGGCTAACAGAATAGAATCTAGCAATAATAGTCACGGAAGACTTCTGATATTTTTGTTCATTGTGGAAATCATGTTCCAGAGATTTAGAAGACAAATCATTGACTTAGAGCTGAAATGTTTATATTTATTCTAATCCCCAGAGCAGTGAAGAATATTTAGGATTAGGTGTTTCTCCCAGAGGCATCTGTAATATAAAATTAGAATTTTTAATTTGAGGTCATAGAAAGACACTAGCATATCCATGCACTCCCTGGAATTGATATTGTACAGTATTTTTTAAGGAAGAGTCTAGATTCCTTTTATTTTCTTATTATCCTCACATGGCATTATGCAATGAAAGAAAAAAAAGATTAATAAAATCTACTGTTCTCTAAAAACCAAGGAGCTGTGGTTTCCTATTTTGAGACATTTGGCAAATCTCATTTTCCTACAGATGTTGTTGGACATAAATTGATGTTTTCAAGAAGCAAATAGAATATTCTGCAATGCTGAGAATTAAGGAGTTCAATGTGATCAGATGGGGCTTTGTCAAACGGATGCATCTGAATTAACTTATGCCATGCAAGTCAACGTCTGAGCGAAGTGCTTCTTCCCAGCTAATCAATGAAGATTAATATTCTATGGGAACCTGATTTTGTAGATGAGGTTCAGCCACACTATTTCCCCTACCAATTTTTCCTCCTGGTAAATAAATCATCTTTATTGTCCTGTACGAATTTACTTGGCTCTTTTAATAGGCTTTGTAAGAATAATGCTTCCTTTGATTATATTATATTTTTAAATGCGTGCAAGTGTGGAATGTGGTTGTGCTCCTGGGGGAAGGGCAGTGAGAAATGGTAGGCTTGCTGAATAGATCAGTTTTATCAGCTCATCCCCTGTGTGTTAAAGCAGAGAAAGCAGTGCCCCTGCATTCAGGGAGTCTTCCCAGAAAGTCACTGAGGGTTTGCTGGGAAAAAAATGGTTCCTACTTCTGCTTCATATCAAGCTTTTTCTCTGAAAGATTAGATTATTCCAAAAGGACTTGATCTTTATAAAACTATTTATAAAACTATTCTGGTTGCTATTTTGAATCCTTTTTATCTTCAAGGTGTTGGCTAGTTTATTTGATTTTTCTTCTCCCAAAGGAGGGAAATAAACTTTTTAATTCCAGCACCACCATCCACACAGAGATTGATCCGCTGAATTGAAAAACTGCTGACTGTGGACTCTCAGCTACTGCAGGTGGTCTCATTCACAATTAATAGAGTGGATTCTCACACTGCACTCTCAAAGGTTTAACCCTAGAAGGAAAGATATGGTTTAGTACATGCACAGTGGACATCAGTGAGACACAGTAAGAGATGAAGGAGAGGAGAGAAGGCAGATAGGAAGGACAGAAGGTAGGTAGGATACGGGAAAGGAGAGATGATAGATAGATAAATAGACAGGCAGACAAACAGATAGATGGGTGGATAGATAGATAGATAGATAGATAGATAGATAGATAGATAGATAGATAGATAGTCAGAGACAGACTGGGTGGAGAGAGGTAGAGAAAGAAAGAAGAGGAAGAAGCAAAAGAGAGAGGCATTTGATTGAAACAAAAAGTACCCTATGATCTTGTACACTAGTCTGAGTCATTCATTATTAATGTCACTGATGAGAAGAAATCAGAACCTCCCTGGCTTTCTACATCTCTATGTGTCATATATCATTTACTGTCAGCAGAATGATCTTTCAAAGACATGTTGTCCATGGAGTTAAAGCACGATGGGTGTCTGTGCAGAACCTAAAAGCTCTGCTCTGTTTATAGACCTTGAGTATGGAAATAAAGCTTCTCTTAAATCTGCTTTCAGTCTATAAAATGTGCTTGCACGTGGTAAAGCACATACCCATACACAGATGAGTGGAGAGAGAGAGGGGGTGGGGGAGATTAACCTCTCAGTACCTTGATGTAGAATACCATTCCGAGTTGTGTTTGCTTCAGTTTGCTGTAGGACATGGGGAAAATCATATTTTCTGGGCATCTGTTTTATTATTTGTGTAGCATGAGACTTGTGGTGAGAGGAACCACTAGTGACTGTGATGCAATGCTGCTTATGCTGCTTAGTTGATTTAATTGATGTCCTCTGGAAGGAATCAAATGCCCCTCTCTGCTGATATTTGCACCTCCATAAGGAGCCCAGAAGTTGTTGATGATGACTTTATATAAACAGGAACTTAGACCCACTTGACTCCACATAGTGATACTATCCAGAGCTGGACAGGGTGCATGATGAAATATAGCTACTGGCTCCATCAATTCAAAAATAAGCTCTCTATAAACATAAATAATATTTACTTGTTTATCTAAAAGTAAAGAATTAACCTAAGCTCTCTTGGAAGAGACCAACCCTGTGTACAGACATTCCTGGGACTGACTTACAGAGATACCCTAGATGACAAATTTCATCATGATCCCACACAGAGGTGCTCTGCAATTCTTAGCTTTTCTGTACTCTGGTGCTAATTGTATCACACAGCTCAGTGGGAAGGACTGCTGTGAGGTATTTCAACAATGAAGATACTTATAAAGTGAAGAGCCAAAGTTGCATTTCTTTCTTTGCTGGGAGCCCTTCTCCTGTTCACAATGTCATCCAACACCTCTCTATCTGGTAGTGTATTACAGAATTGTGTTATTACTGACATTGGACCATGTAAGCCCATAAAAGCAACAGTAAAAGAACTTGTGCTTCAAGTTCAAGTCTAGTTGAGGATGTACAATATGTATGATTTTCATGTTGAATGCTGTAGCATAGTTTCTTTTCTCTTAACCTTAGTGAGTGCATATTGGACATACTTGTACATGAATATGTAGAGAGATATTTTGCTTGTGTATTTGTATGTACGTGTGTGTGTGTGTGTGTGTGTGTGTGTGTGTGTGTGTGTTGTCTATGAATGTGTGTGCATGTGTGTAGAGGACAGTGGTTAAACCTTACTGTTCTTCAAATGCTGTCCACCTTGGATTTTTGAGGCATGTTTTCTTATTAGTCAAAAACTCACCAAGTAGGTTAGACTTGTTGCCCATTGAGCCCAAGAGATCCTCCCATCTCTATCCCTCTGGAGCTGAGATGATAAATATTCACCACTGTGTCCTGTTTTTGGTGTGGGGCATCTAACTTAGCTCCTCATGTTTACAAGGCAAGAGCTTTACTTACTGAGTCACTCCAACCCATATTTTGCTTATATTAAGCCTATATATACTCCTTATATAGATTATTTGACTGAGTCATAATCTATTTTTATGCTTGTTCTTTTATTGAAAAACCTTATGAGCTTTCACTACCATGTTTTGACAATTATCTGTAATATTTTATGACCAACTCAACATTTACATATCTGTGTATATGGATATTTTTTGGAAGAGTATTTCTAAGGCCTGGAGAGTTATCCCAGTGGGTAAGATTGAATGCTATGGAAGCATGAGGACCTGACACCAGCTCCCCAGCACCCATGTAAATGCTAGGTACACCTGTTTATATCTGTAACCCCAGGACTGGGAGAAGGATGGAGACAGGTAGATCTTTGGTGCTCACCTAATCAAAAAATGTTGAGCTCTGGGCACAGTTATTGAGTGTCTCAACAGAATAATGCAGAAAATGATATAAGAAGAGACCCAGTGTCCTCTTCTAACCTCCATAGGCTGGGTCAGCACACACACACACACACACACACACACACACACACACACACACACCATGACCTTTTTGTTAGGGGTATCCAAGGTCTCCTGACAGTCTAAATTCCTACTCTTGGGAAGCAAGTGTGTTCCTTCTCTATGCTTTAATAAAGGTAACCCAGTGGGCCATGCAGTTTGCATGGAAACATGCATGAGTGCTATTCACTTGGAGAAGCACTCTGGCAATGTGTAAATCAGCACTGGTACATGCTTCCAAATGCAAGTGGTGCCCTGAGCCTAATGAGAAATGGAGTGCCACTGATTCATCTCCTGCAGCCCCAATCTTTCTCTCTGTCATTTGAATGGTTCCCGAGCACTTTCCCCTCCTGGGCATAGTCCCTTCAAAGCAGAAAGGAGCCTCCTGCCTCCTTCTCTTCTGTGCTAGAAGGAGCTTCCTCAGGCTCTAAAGCTTGTCTCTTCACACTCCACTCCCAGTTTGGGATTCCTAATGTAAAATGCACTGACTTGAGGCAGGGAAGATGGCTCAGTCAGTAAACTGCTGGCAAGGAAGATCTGGATTTAAGTGCCAAAGCCCAGTCTGAGGTGGGGGAAAATCTGGTGTGGTGGTATGATCCCAGCCCTGAGTACCTGGAGACAGAGAATCCTTAAGCTCCCTAACCTAACCTAAGCTAACTGGCCCCTGAGAGTCTCTGTCTCCAAAATCAATCTGGAAGGCAATTGAGGACTAACAGCTGAGATTTTCTGACTTCCACATACATGTTGGAAACATACAAATATGTCTTCATACACATGTGTATAAGCACACACACACACACACACACACACACACACACACACACACACACACGAACTCCAGTACATAGAGGGTTGGGGAGAAGGCCTGATGTGATGTTGTGTGGCTTCATTCCTGCTGATGCTGACATCAATCCCTGGCTCCTTCCAGTCTTTAGACTTAGATGTGGTCACCTATGTGATCTACATAGAGTCAAAGCATGCAGAAGTGATAAATACCCATATGAATTGGTTGGAGTTTGAAGCTGGAGCAAACCAAGTGGCTGGGTAAGGAAGGGTTGATTGGCTTCGAAACAATCTAGATAAGACTTTAAACATTAGCTATATAAGGAATGCTTCTTCAGTGCACCAGTATACTGAACTGATTGCTTAAAAGTGGTGTTACTTAATGTTCCTCCAATGGGATTTTAAAAGATATACCTTTTGTATTAATTTTAATATTTATTAGCATATATTCATTACACACAATAATGAGTTTCATAATAACATTTTCATATACATGCAGGATATACTCTGATCATATGCACCCTTAATACTCTGTCTTATCCTCCCCTCCCACAGTTCTGGCCCTTCCTCTTCACAAAGCACTCCTTTCTAGTTGCATGTCTTTTCTTGGTTAAACCTGGATCTGTAGATAAGGGAAAGCATGAGATAGCTGTCCTTCTGAGTCTGGTTCTTGTTGCCTAACATGGTGGGCTCCAGTGGTCTGTTCTGCATTCCATTCCATGGCTTTAATGTAAAAGGCAGGTTTGTGTTCTTCTGGAACTGTTATGTTTGTTTTGTTTTTCTTTCCTCCTCTTGTTTATTTGTTTGCTTGTTTTTGAGACAATGTCTTACAGTTTAGCTCAGGCTAGCCTCTACTTTGCAATTCTCTTGTCTCAGCCTCTAGAACTGCTAGGAGAACATGTGTGTGCCATCTTTCCCTATGGTGTATTTTTTTATTGTTCAAGAAAAAGGTCCAGGTGAGGGATAAACATCCTGGCCACAGTGAGCCTTTAAGGTGACCTCTGATCATTCATAGAGGAAACATCATTTGGAATGTGTGCTGATTTCAAGGAACATCTTTGGGCTTTAGCTATACAGCAATGAAAATTATGCACAAAAGCTCTACCTCTGTGAAGCTCATTTTCTTATGAAAAATAAAAAGCTGACATTTTATTTCTGGGTCTAGTGGTACATCTTTGCAATCCAGCACATGAGAGGTGGCTGCAGATCAGGAGTTCAAGGCCAGTGTCTGTGAGCCAAGAATCTGAGCCTCTCTTCTGAGTGATTTTGATAGCTGGGGCTAACAGGTTGCCAAGACTGGACTAGGTTGGGATACACCTCTAAGCTCTCCTTTGTGACTGCTACAAGATTTAGAAGTTCTGTTGTCATGTCTTTTATGTGGGCCTTTCCAGAATGCTTGCTCAAGGCAGGGTTCCTGGTTTCCTGTAGGCTAAGAAGTTCAAGAGAGAATGAGGACCCCCCCCCCAAGAGGAAATGGTTGTTTCATTATCTGATCTTGCCAATGAAATTCCATGTTTCTGCTTTGTTCTGATCCTTCATTCAGTTAACTAATCTAGTTCATTCTGAAGTGGAGGGACTTACACAATGGCAAAGGTCACCGAGGACTTTTATAAGACTACACTCATTAATGTCTATTCTGAGGGATAAAATAGGACTGGGGATTAAAATAAGAAGGTTCAAAGACTGGAGCTCAGAACCCCAAGAACTCATACATTTAAGGGGAATATGGCAGCCTGCGTATAAATTCCAGCTCTCAGAAGGCCAAGGCAAGGGATCCCCAGAGCAAACAAGCTACCCTCATCATATCAACATACTCCAAGTTCCAAGCAGAGATTACCTCAAAGAATAAGGCTGAAAGTGATCAGGAAGAACCCCACATTAGCACTGGACTTCCATATGTACACACGGTGCACCTGCATTCACATGTGAGCATACATACACATATACAAGAACATGATACTCAAACAGATACACAGATACACACACACACACACACACACACACACACACACACAGGTGGGAGGTGGAGAGAGAGAACAATACCTACCCTGAGATGCACTGAGAAGCAGAAATAGAATGAAATTTATTGAAGACTAATTGTCTAAATGTTGGAACAGCTTCATGTTAACTTATAATGATAAATCTTTCCTACGTTGAGCAAAAATTAAGGCCCAGGAACTGAGCCAATCTTCCAGTGCACCTCTTCACTCAGTCTTCAGAACAGCCTTCTCATGGTGGTACCAGTATATGTCTATTTTATAGATAAAGAAACAAAGGCATAGACAGCCATTTGGAATTCACTTCTTTGCAGAATACACTACTGGCCCATCCCTTTTGCCATATCCATTATGTTTTAGAGCACGATTCCCACCTTCTCAAATACAGACAAAGAGGATGTCTATGCACACAGGCCAACACTCACCACCATTGTTGATAGATATGTTTGAGAGGGAAGGGTGAGATCTAATTCTCACAAAAGGAACATGAATCTGGAGAGTTTTCCAGAGTGCTTTTGAGGCAAATGTATTATAGTTCACGGTCAGGGTTCCCAGTGGGGTTGGCAGCCTCACAGTCACAGGCACCAGCATCTCTCCTCTTCCAAATTTCCCCTCTCAAACCAATTTATTGCAATGAATAAACTTTATTCCGATTTATTGGACTGAATCCTCACTTCACAAGCAAATAAACAGGCAATAAATAGTCGAGCTCTGGGCTTGTTGCTGCTCCAGCTTACTGTACATTTCCATTCAACAAATCTATTAAAGCTTAAAACTGAATGTTTTGGAAAAAGAAGAATAAAACCCCTAGCACCAGTCAAGGACCGCAGGGTTGGAAAATGCAGTTCACGTTGACATGATGGGATTCCAGCAGGGCTTCCATTAGAGGGGTCATTAAGCAGCTCTCTACTCACTGTTCGGGTGAAGGAAGACAAAGAGGACTCTGGGAGTGCCTACCATGCATTTGACTGATGGTCACTGATAACCCTCTCCTTGCCAGGCTTGCTACTAGGCATATCATGACACACAGGACAAAGACCACCAACTCAAGGCCTAGTGAGACTAATGGGAATGGCCAATGGTGATTTAAATACTCCACAATGTGTAGTAGACAAAGGACACGTGAGGCTCTCTGAGAGCAGCTTCTGAAAGAAAACTTCTGGGTGGAAGAGTTGTCTAAGCTGAGTCTATCAGCTGAGAAAGAGTTTGAAAAGTGTGGGTAAAGGAGGGGACAGTTTACCAAACACTGAGTTAAAAAGCAGCCAAATCATGATGTGTCTGCAGAACTCTTCAAGTCCAATGCTGCTGATGAAGGGAGTTTGAAGTGGGCAGTAGGGAGATGAGGCAGACAGACAATAGAAAAGGAAACAGGGAGAGTATGGGATGTGCTGGAGCCTATAAGTCATGTTAATAGTTTAGATTTTGAAGCAAACATTTTGTTTTTTAACATATTTTAATTGATGGATATGACTGTTATTTTGTTGTTGTTGTTTATCAAGACAGTCTTTCTTCCTGTAGCCCAGGCTGTCTTGAAACTCACTCTGTAGACCAGGCTGGCCTTAAACTCAGAGATTAGCCTGTCTCTGCCTCCCCAGTGCTGGGGTTAAAGGCATGGCCACCAGGCCTGGCTACTATTACTTATTTGCAGGGTACACTAACATATTTCAAGTTAACAGATAAAAATGTTCATGTCATCCGCCAACCACATTTGTGATTTTTTAATAGAATATTTTAGGAATACACTAAAATTAATGACAATATATTATTTAGCTGAGGAGCAACACTGAATATATCACCTGCATGCATCCTTCCATACTTTTTAGTGCCTGGAATTCTTAAGACACCCAAGGAAATATAATTTTTGCATAATTTATCAGTGCATTGCAATATCTAGGGAACCAGGGCATGTCAAGAGTGAAGGGAATAGTTTTGAAAAAAAGACATAATCTTGGTCAAAAATCAGTTGATTTTTCAGGTTGAGAACTCGTGGATTCACCGGGCTAATTTTGTATTGATATTTAATGACATATTGCACTTAATGACTTGAAGGTTATGAACTATACTGCTTTATATTTATAACACGTGATATAAGGGGCCACCAATGTTTTCCCATGAGATGAGAGGTGATGACCGCATCCATTTTATGTCTGAAGAATATCACACACACACACACACACACACACACACACACACACACACACATACGCTGCACGGGGACAAGGAAGGGATGAGAATGGGAGGGTATGCTATAGCCACAGTCCCATCAGTAGGTACTATTCTCTCCAGGTCCTTACATACAAGTTTTCTGACTCTCTACTTACCTTATTCCAAGGATTACTACAAAGGACAGGTCCTTTATAAACACTACACATACATTCACATGACCTTCCAATGTGGCTGTGCTGTTTTGTTTTTATTCTGTTTATAATTTAATGTAGTGTGTGTGTGTGTGTGTGTGTGTGTGTGTGTGTGTGTGTGTGTGATAATGTGTATGTGTGGGGAAAGGGTGGCATGCGTTGGTGGACATATGGAGACTAGAGGAAATCTTCATAGAGACTATTTTTTCCTTCCACCATGTGTTTTGGGGAACCAAATTCATGTCATCAGCTATCAACGAAGAGCACCTTTAACTCCTGAGACATCACACTGGCCACAAAAGGCTGTACTGTTTTATGCTTTCACTAAATTTGAAGAGACTCTTTAATAGGTTTGTAAATAAAGCAGATGTTTGGGGTGGAGATGGCTCAAAAGCTAAGAGCCTTTGTTGCTCCTGCAGAGGACTTGAGTTCAATTCCCATCCCAGCACCCACATGGCAGCTCACAACTGCCTATAATGTTAGTTGCAGGGATCTGATGCTCTTATCTGGTCTCTGTGGGCACAAGGCATGCACACGGTACACAGACATGCATGCAAGTAAAGTATCCAAGCACATAATCTTTAAAAATTAAACAGATAGATGATGTTATTCACATCTGTAATTTGAAAATATATAATTCAAATACAAACAGCTGTGAGGCAGATGTTTGAATACAAATATTGTGCTACAGTGCTATCATTTGGAATATGTATGGTACACTCCTCCCTCAGTTACTGTAGTGTATGCTTCTGTCTCTTCCTCCATCTCTGAGTTCCTCCCTCCTCTGTTTTCTTTCTTTGTAACAGTGATTTGAAAGCTTGTGTGTATGTGTGTGGTGTATGTAGGTGCTCATATGGATGCACGCAAGTGAATATGCAAATTAGTCAGGTAAAACAGTGATCCTGTGAGGGTGGCCAGGTGTCTTCCTTCATTTCCCCCACCTCACTTTTTGAGACAGGGTCTCTCACTGAACCTGGAGTTCACAGAATGGCTAGGCTACTAGTTAATACACTCCACGTATGTATCTGCCCATCTCTTTTGACTCCCTAGCACTGGATTAAAGGCCCCACATCTCTGTGTCTATCTTTTATGTGGGCACTGGGGATTGGATACCATTCTGTCATATTTGTGCAGCCACCTCTCTGTATTTTTTTAAAAGAAATTTAATGCTATCTCCAACAGGGTTATTTGTTAGGATCAACTTCCATCACATCTCATTTCAAAATATTAATATAAAAATATTTGTGGCAATATTGTGCTCCCCAAAATATTGTACATTCTAATAAACTTATCTGGGGCCAGAGGACAGAACAGCTACTAGATATAGAAGCCAGAAAATGGTGGGACACATGCCTTTAATCCTAGCATTCCAAAGGCAGAGATCCAGATGGATCTCTGTGAGTTCAAGGCCACACTGGAGACAGTCAGGAGTGATAACAAGAGCCTTTAATCTCAGGAAGTGATGGCAGAAAGGTATAAAAGGCGTGAAAACCAGGAACTAGGCTGGTTAAGTTTTTATGCTTTTGAGCAGCAGTTCAGCTGAGATTCATTCTAGATGAGGACACAGAGGCTTCCAGTTTGAGGAAACAGGATCAGCTGAGGAACTGGTAAGGTGAGGTGGTTGTGGCTTTTTCTGCTTCTCTGGTCTTCCAGCGTTCACCCCAATACCTGGCTCCCAGGTTTGTTTTTATTAATAAGAACTTTTAAGATTCCTGCTACAAATGTTCCCTTGCTCAAACAGAAAAGGAACAAAATGAGTCCCTACATGCAAGAAAGGACTCAGACTTTGGCATCCAGATGACAGTGTGGAAGCTTCTCTTCAGGTAGAAATGGCAGCCAGAAGAGAAACAGCCTATATCCCCTTTTTACAGTGTGCTGATTCATAAATTACTGAAGTGTATTCCTGAGGAATAAATATTTCACCAGCCAGTGACAGACTTATGAGCTAATTAAAATGTGAGCCCATGAAGAAATGGTGCCATTAGCTCAATTCAGGGCACTGGGAAGCTTGGAGTCCTACTCCTCATTGACTCTGCGGTAGACATTTACCTATGAAAAGGAGGGGGTGGCTTACCCAAAGTCTAACTGTGCTTCGGATAAAGGGAGCTCTCTGTTGAATGTGAGGAATTAAAAAAAAAAAAAAAAAAAACAAGATGTGGAAAAATTTTTGCTCATGGGTGGAAGATAGATAAATGTTGCTACAGGACAATTCTATGTATACATTGGGAGGGGGCAATATGCCTGAGCTCAATTCCCAGTTCTATCACTTGTCAGATGCAGGACTTTGGGTAAGTTGCTTACATAGTCTAAACCTTGATGCTATTATCTATGCGGTGGTCACAGAAATGACTCCTTCCCCCACTGGGGCTGCGTTTAAGATGAGGTCATGCTTATAGGTCATTACCAGGGTCCAGGCAAATTCTTGCTCAGCAAATGTCAAATACCAGTCTCTGTCTGGCATCTGCTGGTTCAAGAACAAAAGTCCTGTTTATGTGCCTAGTTTTCCATTCAAAATTCACAACCTACTGGATGCTGAACAGTTCTCTTTGTTCCCACTGAGCATGTGGAGAAACACATCTTATGGGTTTGTTGTGAAAGTACTAAAGACTTCTATATACACACCTTCTTCATCCTCACTGTGTTATTATGAGATGGATTCCTAACTCCACAGGGAAAACTGAGGCACATAGCATTGCTGGAATTTGCTAAAGTTACTCTTTTAAAAGTCTTCCTGTATTTCCATCACATCCTTAAATGGTCATAAGAAAGATTTTTCTTTACTTTCAATTTTTATTTTGGGGAAAGGTACTATGGCTAGTCCTTGCTGCCCTCTCTTTTATCTAGACATTGGTCAAGGTGGTTATTTCATGCAGTCCTAATAGTGGTCTTTCTTTCACCCCTCTGGGTCTAACTACAGAATCAGAGGAAGATCTCTTGATGATCCAGCCACAGATGGCTCCTACAAGCCTGAAACCATTACTCAGCGTTTTCTGTTTTCCTTTATTCATTCTGTTGTCAGCAGTATGTCGTACTATCCATAGAAGACATCATACCATACTCCTGTGGAGGCAAAAGAGGAGATGCTATTGAAAATAACCACAATGCAACAATAATATAAGAGTGGCTTGCTCATCAAATATTTTTGCTAGACCAGGGACTGCTTAGAAATATTTGCAGCAGAGGTTAATCTGATCCTAATTACATGTTACATGACTATCACCCCTATCTTACACATACTATTTTACAAGAATGAAGAAATAAATATCTTGTTATATTTAAGGAATAGAAGAACAGGTTCTGATGAAAGAGATTTACCTTCTTACTGGCTTCAGGGATCATGTAGATGTTGTATATATCTGTGTACATGTGTCTATTTGTGTGTCTATGTGGGTGTGTGTGTTTATGTCTGTGTGCCTCTGTGTTTCCTTGCATCTGTCTTTCCTTGTGTCTTTGGATATTTTGGGAGTGAGTAATGTCTCTGTGTATTTTCTTGTGTCTATATGTGTGTAAGTCTGTGTGTGTCCTTGTGCTTATGCGTGTCTCTGTGTCCTTGAGTGTCTGTATGTATATCTGTGTGTCTCTCTGTGTGTATCTGTCTGCATGTCTGTATGTGTGTATGTGTGTGTTGCTACTAAATTCATTGGCTCTGTACCAAGGTGTGGATAAGTTGGGGGTAAATTCAGGAATGAAGGAAATAATTTATGATGGGATGAGAGTTTCAAATAGTTGCATATCTAGGGGTAAAATGAGTTTTTTGTGTATACGTGTATGTTCATGTTTATGTATAGCAGGGTGTACATATGTACATGTGGAGGTCAGAGGACACCCTTGAGCATTGTTCTTTGGCTGCCTTCCAATTTTTGTTTGAGATAGTATCTTGATAGTATTTTGTTTGAGATAGTATCATTGGCCTAGAACTTTGCCAGGTGGGTTCGACTGGGTGGCCAGGGAACTCCAGAGAGCCAATAGTTTCTGCTTTCTGTCTCATTATTGCCAGTGTCTGTTTTATGTGGGCCCTGGGGATCCAACTCAGGTCCTAAAACTTTCACATCCAGTGCTTTGAGAATGGAGTCATCTCCCCAGATGAACAAGAATTTTTCAGTGGACTTTGAGTTTGAGTTTCAGAGATTTGGCTCATCTACTGTCCTAGTTAGATTTAACTGTCAACTGGACACAGCCTAGAATAACATACCATGGAGTCTCAATTGAGGAAATGCACAGCTCAGATCAGACTGGCTTGGAGGTATATCTGTGAGGGAGTGTCTTGACTGTTAGTTGGCACAGGAGACCATCCCACTGGAGGTGGCACCATTCTATGGGCAGGTCCCCCCAGGGGGTGTATAAGAACTTTGTATAAGCTAACCTTGAACTGGCAGCCGAGTCAGCAAGCAACTTTCCTCTAAGATTTCTGCTTAAGCCCCTGTCTGATTCTCACTCTGACCCTCTCGATGATGGCTTGTGCCCGAGATGTGTAAGCTAAAATACCCCTCCCCTCTTACGAGTGACTTTTGGTCATGGTGTTTGTCACAGTAACAGAAAAGACCGGCTGTAGTCTGACTACTCCTGTTAACATGGGTAGACTCAAATCAAAGGTGGTTTGCAAGGATTTTATCAAGCAACACATGAAGCAGTGCACCTTGGGCTGCAAGCTGTGCCGAATCACAGCTCAGGTACATTGCAGGAGGGTATTGCATGAATGGAGGGTCCACCTGTTCAAATGCTCTGCCTGAAATAAGTTTCCTTTTTCTTTTTTGGCTCATCTTTTCTCTGCTGACTTCCCTCTCTGGCAGGCTTTTCCTGGATAGGGAAAGAATCTGAAGTAATGCCGCAGTTCTGGGCTTATTTTCTTCCAAATGGTTAGCCCTAGCTGAAAACAAACACACACACACCTCCATCCTTAAAATCTGAAGCAGAAAATAAAACCTGGAATGATTTCTTTCAAAGAATAATTATGTGAGTTAAATATCAGAAACTGTTATAATCTCTTTGCATACATGAACTCATTATTTATTTCAATTCTTGCAATAATCTTAAAAACCAGGATTACTATCTGAGTGCTTTGAAATGTAAATCTATCTATACTGACTCTATCAGCTGCATTTTAATGTGATATGTAGGTACAAAATTCTTGGATGTGTTAGCTGTATTGCTGAGCAACAAGGCTACCCAAGCATAGTGGCTTCTGAAAGTAATCTTGTATTGTTTCTCAGTCTGCAGACACAAGGTCATGTAGGGCTGGCATCCTCCAGGGCCTATGGCCAAGAATTGTAGCATGTGTTTGCAATCCTGTTGGTGTGAAATGGAGACAGGTGGATCCTTCTGGCTTCCTTGCCAGCTAGCCCAGCCTACTTGGTGATTCACTGGCCAGTGAGAGACCTGCCTCAAAGAGAGTTGGAAGTGGAAGCTGGAGAGGCTCAGCTGACAAGAGCAATTGCTACTCTTACAGAAGACTCTCTGTCAGTACCCAGCACCAACACAGTGGCTCACAGCTGTTTTATAACTCCAGTCCCAGGGGATCCATTATCCTCTTCTGAGTTCTTTGGGCTTCAGAAACACATGCAGTACACACACATACATGCAGGCAAATCACTCATGAAATAAATATTTTTCAAAAGAGGGGCAAGAGAAATTGAATAGCAGTCAAGAGCACTTACTACTCTTGCAGAGGACCTGAGGTTGGTTCTCAGCACCACATGCGGATAGCTGTGGCTCACAGCGATCTGTGATATCTGCTTCTGGGTACACCAAACATGCATGTCGTATATACACATACATGAAGGCAAAACACAAATATACCTAAAAAAATTTATCAATGTTTTCAAAATGTGGGATGTGGGCAGTGACAATGACTGAGGAATGCAAGCCAAAGTTGTTTTCTGGCCACCACTTATCTGCAAGCATGGACACATGAGCACATACATCCACATGTGCTCAAGTGAGCACACACACACACACACACACACACACACACACACACACACACACACTGAGGATTCTAAGATTCCATGAAAAAGAGGTCATCGGGGGATCCATGGGCAGAAATTACTGTATTCAGTCTGGAGATCAGTCCTGTATATAGTAGACACATGGGCTGTAAAAGGAAGAGATTGGTTCTCTTAGTTTTAATCAGATGGTTATTTTTAAAGGAAGAACTTGATGTCTTCAGATGGTCTTTTTTTTATCCTTAGAATAATAGCTTCTGCTTAGATAGTGGCCACTTCTGTCCCCAGTCCTGGATGGCCACTTTGTCTCTACTGCACCACAAAGATAGGTTTTATAATCTCTATTTCATAGTAGGTGGAGGGTTGAAGTAAGTCACTCCAAGTGATGCAGCTTTCAGGTACGGAAGTGGCCAGGGCTGGAGTTTGACTCTGAGCATGGAGACCTCTTTGTGTGCCATTCCTCCCAGCTGAAGGCTTAGTGTGCCTGTCATCTGAGGATCATGGGCTGGCACATGAAGGCGGTGGCAGGGAGACAGGTGTGGCCTCTTTCTGGGACAGTAAGCATCTGATGAAAAGCCTTCACACAATTGAGCTTCTTAGGTTCTCTGATGGGATTTGATTTGTGATCTGTGAACCAAATATTTCAGATACATGAAATCAAGTACTGAAGTAGAGTAACTTTGAGATAGCTGTGCTGTGTTTCTAGGAGGGAGGGTCTCATCAATAACAGAAGGAGGTATCTCTTCAACCCATGGGCACACTAGGATCACTTGGGGAGCTTCAAAACATACAGATACCTGACACACTCATATTTAATGCAGAATTAGGACCTGAGAGGTGGAAATGAATTGCTAACCACTGATGGATAGACAATTCATATAGATATGACAAATAGCATAGTAATGAATAAGGAGATCCTGCTGTCTGTTACAACATGGGTATTCCAACTTCATATCTGTCACTGTGGTAAACACTTTGACCAAAAGGACCTAAGGAAGAAAATGGTTTGTTTGGCTTAGACTTCCATGTCCAAAATCCATCAGTGAGTAAAGTCATAGCAGGAACTCAACGTAGGTACTTGGAGTCAGAAACCATGAAAGAATCATGCTTTCTGGCTCACTTCCCACTTACATGATTCCAAGTTGTGGCAAGTTGATATTTAAAAGCAAACATCACAGGTACATTGGCAATTAAAGCTAACTATCACAATATTTCTTAAGAATATCAAACTCATGTGGAGTGCCCCATATCTAGCTTTGCTGAGTAAGCTAACTCTTAACAGTAAGGTCATCAAAATTGAAATATAAATATGCATATAAATAGATACATATACACACATCTCAGCAACCACCAAATCTGCAGCAGTGTCCTGGAACTGCATGGAATGTCCCCTGCACACAGACTACATTTTGGCTCTTATGGCTGATAAATCCATGAACTAAAAATAGAGTAAGCCATCAGTTGTCCCATTCCCTCTTACTTCTTTGATTCTCAGAAGTGACCTCATTCTTGCAAAACCAGGTTCTGATATCATGATTTATATGCATACAAAATGCAGTTTTTAATATCAGAATTAATGACCTAGAAAGAGAGTTGAGTATCAGATTTCCAAGACTTTAGGGGGAAAAAAAGACGAGAAGAGCGACCATATAATTTTTTTAAATTATATTCATTGTCAGAGAAATTATATTTGGGGCAGAGTATTACTTTGCATGCAAGGATTTGAGAGAAATAGTGACAAGCTCTGGCTGTTGGGGTGTGCTCCATCTGTGGGTCAGTGAGTTTTCCTGAGAGATGAATGTAAGAACTGAAGATCGGTGCAGGGCTCAGAATCTTCTTACCATGGAGCAGCA